>NC_079452.1:1570725-1880225 GCF_903798145.1 Danio aesculapii | reverse complement strand
TTATCTCCTTTTATTTTTGTCTTTACTTTGTTTCATTTGTATGCATTTGTTAGAATGTCCAACAAAAACTGCTGTACATATTGTTACAAGATACCAGTACCACTGTTGTTCTATTGAAAATTAAAATAATAATAATAAAATAAAAAACTATTTGTACAATGTTCTATTGAATGCAAAAAAAAAAAAAAAAAAAAAAAAAAATCAAATGATGCCAATTAAAACATTTTTCAAAACTAACCAAAAAATATATAAATTATGATTATTTGGTAGACATAAAACATCTCAATAGCTTATACTTACATATAAGAACAGCACAACATTATTTTACTTTTAGTTTAGATAATCTGAAGGTTTGCATTTTTATTTTGTTGGTTAATGGCTATGTTTTTAATCATTTGGAGGTTTGAACCATTCACAGCATTTGTAAAGATATATTTTCGTCATTGTAACCTCATTTCTTACTATTTTCATGATTTTTACAATGCAGCAATTCTTACAAATCATTTGATTAATAAAGAAAATAATTAGCAAATTAACCCATGATGAAAACAATAATTAAATGCAGTGTCTACAAAATTATCTAGATTGAGTTTCACCCCAAGACACAATAAGTTGCATGGTGTAATACTACTTTAAATAAATATGATATGCTAAAGGAGAAATTTTTATTTTAGACTTCAGTCCTTTCCTGAAGAAAGATAACAAAGGCCATGTTTGTCAGTATCATAGTGTAGTATGCTGTAATGACTGAAAACTTTTTAAAGATTATTATTATAGGGACACATGCAGGACAAAGACATTATGTGGAATCATTATCTCCTAGATTAAATACATAAGTTCATCCATTGTCATCAAAACATACTGTTACACAAACAAGTTGAAGATTTAGAAAGTAAAAATATTCAGATAAAGAGTTTTTTTTTTTCAAAACAAATACAAGTATTTACAAGGTTACATTTATAAACATTTACATATTTTAATATAACTTATACATATTTCAAATAAAGTAGAAACAATTAAACATCAGATGATGACCATTAATGAAACTTCTTTTCCAGAATTAATCCAGTGTCATAAAATTCACACATATTATTCTGAACATTTCAGTGAATTAACCAATTACTCATATAATTTGCATTGAACATAGATCACTATTGCTAATAACTAGTGATTTAAGAGTATACTGATGTTGTACAGCTTTTTTTATAACACAACTGTACATGTGGCAATAAGAATGTCTTGTTCATGTTGAAGATGATACATCTACATAGGTTTTACTGCCTTTCTACTCCCAGGGGATGTGTAGAGCCCCATGGAAAAAGAAAAATTATTCACATTTCAAACGTCTCTAACTCAAAGTCAAATTAGAATATATAAGGGCAAAAACACAAGACTATTACTTATGCTATGTTCATTAAATAATGTTGGACATAGTTTTCTGATATATACTGAAAGTGAATAAAAGCTTTTTAAAAAAACACTCATTGTAAAACAACAAATTTATGCCTGGCTTTCACATATGTCATAAATATATACACAATGACCTTGTATAGATAGTCCTATGTTCATTAAAGATAGAATTTATTCCATTTTATTACTAAAATATTTTAAACTACATTACCCACAAGTCTTTGTCACTCTATAGATGGGACGGGAACAGCATGGCGCTGCAAATTGTAGTTCATTGAAATGTGTAATTAGGGTTAGGTTTAGGGTTACGATCTTGGTTAATCGGTAACTATTTGAAACATGGCGATACCTCATTGATAAAGGACAGTTAGTACAGTGGCAAAGTTAGCAAAACATAGTTAGCAACACAAAGCATCTTTTAATTTGGCTATAAAATTAGTCCAATCACAATGTCGCAATCTACGTCACACTTGTTGTCTCTATTTGGTAATCCGGCTGATGGTAGATTATAAACTATTACATTAAATATTATATAAATATTTATTACATAAATATTCAACCCGATCTCATCAATCTGCGTACAAATAGCACAACTTTACACTTTCCATTTGCGTGCAATGCTTACGCCAAAATCCATTTTTGCGTGCATATGATACGCCAATTCTCCCCATTCGCTTCTGTAGAGAACAGATGCGTACAAATACCACGCACCAACTCTACGGCGATGACATCATGAACAAGACGCTCGGTTCCAACGCACAGTTCACCTGATGAGGGTCCATATTGCAGCAAGTAAGTCTTTTTTCTCCTTTTTGTAAAGAAATCACGGCATTAACCATATTATTTTGATAGATTTAATGTTTCTGCATCACGTCACATGGAGTCGTGTGTTAGAAACGGCAGACTGTGCGTTCAAAATTGTTATTCAAGTGGTCGTTTGGTTAGCACAGCTGGTAGCCTAGCATTCACAGCCTGTTGCCATTGGTGATACAAAATGTATCTGTTTTTATCATGTTGTGACATAATTGGACGTTTTTAAACATCAGAGATGACGGCAGATCTACAAATTAAATTATAGTTGTGCATTTTGAAGTTTAATATGACTCTGACACAAAGTTTCCGGTTGTTATTCGCTAATATATAAATACATACATACATACATACATACATACATACATACATAAACGTTATTAATTGTAATCAACGCTTGCGTAAGTCGGTTGGTCGATGTAAGTCGCTTTAAACATGTAACGTTAACCTTAATAATATTTTTTGGCAAAAGGATTCATTTTGTTTGCTAAACGAGATTCAATGATCCGAGTCTTAGCTAACCTCTAGCTAAAGTGGTTACTTCGAGCATTAAAGTGGACTAATAAGTGCAAATAATAATAAGTGCAAATGGGCTTTATTCTCAAATTGTTGTCTTAATGTTATTAGCTATACCTGACGTCAGATCGGTGTTACAGAACATAAAAGCCGATCTGAGATCTGCTATAATAGTAACGTTAGACACCTTAACTTAATGTAATTCATGCAGGCATCACTAGTTGCGTGCAGATCGGTGCAGATGCATTGTAGTATCCGTGAATATATATATTTAGAGAAAAGCATAACACGTAAAATCAGAATTAAATTTAAATAATTTATCAAGCGTTTTAAAATGCCACGTTAGACCTTTTTTAAAATCACTTACGTTAGTTTAAAAGAAACAAAGAACTAAATTGAATCCATAAAATAATACAATAAATAGATATGATAAAATAATTGACACAAAATTGATTTAATAAGATAAAACAAATGAATAAACAAGTATTAAAATAATAAATGAATTGTATTAAAATAAAATTATAAAAAAGGTATAAAAAAGCAACTAAGTAAGTTTTAAATTAATTTATTATTATTATTATTATTATTTTTATTTTTATTCAAATTACAATTACAATACTACAATTAGCAGGGTGGAAAAATGTGTAACCTCATCAAAAATACATCTTTTTCCAATTAATATCTTGGAGACATTTTTGTTGTTAATTTATGACATTTATTTTTTCATTTCATTTATTTATTAGTTTGTGTTGTCTAAAAGACAGAAAAACACCGGATTAGGCTTTTTCTGCTATATTTTAATTTTATATACAATAATTAAGCATGATTTAGTCTAAAGTCAGTGTCCCCAGCAGAAAGACATTTGCTACATTAAAATGAGGAATTTACCAATACAGTTTGCCAAAAAAGATTCTTTAGCAATGAATGAAATCTTCTGTTAAATGACGTAACTGTAGCCTTGTTAACATTAATGAAGTCAAATGACTAATGTTAAGTCACATATCTGATGTGCTCCAAGCTTTGCTTTGAATTGTGATGATCAACTCAAGTTTGAGTTGCAGTCTGATATAAGATCTAACTGACATACATTTAATTTTATAGGACAATGTTAGGAGGAAATAAGCACAAACTAGAAGCTGCTCTTCTGTTGGCAGATTTATTTGTTGAGGAGATACAGGCAAGTTTCATTCGTTATAAACAGATGTGTAATCATTTAACTCCTGTTAGTTAATGCCTAGTTTTCTCCCCATCTGTTTCATTACATGCTAAGTCCCAAAAAAAAATCAGATAAACCTGAATTAATAATTGTGCTCTTGGTACTCAGTAGTCTTAATGCAAATAGGTCATAAAATTTACATTGTAATGACAAATACATATAGGTTTGATATTATCCATGTTGCAAGCTTGATAAATTATTAATGTATTTTTGTATATCTGGCAAGCAGTTTCAAACAATTGTCCTAATGTGGCTTATTTTTTCCCAACAGTTTGTTCTCCATGGGCTTGTTCCTCCCTAACTGCACCATGTACTGTGAAGCAATGAAATATTTTAAATATTTGCACTTTAACTTAAAGCCCAAAATGCATCACACTGCTGCTGTACCCCATGTAGATAATGAAGGGTGCCTCAGCTATATATATATATATATATATATATATATATATATATATATATATATATATATATATATATATATATATATATATATATATATATATATATATATACACACACACAGTCAAAATTATTAGCCCCCCTTTGTTTTTCTTTTTTTTTTTTCTTTTTTAAATATTTCCCAAATGATGCAATATATATGTATAAATATGTATGTTGCATCATTTGGGAAATATTTAAAAAAGAAAAAAACTAAATAAATACAAAGGGGGGCTAATAATTCTGTGTGTGTGTGTGTATATATATATATATATATATATATATATATATATATATATATATATATATATATATATATATATATATATATATATATATATATATATATAATTGTTTTTTTTATTTTAAATCTTGGAAGAATTTTTAAATGAGTATTTTATTAACTTTTGTACATTTCGTATTGCTGTTTTGCAGACAGAAAAGAATGCCTTGGCTGCAGAATTGATGTAGGACCATTTGTACTGCAGCAATGACACAGTAAAACAGTGGGCTATTGATGTCAAGCAGTAGGCAAGTAGTGGTAAGTAAAATGTTTTATAAATAAACACTGGACTGTTCAATGTGTAATGCAACTAGCAGTAGTTTAATGTTAAATTATGGTGTGGTGATCAACACTATTTACAGGTTCAGTTTATATTTATATTTTATTCTTTGACTCAAAGAGGAATAAGTTTTATTTTTTTAAAGGTGAAAGCAGGATGATTGATCCATCAACTCGAGTAAAACCAAACTGTATAATTTGAGGAAATCAATAACAGTAATAAAGAACTGCACATTAGACTCCTAAATCAGGGCTCTGTTTTCTCGCTCCGTATCTTCAAAAGGCAGTTTTTGGTTCTCTTTCTTGGTGCAGTTATCTCAGTTGTTTTATACACATCTACTTTTCAATGAGCAGCTACAAACCTCAGGATTTCTCTGTCCCTTTTCTGTATCTGCAAGAGCACCATGTGTTACTTTTGTCAGTTTATAGGGTCATTTACTTAATCACTGAACATATTGCCTATCACTATCACCTATTGTGCAGCCACAGTAAGGCTTATGGGGCAATTAATTAGTTTTCTGCTCCAGAAGACACAATATATAAGTTGATACACCATATATGCGTATTAGTATGTCTTTTGTTGTCCGGTCCTTTATTGTCCTGAAGTTTGTCTGTTGTTGCTGCACTGTGTGCAATAAACAGAACTTGAGTGCTTTTTTTAACCTTTACTTTACTTTAGGAAATGCTGCAGCCGGTCCTTTTGCTGCTCGTGGCTTGCAGCTGTCCATCGAATCACTCTTTGAGAGCATTTGTCAGAAGAAAACACTACCATATAAAGGTAAAATGTATGTATTAGTAAATGATGCAGATTGGTGTTACACTGATTCATCTTGTTCAATTCCATGCAACACTTTTGTAATATCATTGTTTTTTTCTCATATTACAGATCAGAACAAAAGGGGTCAGATGATTAGTCAAAAGACTGCCCAAGAACAGAAACGCTTGCTTGAAGAGATCTAGAGATACAACCGACAACCTAATGGTGACCATGTGGACACAGAAACTACAGTAACTGAGCAACAAAGCAGAAGAGAACAGGATTTGACCTTGACGGGAACAGAACACAGGTGTTGTATTAAGATGTAACTAACATACGCACACACATACACATATACACACACACACACACGCGCGCGCGCACACACACAATAACTTTATATGTGTATCAATAAAGTTTTTTAATTAAAAATTTACTTCCATCATTTGGGAAATATTTGAGAAAATAAAATTCACAGGAGGGCTAATAATTTGGACTGCAGCTGTACATGCATACACACACACATGCATGCACGCATGCACACACACACGCCACTGTTTCAGTGTGGACAAGCATGAAGTAAGGGTTAATCTTCTCTTTAAAATTCACAGGTCATATGGTTGTGAAGTGAAAAGCCATTATTCTGGTTTAATAAATAGCCAAAACGCTGTCATCTAATTATTCTTCTATTTAAAGTCTTTAAATGTACAGTTTGTTTGTAATGTAAATAAGGTCTCTCTGATCAAATATTAAGTGTGACCGTAATCCCAATACTCTTAATGTGTGGACTTGTAGATTATCCGAACAGATTCACAGAGGATGGGTCCAAGGGCCTCTTTGTGTACTGAAGAAAAGACTGCAGGAGCTCAGATTGAAACAGCAGCAGACTGTAGCATGCACATACAGCGGGATTCTGGACTCAACTCCTAGGCTGATGGAAGAAGAGGAAAGGGAAATGGACTTGGATCATGACATTAGCTCTGAGGATGAAGATGAGGATGATACAGCGGTGGGATCGCTTTGGTTTCTAGACTTCAGAAACATCTCTTTAAATATATATATTTGATTTAGTTTGAAAGTTGAGTTTTTTAAAGACCATTAAAGCTAAAGGAAATGATTAAATTCACTGACGTTAACACTCGGGCTGCACGATATTGGGAAAATCCGACATTGCGAGAGTTTTTCTGTGATATTTGTTGCTATATGATTAATTATTTCACAAGATGAATTGAATAGCTCAGTTTGGAAATAACTCCTCGTTTTAGATCAGTTGGGATGATTTTGTAGGCCAGATAATCTGCACAAATGAAATGTAATTAATTTAACTCTTTTGTTGAGTCTCACTGTATTTGAGAATAAAGTCAATAATCAAACATAAGCAAATGATCTTCACTGTAGAAAAGTTAAATGCAAATGCATTTATATTGCTATAATTTCTTGTACACAAATGATTTAAATGCACTTGAAATCTTACAGTCATAGGCCTTAAACAAAGCAAACAAGCACTCGTTCACCCTATTAAGGTCAAACTTCACAATCACTCAACAATATGGTTCCTGATCAGCTATAGATCCACTCAGATTTCCTGAAGGATAAATAAACTGAAGCTGAACTTGACATTGCAGATCCTGTGACGTGTGACTACTGCGAATGATCACATTGTGATATTGATGCTGAAACGATATATTGTGCAGCCCTAGTTAAAACTGATGACAGAAATATGCAGTTCTTTACCTTTGTAACAACATGCTGATTTACACTGCTGTATTATCAGGAACTATATGTTTGTATTGTTTCTGCTCTGCAAAACTTTTGGATCTCAAATGTCTGTAAATTCTTGCTTAAAGCTGAAGATATGAAATACACATTTAATTAGTCATTAAACTATTGGATTGACTTCTGTTAATCAAAATCCAGGCCTTGACAAAAGAATGAACTGGACACTTTAAGATTTAACTTGAGCTACTAACATGTTACTGCTAGTTATCTCATACTACCTCCCTGTATACTATTAAGACACTGTCACTTTATCATAATTATCATGTTTACAAGCTTTTTGCTCTACCGTATATACTGTTTTGCACTATACTTTTGCATTATATACCGTTTTGCATCTGCACAACTCTAGTTTGCACTGCTTGCCATATGCCCTTAAGTGTAATTGTATTGTTTATATATTTTTTATTTTACTTGTATTTTTAGATTATACGTGTAATTGTATTTATTGTAATTTCTTTTAAGAATTCTCCTTTTTGTATTAATGTTATATGTTCGGGTCTGAGGGTTTTGATTCTCTGTATGTCCTGTACATGTGGTTGAATTGACAATAAAGCTGACTTTGATTTTGATGTCGGAACATTGAAATTCACAGTTACACTGTCATAGTAAGATAGATTTATCACACTTACACTACAAAGAGAACAACAGCGCAAGAGGTGTTGAGTGTAATAACTAGTTTAAAACAATACTGAACCACTGTAAAAGTAAAGTAAGGGATTTACAGAAGCAGAGTACTTTATTCTTTTTTTCCTAAAATATTGTGCAGAACAGCTGCTTTAAAATGAAGAATGTAGATTTTATGAATACGATAAGCAGAAGAAGAAAATGAAGTCATAAACTGATATTTTGCAGAATATTTCAGTTTCAGATCAACTGCATTGGACATTTCAGACTGTCATATGATTTATTATGGTTTGTTGAACTACGTCAAGTAGTTAATTTATTTTCACCCAATAACAATAGTCATTTAAACACTAATTAATGTAATCAGGAAATTGTTATTTTTCAAATTACATAACCCAACAATGTTTAAGAGGAGGTTTAATGTAAGAGAGAAAGAATATAAATGTGTAATAAAATCTATAATGTACAGTATAAAAATCCCCACAAAATATGAAAACCCATCTCTGTGTGTTTGTGTGTCTCAGTCTTTGTGAAGCAGTAAAATGAAGAGATGTTGGCAATCTGACACTTATGGAAAGAACTTTGAGGGTGAAAAAAAAAATTATATAAAGGTTAAGGTAAGGTTATGTTAGGCACATATTTAGCTGTGATGGTTAAGGGAAGGGGCTAGACAATGTCCTCAGAAGGTGTGTTTGTGTGTGTCTGTGGACCATGCATTCCTCATGTTGTGGGGTTGTTATTTTGTTTAATTGTCAGAAACAAACAAACACACACACACACGCAAACACACAAACTAAATATGTTGAATATTCAAATTGCTCTGAAACTAAACCTGAGATGGCATGTGTCTGTAAAATTATATATATATATATATATATATATATATATATATATATATATATATATATATATATATATATATATATATATATATGTGTGTGTGTGTGTGTGTGTGTGTTTTTTTTTTTTGTAGACCAGAAACAAATACACTGTTGGAAACGTATTGACCTGAAGAGTAGCATATGTCGGTATGAACATTTTACATGTCCCCTGCTTTGAAATATTGACCATCAAATCCGTACTTTGGTGCATGTTTGAAGGCTTCTAATTCAGCAAAAAAGGAGCCTACACACATAGGCCCAGCTGTAAAGGAGAGCTCTTGATCTTAGGAATCTTGTGAGTACAGTCAGCATTGGGGACCAACTGGGGGGCGCTGTAAAATATGGTTATAATTGATTTAATCCCATTTAACAATAAGATATTTAAAATCTGAAAACATATTTGTGTTTACCATCTCTATAACTCCCTCATTAAACTGTCAACCCACTAATTACAACTTCTAATTCTAAGCAAAACACAAAAATAAAAAAACTACAATTCCTACTAGCAGCGTCACGAAGTTTCATACAAATCAGCGCCATATTTGTAGTTGTTTTGGTTTGCAAAGAAGGGTTTGAAATTAGGGTTACAAAAAGATATATCTACTGCATAAATAAACTATTGTCACGGATTGGCCAGGCTCTTCCACCAGCATCACGCAACGATCACCGTCACCTGAGTATTAACCACGCACAGCTGCACCCAATCACTTCCATTCACTATATAAGCACACACCTCACTTCAGTCAGTGTCCGGTCTCGTTCCCACGAAGCGGACTCATAGCGAGTACCTCCTGGTAGTCACTATCACATTTATCCAATCTCTTGAACTTACCTGATCTCTGTTTCGTTCCAGTCTGTCCAGTGTTCCCGGTGTCCTGTCTATATTGAGTGTGTCGTCAGTCTGTCTTCCCCGCAAGCCCTCTGGTGTGTGCATTCGGTCTCCCTCTGTGTCTGTCATCCATCCTGCTCTGAAGAAGGAATATCAGCCCAACCAAACAACCATTACATTCCCATTGTTATCCTTTTGTGCTCCGCTACTGAAATAAACCTCTTTCATCATTTACTCACCTAACTTGTCCGTCTGCTTCCCTAACAGAAGACCGGACCATACAACAATCAACAGTATGAGCACTTCCGATCCCATTCAGGAATTGGTGGACTCGCTGAAGAGAGTTCTATTGTCTGCTACTCCACTTCCCGAAGCACCACCAGCACCAAGCACTTCTTCACCGTCCACCCACTCATCCAGTCCCATGGCTCGACCAGCGCCCTACTCTGGCGGGGCGGAGGAGTGCAATGGCTTCCTATTACAATGTTCTCTGATATTCACCATGCAACCAGAGTTATATCCCACAGATCGGTCCAAAATTGCATTCATCATCTCCCTTCTCTCTGGGTCGGCTCTACGGTGGGCTGAGACCATCTGGCAGCAAGCTGGGCCGGTAACCAATTCCATTCATACCTTTACCAAATATTTCAAGGAGGTCTTTGGTCGTGCAGATGAAGAAGTAGCAGCCGGAGAACAATTATATCACCTGAAGCAGGGAGCCATGTCCACCCAGGACTATGCGCTCCGGTTTCGTACTCTGGCTGCTGCTAGTGGATGGAATGAGCGATCTCTCCTAACCACTTACCGGCTCGGCTTGGAGCCCAACCTGAGGTTACAACTGGCAGCCCTCGACGATACCATGGGGTTGGAAAAATTCATCCAACAATCACTTCGATGTTCTGATCGTCTGAAGGTATACCAGCATGACATACCATCAATATCACAAGCACTCCTTCGTCCGCCAGAGCCAGTCGTCCCTCCAGAACCAGAACCTATCATCGTCGAATCTGGTAGACTAACGATTAATGAGCGACAGAGGAGGCTGACCCGGGGTCTGTGCATGTACTGTGGTGCCGAAGGACATGTCAGGCTAGACTGTCCCATTCGTCCAGTACGTTCCTTGGTGAGTGTGTTCAGTTCACCCATTGAAAAAATGCACCCTCTCACCACCAATGTTCAGTTAACTGCCCATTCTGTCTCTATTTCAGTCACGGCCATCATCGACTCCGGGTCAGCTGGAAATTTCATCTCGCACGCCCTCTGTCGCCACCTCCAGCTCCACACCGAAGCCTCGACGCACGTCTACCAGATTCAACCTATAACCAATGATATCCATTCTCAGGCACGTATTCATCGTAAATGTGAACCCGTCACTCTCCAAGTGGGTTTACTTCATAAGGAAGAAATTCAATTTCTGGTTCTGGAGGGAGCATCAATGGACATCATCCTAGGGCGCCCGTGGCTGGTGAAGCATGATCCCATCCTCTCTTGGGGCACCGGAGAAATCAAGAGATGGGGTAAAGAATGTGTCTCCAGCTGTTTTCCCGATCTACCCTTGCAGATCCAGAGACCCCTAACTGTATACGTCACGTCTGTTGAAAGTCCAGTCGAGAAATGATCCATCCAGTTCCCGAAGATCTACTCCTCATACGAGGACGTATTTTGCCCCAAGAGAGCTTCCCAGCTACCTCCACATCGGCCATGGGACTGCGCCATCGACCTGATTCCAGATGCTCCTATGCCCAGAGGTAGGATCTACCCGTTGTCCCTTCCGGAAACTAAGGCCATGGAGGAGTACATTCAGGAGGCTCTGAGTCAGGGGTATATTCGCCAGTCCACATCACCCGCGGCCTCAAGCTTCTTCTTCGTGGCCAAGAAGGATGGAGGGCTGCGGCCATGTATAGATTACCGAGTTCTGAACCAAAGCACCATCAAATTTAGGTATCCACTTCCTCTCGTCCCTGCGGCCCTGGAACAACTCCGATCCGCCAGGGTATTTACCAAGCTGGACCTCCGCAGCGCATACAATCTGGTACGAATACGCGAGGGGGACGAATGGAAGACGGCATTTGTGACCCCTACTGGGCACTACGAGTACCTGGTCATGCCCTATGGTCTGGTCAACGCCCCCTCCGTATTCCAGAACTTCATACACGAAGTCCTCCGGGAGTTCCTCCATATCTCCGTCATCGTCTACATTGATGATATCCTGATTTACTCCCGGAGTGAGGCCGAACATCGCCACCACGTTGCGGAGGTCCTACAAACCTTAAGGAAACACAAATTGTATCTCAAGGCTGAGAAGTGTTCATTTCATTTACCATCTGTTCAGTTCCTCGGATACATCATTGATCGACAAGGGGTTCGCATGGACGAGGGGAAGGTCACTTCCGTCATCTCCTGGCCTGAACCGAAAACCATTAAAGAACTCCAACGATTCCTAGGGTTTGCCAATTTCTATCGACGGTTTATCCACAACTACAGTCTTATCACCGCTCCGCTCACCAACCTTCTAAAGAATCAACCCAAAATGCTATCCTGGCCACCCGAAGCAGCCGCAGCCTTCCAAAGCCTCAAGAAGTCCTTCACGCAGGCTCCACTCCTGACTCACCCCAATCCCGACTTACCTTTCGTGGTCGAAGTGGATGCATCAACCACCGGAGTAGGAGCCATCTTGTCCCAGCTCCATGGTAATCCCTCACTACTCCATCCATGCGCCTACTTCTCCCGTAAGCTCAGCCCGGCGGAAAAGAACTATGACATCGGGAACCGTGAACTTCTAGCCATCAAGCTCGCCCTGGAGGAGTGGCGACACTGGTTGGAGGGAGCTAAACACCCATTCCAGGTGATTACCGACCATAAAAACTTACAGTACCTGAAAGAGGCGAAAAGACTCTGTCCTCGTCAAGCCCGGTGGTCCTTATTCTTCTCCAGATTTCAGTTCTCCATATCATATCGACCAGGATCCAAAAACATCCGGGCGGATGCACTCTCCAGAATCCATGACCAACAGGAAACAAGTGAGACCCCGGCCAACATCCTCCCAGATCAGATCACTGTCTGTCCCATCACCTGGTCTGCTCCAACAGTTGTCGCCACCCCAGAGTCCAGAACTCCGCCGGGCTGTCCCCCCAATCGACGCTTCATCCCTGAAAATCAACGGGTAGATCTCATTCACTCCAGTCATACCTCTCTGGGCACAGGGCATCCCGGGGCCAACAACACCCTCTCGCTGCTATCCCAACGCTTCTGGTGGCCGAACATGGCGAGGGATGTGAGGAGATACATCCAAGGCTGTAGAGAATGTGCCATGTCAAAGAGTCCTCGTCATCTACCTGCAGGAAAACTCCATCCCTTGCCCATCCCAAACCGCCCCTGGTCACACCTAGGAGTTGACTTCATGACAGACCTCCCATCGTCTGAAGGTAATACTTGCATTTTAGTCATTGTAGATCGATTCTCCAAATTCTGTCGTCTGATTCCTCTGAAGGGTCTACCCACAGCCCTAGAAACCGCTGAAAACCTATTTAACCATGTCTTTCGATGTTTTGGGCTACCTGAAGACATAGTCTTGGACCGAGGACCCCAATTCATCTCCAGACTATGGAAAGCCTTTTTTAGACTCCTAGGTGTGACCGTCAGCCTCTCGTCTGGCTATCACCCACAGACCAATGGCCAGACTGAGAGGAAGATTCAAGAAGTGGGGCGGTTCCTCAGGACCTTCTGTCACGGTCATCAGAACTCCTGGAGCCAGTTTCTGGGCTGGGCGGAATACGCCCAGAATTCCCTGCGGCAACCTACCACCGGACTTACGCCATTCCAGTGTATTCTGGGCTTCCAACCTCCACTCTTTCCCTGGGATGGCGAACCTTCTGATGTCCCCGCAGTGGATTACTGGTTCCGGGAGAGCGAGAGGGTCTGGGACGATGCTCATCACCATCTCCAGAGGGCAGTTCGCCGAGCCAAGGAGGTGTCAGACAAGAAGAGGATTCCTGGACCTACCTATGCTCCGGGGCAGAAAGTTTGGCTCTCCACCAGAGACATCCGCTTGCGACTGCCCTCCCGAAAACTTAGTCCCAGATTTGTTGGTCCCTTCACCATCCTGGAACAGGTCAACCCAGTCACCTATAAGTTACAGCTACCACCACAATACAGAATCCACCCCACATTCCACGTGTCACTCCTCAAACCCTTTCACGACCCTCTGATTCCCTCCACAGAGCCTGGCCATGAAGAGGAACCCCCTCTCCCACTGATTTCAGAAGAAGGGTCCATATACAAGGTCAAGGACATTCTATGGTCCCGACGTCGTGGTGGTCATCTGGAATACCTCGTAGACTGGGAAGGATATGGTCCAGAAGAGAGGTCTTGGGTCCCCAGATCCGATATATTAGATCCCGTACTCATGGAGGAGTTCCACTCCAATCACCCCGAGTTCCCAGCACCTCGTGGACGAGGTAGACCACCACGGCGTCGACGGTCTAGGCCCTCAGGAGCGGGCCCTGGGGAGGGGGGTAATGTCACGGATTGGCCAGGCTCTTCCACCAGCATCACGCAACGATCACCGTCACCTGAGTATTAACCACGCACAGCTGCACCCAATCACTTCCATTCACTATATAAGCACACACCTCACTTCAGTCAGTGTCCGGTCTCGTTCCCACGAAGCGGACTCATAGCGAGTACCTCCTGGTAGTCACTATCACATTTATCCAATCTCTTGAACTTACCTGATCTCTGTTTCGTTCCAGTCTGTCCAGTGTTCCCGGTGTCCTGTCTATATTGAGTGTGTCGTCAGTCTGTCTTCCCCGCAAGCCCTCTGGTGTGTGCATTCGGTCTCCCTCTGTGTCTGTCATCCATCCTGCTCTGAAGAAGGAATATCAGCCCAACCAAACAACCCTTACATTCCCATTGTTATCCTTTTGTGCTCCGCTACTGAAATAAACCTCTTTCATCATTTACTCACCTAACTTGTCCGTCTGCTTCCCTAACAACTATCTAGTGCAATCAAAAAAGTGATTACACGACACGTAGCTTGGCTATGTCAACAAAAAGTAAATAAGTTGGTTCATTTCAGACATTTGAGACAAATTAGGTGTAAAACGTGCTAACTCCGCCCACAGCATTTCCGCAATTTTACACTACACAAAAAATACATTGAAGACTCTAAGAAGAAAATAATACAAAATTAAATCATTAACAATAACATACAATATAATTGAGTTATCAATGAAAAAATAATACTTTTGTGTACGTCAAAGCTATGCAAATATGGCTAAAAGTGTCAATCACCATAGCAACGAACTAAAGCTACAGATAATTTACATAAACTTAAGACTGTGGAAATTAAATGTATACTGTTTGTGGCACACTGTTTTAATTTGACATTTACAGTATATATATTTTTTACAGTAAAAAAAAAAAAAAAAAAAAATTCTACTAATGTTTTGCTTAGACTTTTACACACCTGAAACTTGTCTATAGCGCTTGTTCACTGCTGCTCTTATAGTTGTGTAAATTGCTTCCTTGTCCTCATTTGTAAGTCGCTTTGGATAAAAGCGTCTGCTAAATGACTAAATGTAAATGTAAAAAAAAAAAAATATATATATATATATAAATAATTGACGTGTGTTTTGACTAACTTTTATATGATTAACTTTGTTAAATCAGATCACACTATGTTTTTTCTTTTATTTAATTATTTTACAAACTTGGGATTTCATTGTATGCAGAAATAATATAGTGTACTACTGATTCAGTAATGTGGTTAGTGTTAACAGAAACGTATTCATAATATCAAAATTGGCTATACAATATGACCAAAGCACTGCTAAAGATGTTCCAAAGCTTCTATAAAACAGTGTTCAGTGTTAAACACTGGGCCCAGACAGAGCTCAAAGTTCAACTGTTACTAGACTAGTACTTGAGTGTATAAATAAAGTACAAATCCTACAACATGACTTTAATTAATAAATAACAAAATACTTTATTAACATCCAAGCAGGGCAGCACTGTGACTCAGCGGTCACCTCACAGCAAGAAAGTCGCTGGTTCGAGTCCCGGCTGGGTCAGTTGGTGTGTCTGTGTGGGTTTACTCAGGGTGCTCCAATCCAAACACATGCTGTACTGGCCATAGTGGATGAGTGTGTCTGTGAATAAATGTGTATGGGTGTTTCCCAGTACTGGGTTGTGGCTAGAAGGGCATCTGCTGCGTAAAACATTTGCCAGTGGAGTTGGCGGTTCATTCCACTGTGGCAAACCCCTGATAAATCAGACTTAGCCAAGGAAAATTAATGAATGAATGGACTTCTACACACTCATTTCAATTCATCTTGTTTTGTACAGCATTTCTACAATGTAGATTGTGTGAAAGTAGTTTCAGATTATACTCATTTCATTCTATTCTAAATTTATTGTTGTCCACACAACTCAGTTTCATGGGAAGAAGTTTTTTTTTTCTTTGCACCACCAAGCTGACAACAGATCTAATAGTAGACTTCCTTTATAACACAGTCACCATCTATGTTCTCCTGTGGTTCTCAAGCTGGGGGCCAGGTCTTTTGGCTGAAAGAAATGGCAAAATAAACAAACAGATATTATACGTTTAGTTTCTGAAATATGTTACAAACAATTGTAGATTCTGACATGGTTTATGAACACTTCTACAAATGGGCTGGACATCTAAATTATAGTTGACATTGAAGGCTGTTTATATGATGCTGTTTCTTGTTTTCATTCAAATGTAAAACCCATATTGTAAATCCAGTCATATTTTGTGTGATATGAAGTACATCCCCTTCCAACTGAATATTCAATTATGACAGCAAGTACTTAAGAAAATAACAAAGCATATCATTTATGGATCAGTCATTGTTTAACAAAATGCCACTTAAAAGGAGTTGATAAGTTGAGCTGTAGTTGTGACAAAGTGTTGTCTCAGTCCATCAAAATGAGCCTACAACAGTGGTCCAGTTACCTATTATATACACACACATGTAAATAACACCCAATTCATGCTAAATTTGTCAGGGTTCTGCCACTCTGGTCTTGTTAATTCTTGTTTTGTGGCAGAATCCGGACACTAGTTCTGTCTTGTCCTGTCCTGTTAGTGCTCGGGCTCGAGTTTTCTTGGGTCGAGCACTTGTTTTGTCATTGTCTGGGTGCGCGTCATCAAGGGTGCGCGCGGACCGTGCGCACTCCCGCTTGATGTGGGCGCGCGGGGTCTGCGCGTCCTTGGGACGCGCGCTCTTGTACTCGTGTTTGTGTTTTGTTTCGTCAGCATCGCGCTGTTTCATTCTCAGCGTCTCAGTCTAGTTGGTTTCGGTTTTGGTTGGCGCTGGGATGAAACATGCGCGTTGCATTTATGTGAGCGCACGGTAAGGTGTTCACTTATCGTGTGCTCGTGTCTTGCGTCTGTCAAAGCACGTGGCTCTGTGTTTACATTGGTCGCGTGCTTTTGTTGTGTGCTTCAGTGTTTGTCCAGTCATAAGAACACTCAGTTAATGAGTTCTCTCATTGGCTGCGTGTTCTTGTCCTGTTTAATGTGAGCACCTGGCTTGTGTTGTCTCTGTGTCAGGTGCTCTCCCGTCTATTGTCTAGTCCCACCCTCCTTAACCCATTATTAGTTAATTATGTTCATCTGTTTGTGTATTAATTTAACCCTGCTTATATTCTCCTCATGTCTGCTGTCCTGTGCCAGTTCGTCATCATATGTTGTCTATACTTCCCCCGTGTTCCAGCTCCAGCCTTGTCTTGTCAGCCCAACCAAGTTTGTTTCTCTGTTTGTTATAGTTTAGTGTTTTCCCCCTCGGGGTGGTTTTTGTTGTTGTTTTGTTTTATTTTATTTTAATTAATAAATCATCCTGTTTATGCATTTGAGTCCTCGCTCCCTTTTTCCCCTTACTGAACCGTGACAAAATTAAATAGGTTTTATCTGTCCTTTTAAAGACAAATGATGTGCCATTTAACCAAGAAAGGTGAGATCACCATCATGGACATGGGTACTAATGAACATTACTTCTTTACAGCCCTTAGGAAGACACTATAAGAAAACAAAAGTATTTAATTCAAATCCTTCACACAACTAACCAAAATCAGACAACATATAAATCCCCAAACATTAAATGTTTGCTTCTGTATTTAAAGCATTGTAGCTTCAAATATTTTAACTTTTTTTTTTTTACTTTTCTGAGAAAGGCATACATTTTAGCAGAATTCTCTTGTTGTAGGATAGTTTACATTGATTCACACAATGCAGTTATATTGTATAACTACTAACCTTGTTTTCACATGTCTTGCACACGTATTGTACTGGAAAATGTCCAATGGGCTGTGAAACTGGCAAGCTGTGAAGAAAAAAGAACAATTCTGTAAATACAAACCATTCCACCTTGATGTAACAGTAGTAAACCCAACACTACAGGTGTGATCCTGACTGGCATATCAGTAATCTACACATCCCAGTTCATTTGGTAAATTTCTGTTTTTTTCTGACCAGTGTAATTATATTTAGTTAATATATCAAAATACAGTTAATAAATCCTTGGTTGCCTTTTGATGACAGTCATATTCTGTTTTTGGAATAATATGGGAAATGATGTGTATTTTATCATAAGCAAGCTCTTGTGAATTCGCTGGGACTTACCAAGATGTTTAAATATCCTCTCTGTTAGGACATTGTTGATTTGGGTCTTTTCAAGGCATAAGTTCTTTACCAAGTCTAATTAAATATCAGGCAAAGATGAAGAAAACTTCCAAGGGTTACACTGTATAAACTGCAGGTTAAAATCATTTCTAAGCTAATTAAATGATTAGGTTTTTTACATCTAAACAGAGAAAAAAATATATTAAAAAAAAACATTTCCAAGGTAAGAAAGACTTGGAGCCCACTACCTGATAATGTCTCTTAGTGCACTACCAATAGTGTTTTTTTCTTAAAGGTATACCTTTTCCGATCTTGTGTGGCACTGTCCATGGTGGTAGTTTTGAACTGGTTAACAATTGGATACTCTTTACTTAATCCAGATCCTACACATTTAATGACCACTCAAGTAAAATACAAACTTGGTACATAATTTGTGCATATTTGGGTGCTTCTTTTAATATGTAGGCTACTGAATGTGCTTTAAATGAGTGATTGCATTTTATTTGCAATTAGATTTTTTTTATCATTAGTTCAATATATTTGAGTTGAACCATGACTTATAAGATGAGATATTTAGTAATAAGGTTACCATCTGCAGAGCAAGAAAGACTCAACAATGATCTCTCTCTTTACTCACGACCCACAATCAAGAGTAGGTCAAGAGTATGGAGAGATATATCCAGCTTGTGCAGGATATGTCAGGTTTATCTTTTTTTACATACAACATAAGAAAGCTATGATTTACAGAAAGTATGGTTAATTAAAAATGTTGCAGGAAACATGCTAATCATGAGTTACAACTTCAGGTATAACTTCGAAAACAACATAGCAATAAGTTTTCGGGAAGTGTGGCCATGGTTATTATTATTTACATAAAAGTTGTCATTAAAAAGGTAAGAGGACAGTCCACTGTTCTTAGTATGTGTTTTATAGAGGTAAAGCACCTGAGCAAACCTATCTGTGAAAGAATCTGCACAACATCAGTAGCAGGAACACCTATTCACTGCATGACCAGAAATCAAAAAGTGTAAGTGTCAACTCTGTGTGAAGTAGCCTTATATACAGTATAACGCCACTGAAATGATTAGTTATTATTCATTATTATTTATAGGCAGGGGAAGATTTTGTGTAGATTCTAATATACTGAAAATATGTTTGGGTTGATGATTTCATTGCACACTATTGCATGAAATCAGCATAGTAGTTGCTTCCCTGCACAATGTTAATAAAATTCCCTATTCTATATAAAAGAGAAAGAATAACATTTTTATTACCAAAAGCTTTTGCTTGATTTGAAGATTTTTTTGGCCCATTCCCGTACTTGGCTCCAGAACACCTTTATCTGTGCTATGTTCCTGCACTTCAGGTCCAGCAGTTTCCCACACTGACCAAGAGAGAGCTATAGAAAAAAAAAAGAGAGAGAGAGAGTGACACAATAGGCTGTGAACTGTGCTCTATTTGATCAAGCATTGCTGATTTTCTACCACTTTTATAATAAGGATATAATTAACTGGATAACAAGTTAAGAGAAATTGAATATTGTAATAATATACCCATGATGCTACAAACCTAATTAGTAATGTACACATTTGAACAGAAATTATGCACGTCCATTATTGACTAAATTATTTAAGTTGTCACTACTGCATGCACAAGTGAAGATTTTTTTCTTGAACTTTTATTAGTTATTTTCTTAAATGTGGTAATCATATTATATAAAATCTCAATGGACTGAGTGACCACACTAGAATCACTGCAATAATTAGTTACCTGTAAAACAAAACTATCTAAGAGTGAATTATTTACAGGAACAAACAGTCAGACATCAACATCAATAAGTACGTTTTGGAAAACACCTACTGTGGAGCAAATTTGTAAACGAAACATTTCTACAAATATTATTTTATATTATTATCTTTAAGTTACAAACTCTAGTTTTTAAAATAAGTTTTTATTATTTGGCTTTTAAGAACTGACATATTTAAAGTCCACCTGCCTGGTCCACCTGCCACGTCCAAGCCTATACTCATTGGAATTGAGAAAATAGCTGTTTCTATTATATTCACTGTTTAGTCAGATCACACCTTTCAGCCAACCTCTTTTAAAACCAGTCTTTACTACATTATCTCAATTTGCTGATTCCCAAACACAAATATTTTAATGACTTAAAACATTTTATCACAACCAGGCGATCTGATATTATGCATGATATAAATCATGATTTTCCAAAAGTAGTACAGCACACTGTTGAGCATCACAGTATAGAGTGTTTGGACCCTGGAACTATGACATGTTATGTCAGTCATAACAAGTGTATGTGTACTATTTGATTTTGAAATAAATTACTCTGGCTTGAATTCATTAAAATGGAAGTTTGCTGTTTCATACAGCCTATTTTACATTATTTACCTTTGGGCATCTTCTATTTGCACTGTTGAGTTTTTTCCACAAAATGGAGCACTTCCCAAATGTTGAAGCTCCGGGCATTTATCTACAAACAAAAGAAAAACAATTTATAATAATCAATTTCCCATTTAACAAAATGTCGTATTCCTAATATATATACATATATATATATATATATATAATGAACATGAACAAAGGAACACATTTCTGAGTTAATGTATGACTGTTATAATGAGAATGAATAGTTACATATGTGCAAAACGACTCAAATTTAAGCATTAAGTTACAATCCTTTTTGTTACCATTGTTATAGTACATGTCCCTTATATATAAATAATATACACATATATAATAAATAGTATTGTAACTTTGTAACTCTTAAATTTGAGTCGTTTTGCACATAAATATGTAACTATTCATTCTCATTATAACAGTTATAAATTAATTCAGAAATGTGTTCCTTTGTTCATGTTCATTTTATTCATATATATATTTTACTTTTTCTTTTTGAGACGAAGACTACTGTTATTCTTGCTTTAATTTCCATTAGTTAAAATCATATGCTGATAATCTACGATAAGACAAAAATATTCTGGAAAAGAATAATACGAGATCATCGATCTGCACGCACCTAATGATGCCTGCGTGTGTCCTAACTCGCTTTTAACTGATTCAAATCTTTAAATCTCGTCCAGCAAGATGAACGAATCATTTCCCCAATAACTAATTAATGATAGCGAATTACCTCCACCGATTTACACAAGCGTTGATTATAATTTAGAATAACCAGCGTTATATATCCGTAATTAATTATATAACGAAATCAGCGAAGAAGAACCGGAAACGTTGTGCCCGAGTTATATTAAAGATTCATTAAAAAATGCATGCATATGATTAAATTTGTAGATCTGCCGTCATCTCTGATGTTTAAAAAACGTCTAATTATATCACAACACGATAAAAACTGATTAATTTTTGTATCACCAATGGCAACAGGCTGTGAATGCTAGGCTACCAGCTGTGCTAACCGAACGACCACTTGAATAACAACTTTGAACGCACAATCTGCCGTTTCTTCTATCAAAATAATACGGTTAACGCCGTGATTTCTTTACAAAAAGGAGAAAAAAGACTTACTTGCTGCAATATGGACCCTCATCAGGTGAACTGTGCGTTGGAACCGAGCGTCTTGTTCATGACGTCATCGCCGTAGAGTTGGTGCGTGGTATTTGTACACATCTGTCGGCGCAATAGCCTAGTGGTTAGCGCGCCGACATATGGTGCAGTAGCACGTCAGGGCGTCGTGAGTTCGAATCCCGGCTCGATGACATTTCCCTACCCCCCTCTCTCTCTCCAACTTTGCTTCCTGTCCTAAATACTGTCCTATCTAATAAAGGCAAAATCGCCAAAAATAAATCTTTAAAAAAATATATATATATTTGTACGCATCTGTTCTCAACAGAAGCGAATGGGGAGAATTGGCGTATCATATGCACGCAAAAATGGATTTTGGCGTAAGCATTGCACGCAAATGGAAAGTGTAAAGTCGTGTTATTTGTACGCAGATTGATGAGATCGGGTTGCAACATTACATAAAATATTACATTTTAATTATTATGTCTTATTAAAAATACAAATGTATATTTACAGTGAGATTCATTTGTGGGTGTAACCTGATGTGCAAAATGATCACAGTGAAACCAGATCAAAAGCATACATTTGAAATGAATAATAAAATAATAAATGTCACGTTTGAAAACATATATAGTTCAGCATTTCCTGTAAATTGACCCTGCATCCTGTAGGTATGCAAATATAAATATTAAAAATAGTAATAGTAAAATAGTGTGTTGTAAATGAGTATGCAAATAAAGACAATACATTTTTAATGAACCATGTATCATTTATTTATAATACCACAAAATAAAAAATCACACAAACATGCAAACACCAAAAATATATATTTTATAACAGTTTTTATTGCAATATTTTATTACATACATATATATGTAAATGGTTAAAAACAATTATAATTGAAGGAAATGTATATTTTGTATTATTATTATTATATTTATTTCTTTTGTGATATTTATTCATGTCATACATCTGGTATGTCAAGCTCAAGTAAAACTGCACTGCGAAAAATCTTTTCAAATGATGCCTTTGGAAATGCCATTATAACAAACTTTCACAACAGCAAGTCAAGTTCATGACAAATACAAAAATGTTTATAATGACAACTTTCTAAACTTAACAGCAAAAGTACCTAAAAGATATAACATTTTTCAAAAACATATTCAAAGACTTACTAAAGAACAGCAACATTTTTACAAAACACTGAGAACCAATGTGTGCTTGGCGAGTCCAGGTGTTTATGGTGACTAGACTGTCATATTGCAAACCGGTTGGCATGAGGAGACTTGGGTGTAAAGTGTCGGGAATTCCTGGAAGGCTCCCATGTGTTATCCCTGGTTTTGCCACTGTAAAGTATCAGAAGTGCACAATATCATTAAAGAACAAAGAATCAAGATGATTGTTAGGTTTCATTTAGAAAGTTCAGTGATATTTATTTATATCTGTAAATCTGGCACTCTTGAATTAATTGCTGGAATAAGTTCAACATTTTCAGCATGTTTTCATGTATTCCAAGCAGATCTGACAGTCCTACAGACTATGAGGATAGTGACTGCACTGATCACTTCTTGCTATTTAAAACACACTCTTTGACTCATCAATTATATGAAAACTACAACAGCATACAGTGCTCCACCCTAATAATATTGCTAAATTATGACAAGTTTATTACTTTACATGGCTAAACATTTATGTTATGCCTGCATGATTCACTGCTATTACTGTAACCCATTAAAGTTTTAACCTAAACTAGTTGACTTTATTAGAAAACTGCATAGAAACCTGTTGCCATAAACCACTTATGTTTTTATACAAGATGAAACTAAACACCCATACTTGAATTAACTTACAACATTTACAATCTTATTGGACTTACAGTAATATTTTAATTCAAGTAGGGCTGTTAAGTTTTATCTTGCATATAATGTAAGGGGTTTAAGGCAATGTGTTTCTATACAATTTTCTAGTGAAGTCAATTAGATTTGGTTAATGGAATAGTTCACTACTTACTCTCCCTCAAGTGGTTGTAAACCTTTATTATAAAACTTCCAAGTTTATTTGTGTTGAACATGAAGGAAGTTCTTTGAAGAAAGCTGAAAACCTGAAACCATTGACACACATAGGAGAAAAAAAAAACTATGGAAGTAAATGTTTACAGATTTTCATCTTTCTTTAAAATATATATTTTTGTGTTTAACTGAAGAAAGCAACTCAGACACATTTGGAAATGAGTCATTAATGTCAAGAGTTTTCATTTCATTTTTGGGTGAACTATCTCTTTAAGAGTGTACTGAAAGAAATGTCCTACTCAATGTAGCTAACTTCAGCTAAGTGTGTAGAGCCTTGAGTACTTAATTAGAAATCAAAACAATGGTCACATCAGTCCCATTTTATGCCCTTTATATCATATTGGCCACAGAATGGACTACTTAGTGTTGCAATGAAATTAAACAATTAATAAAACTATGATTTACCACACAATACAAGACACCCAGTGAATTTTCAACTCTACTTTTTCTGTACATAAGATGAGGTTCCAGCTTCAAAATGGCACCATAACACTGATCCTGAGTGCGGCGGTTGTGCTGCTCTGTGAGGTTGTGACTTTTCAGATGCAGTGCTGTGAAGAGTTCTTTATTAAAAGAAAGTACATTCTTTTCAAATCTGTACGTATTAAAAAATAAAATACAATAATTTTAAATAATGATTAATTCTGAAAAACCTTACACTTAGTGAAGATGAATTCATATGGCCTCTGCATTCTTTTGCTACAAGTATGGAAGACAGATGAGTAATTATGTCTGCAACCTACTTATTTGCAGATTTTTCTACTTTTTTCCAGTAATTACATTGGACTTAATCCAGGACATTAATCCAGTGTCTAAAGGTTCTGCATCTGAAATGAATAAAAACAGATGTGACATTAGTTGAACCCACTAAACTACTAGATACATCAGTACTGCTTTAAGCAATTGTAATGTCATTTAAGTGTAGTCCAAAATTAGCCTTAATCTGTTTAAGATTATGATTTAAAAAGCATTTCTTGCATTAAAAAATTCCTGCCTCTTGTAATACATATTGTTACGTTTTTAAAGATGATGAGTAAAGGGGAAGGAGAGTAACATTAATTTTGGGTGAAACACATAAGCAAACACACAATATCAACAAGTGAGGAACAAAATACCAAGACTAACTAAATGCAATAAAGTGAGTTTATTTACAAAGATAGTGATAATAATAAATGAAAAAAAATATGTATATAGAAAGAACATTAAATATTTACAAGAATATATTGAAACTACAACAACACATGGGACGAAAGATGTTTGAACAGATAGATGGGAGAGTTGGAGAGATGAGAAAAAATACAGTATTTATTGAAAAGAAATCTTCGCGTCTATTACGCACTATCTAAACTATTCTAATAAATACGATGAAAAAACTACACTACGTGTGCACAATGTATGTCGCGCGACATTCTTACCTGTCCCACTCTCCAACCTCAGATGCGCATAACACTGACGGCAGACAAATGGAGAACAGACAAATAACAATGGACATATACCAAATTGTAACACACAGAAAACGGACAGCAAATTTCACAGACACACAACATAACACAGAAATTCAGGGCCTCTGTAGTAGCGTGCTGTCACTACTTTTATGCCACGGTGGCAGCGGCAGGATTGGAGACCGTGGGTGACGTCAGGGGGGAACACGGCAAACAGCTGGGCAGCGGTAGCCAATGGGTGCCACTGTATGGGTGGAAGCGGGAGAGAGAGAGAGAGAGAGAGAGCGAGCGAGCGAGACTAGCGAGGAAAAATAATAATAATCACGCCACACAGGAATGTACAGGAACGTAACACATATGATCAATGGTAAATTTCTGAGAAGGTGCAAGGTAATCCTTGAGTTTTACCATTAACATCATGACTAACATAATATTTGAGAAGACAGCTTGTTTACCACAATTTAGAGATGATAGATTCTTTCTTTTATTAAATAAATGGGTAAAGGCCAAATTATACTGGTAATAGTGTATGATATTGTGTGAAATACATCTGTTTATGTTGAACTTGAGCTTATGTTATACCTGAGCTTATGTTATACTTTATGTTATGGTTTGAATAATGAAAAGTTGCATTTTTACTTACTGGAATAAGGGCATAATCAATTACATGCCCTGCAATTTTCCAGCCTGCTTTTCTCAACAGACTTATCTCTCTCAACATTTTCCATGATGACAGTAAATAATATTAGACTAGATATTCTTCAAGACACTAGTATTCAGCTTAAAGTGACATTTAAAGGCTTAACTAGGGTTAATTAGGCTAACTAGGCAGGTTCGGGTAATTAGGCAAGTTATTGTATAATGATGGTTTGTTCTGTAGACTATCGAAAAAATATAGCTTAAAGGGGCTAATAATATTGACCTTAACCTCTTTAAGGCCCAAGCTGTTTTTTTACATGAATTATTTATTTCTCTTTTTTTTTTTTTTTGGCTTATTGGAACCTAATTAGAATAAAACCTAAGTATCATCTTTTGATATGATGTACTTTTAGAGAAAAATTATGTCCATATATGTGGAATATGTCCGAAGGACATGCAGGATGACACTGTATGTCTGTAACAAAATATAAAACAAGACTTAAGACATAACTGTCAGGGTTCTGTCAGGGAAAAGAAACTCAGGAAGAATCAAGTGCAGGTAAAACAATTATTTATTTCAGTGGTCTGCAGAGGGGATTGAACACGACAGAAGATCCCAGCACAGGGGGCTGTAAATGCCAAAAAAAAGGCACCAAATCCTGGCAAAAAATAAAACAAAAAGTCTAACCGAGGAGTGTGCAGTGATCCAAAGTCACCAGTCAAAGGACCAAAAGTTCAAGTGAGAATTCATGGGCAATACCCAAAGAGTCCAGCAGGGGGCGCACGGTGATCCAACTCGCCAGTCAATCACGGGCCAAGAAGAAAACTAAGGACAATACTAAATGCCTCCAGCAGGGGGTCCAACAGCACGGTGGTCCAACTTGATGGTCAAAGGGATAGCAGCGGCCGAACTACGAGTACCCAGGCAGGATGTAAGATGACCAGAGGGGGAGCGAGAGGATTGCTGGTGGGCGGAATAGAGAGATTGTAGCGGGAAATGAGGAGGGATGCGTCTGTCACGCCTAATAGCAACAGACATATTGAGGTGGGAGAGTGCGATGACGGTCAGCTGCTGCTTTGGTTCGTCTAGAAGTCCGGACCAAGACCTCCTCAACCCTCATCCAGGTGCGACGGCACGGTCGGACAAAGGCCAAGGCAGACGGAACTGCAGCATCGGGCTCCTGTGAAGGAAACAAAGGAGGTTGATAACCCATAGAGCAGAGGAATGGGGACATACCTGTAGATGTTACCAGCAGGGAATTGTGGGCATACTCCACCCACGAGAGCTGTTGGCTCCAGGAACTAGGATTCTGGGAGGTCAGACAGCGGCGGGCTCTTTCGAGATCCTGGTTTGCTCGCTCACACTGCCCGTTGGTCTGAGGATGAAAACCTGAAGACAGACTCATTGAGGCCCCGATCTGCCTACAGAATTCTCTCCAAAACTGGCAAACAAACTGTGGTCCCCTATCAGAAACCACGTCCACCGGAAGACCATGAACCCGGAAGACATGATCAACCATAGCTTGAGCAGTTTCCTTGGCTTAGGGAAATTTGGGCAAGGGAATAAAATGGGCCGCCTTAGAAAAACAGTCCACTACAGTCATGATGACTGTGTTTCCTCTAGAGGGAGGAGGCCAGAAACAAAGTCCAGAGCTAGGTGTGACCAAGGATGGGAGGGGATGGGCTGGAGCAGACCAACAGGTGCTTTGTTAGATGTCTTGTTCTGGGCACATATCTAGCAGGCCAACACAAACCGCCTGACGTCTGGCCCCAGAGAGGGCCACCAAAATCGCTGGCGGATGGCAGCCAGTGATCTCCAAATTCCTGGGTGACAAACCAACCTGGATTCATGACCCCACTGAAGAATCTCAGGACGCAGTGCAGCCGGCACAAACAACCGACCCTCCGGACACCCCTCTGGTACCTCAATCCCTCGACCGCCCTTATTACCCACTGCTCAAGTTCCCAGGAGAGGGATCCTCAGGGAGGACGGGCTCAACTGAGGTCTCCCCACTGGGGGTCTCGAACAGCCGCGAGAGGGCATCAGGTTTGGTATTCTTGGACCCTGGCCGGTACGAGAGGACGAAGTTGAACTGACCAAAGAAGAGTGCCCAGCGGGCCTGCCGTGCGCTCAACCTCTTGGCCGAACGGACATACTCTAGGTTCTTATGGTCCGTCCAGACCAAGAAGGGGTGCGCTGCTCCCTCCAGCCAACAGCTCCCTGTTACCAATGTCGTAATTATGTTCTGCTGGGCTAAGGCGATGAGAGAAAAAGGCACAAGGATGCACCTTCCCATCTTTGGATAAGCGCTGAGACAGGACCGCGCCTACCCCAACATCAGAGGCATCTACCTCGACAATAAACTGTTGTTCAGGGTCTGGAATAGAAAGAACAGGAGCAGAGGTGAAACGGGACTTCAGGGCACCAAAGGCCTCCTGAGCTTGTGTATTCCACTTGAACAATACCTTGGTGGAGGTGAGAGCCGTTAAGGGTGCAGCAATCTGACTCAAGTTCCTGATGAAACGCCTATAAAAATGGCGAAACCCAGGAAACGCTGCAGAGCCTTGCGGGTGTTGGGGACTGGCCATTTGGCAACGGCCCTTACGTTATCAGGATCAGCTCTGATTCCCTCAGCCGAGATGACGTACCCCAGGAACGTAACCGACCTAGCGTGGAACTCGCACTTCTCCGCCTTAACAAAGAGTTGATTCTCTAGTAGCCGTTGAAGGACCTGATGCACATGCCGAGTGTGTTCCTGTAAAGAGGATGAGAAAATGAGAATATCATCCAGGTACACAGACAAACTTGTTTACCATGTCTCTCAGCACGTCGTTAACCAGGGCCTGGAAGACAGCTGGTGCATTTGTCAGGCCGAAGGTCAAGACCAGATATTCAAAGTGTCCCGTAGGGGTATTAAAGGCTGTCTTCCACTCATCCCCCTCACGAATGCATACCAAGTGATAAGCGTTACGGAGGTCTAATTTGGTGAAGACCTGGGCTCTCTGCAACAACTCAAAAGCAGACGACATGAGAGGTAAGGGGTACCTGTTCTTTACAGTGATGTCGTTTAGACCTCTGTAATCAATATAGGGACGCAGGGAGCCATCCTTCTTTTTAACAAAAAAGAATCCCGCACCTGCAGGAGATGATGAGGGACGGATGAGACCGGTATTAAGTGACTCCTGATTATACCCATCCATAGCCTCTCTTTTTGGACCAGAAAGGGAATACAAGCGACCCTTGGGCGGAGAAGTGCCTGGGAGGAGGTCAATGGCACAGTCATATGGTCGATGAGGAGGAAGAGACCCAGCCCGAGACCTGCTGAAGACCTGACGAAGACCATGGTATTCAACCGGGACCTTGCTTAAATCGGCCGTCTCCTCCTGCAACACAGAACACACAGAACCAGGAGACAAGGCAGAACCCAAAACAAGATGCAAGACAAGACTGACTCCAGGCCAACACAGAATCTCCGGACCAATCAACGTGAGGATTGTGCTGTACCAGCCAGGGATGCCCCAGAACTACAGGGGAACCAGGCGAGTCAAAAAGGTACAGCTCAATAGCCTCACGATGATTGCCGGACACGACAAGACTTACACAGGGTGTGATGTGGGTGATAGTGGAGATGAGCTGGCCAGCTAACGACCGGACAGAGATGGGGGAAGGGAGAGGAATGACAGAAATGCCCCACTTTTTGGCAGTGGTACGGTCTAGAAAATTACCCTCGGCCCCTGAATCAAGCAAGGCAGAGGCGGAATTAACGGATCCTTCATATTGGATGGTGATGGGTAACAGGGTGCGAGAGCGGGGGGAATTTAGACAAGGGAAAGCGCCCACCAGAATCCCCCGGTTTACTGATGGGCCTTGGCTTTTAAAGGGCATTTGATGGCAAAATGCCCTGGTTTACCACAGTAGAGGCACAGGCCACGGGCAAGACAGTCTCTCTTCTCTTGGTGTGTGAGGCGCATACACCCCATCTGCATGGGCTCATGTTCAGATGAGGGAGTAGAAGGGCTGGCTTGTTGGAGGGGGATGTCTTTAACTCTCCAGGGGGAGCGAAGAGACTGCCATTGGCGGCGGCGGCAGAGGCGCCCCTCCACACGGAGAGCCAGGTTAATAAGGGTCTCAAGGTGATGGGGAAGCTCATGAGACCCTCTCCCCTCTCCCCATTCAGACCCTCAAAAAATCTGGAACGTAGGGCCCCCTCGTTCCAATCACATTAGGCGGCTAAAGTTCTGAACTGGATCGCAAAGTCTGTGACGGAGTGGCCCTCCTGGGATAGTCGTGCCAAGCAGGCAGCTGCCTCATCACCCTGTGCAGACCGGTCAAAGAGTCTAATCATCTCCTCCCTGAAGTCCTCGAAAAACTGGCAAAAGGGTGCCCTAGCATCCCAGACTGCGGTGCCCCACTCACGTGCTCTCCCATTGAGCAGGGTCAGAACATCTGCCACCCTGGATGCCTCTGTGGCATAACGGCGGGGCTGAAGGGCAAAAACTAGTGCACAGATAAGAAGGCCCGGCAGGAGTTGGGGTCCCCATCATAGGGTGGGGAATTGTTTGCATGGGGCTCTGGCTCACGATGGGGTGTGGTGGGGGGAGAAGAAGCCTGCCTGGGCGTTGTAGCGTGGTGCTGGAGCTCCTCAATTCGGGCATTGAGCTCAACCACCTGGGCAGTGAGCATCTCAACCTCTCTGGAGGTTGCGGTGAACTGGGTGACGTGCTGGCCCAAAAGTGCACCCTGTTGGGCGAGTGCATTGCGCATCTGGTCCAAACCTGCTGATTCCATTTTCTGACCTGATCGTTCTGTCAGGGAAAAGAAACTCAGGAAGAATCAAGTGCAGGTAAAACAATTATTTATTTCAGTGGTCTGCAGAGGGGATTGAACACGACAGAAGATCCCAGCACAGGGGGCTGTAAATGCCAAAAAAAAGGCACCAAATCCTGGCAAAAAATAAAACAAAAAGTCTAACAGAGGAGTGTGCAGTGATCATAGACAACGATCAGGTACAAGACAATAAGAATGAGAAGAATAAATAGGGAGACTAATAAGGATAAGACTAGAGACAGGTGGGAATAATGAAATGATAATGATCTAATGAGTAGATTGACGAGTGGATGGGGTGAAGCGGCGGAGCACATGGCGAGCTGTCAAAACAATGCCATGTGCACCGAGAAAAACAAACACAAATGACTGTGACAACAACATGCAGGTGACGGACCATGACAATATCAGCTAAAATGTGCTGTCCATGTATGTGGCCACTAAGCCCTAAGAGGTAAAAATGTTTTTTAAAAATTTTTAATTGCTTTTATTCTAGCAGTAATAAAACAAATAAGACATTCTCCAGAAGAAAAAAAATATCAGACATACTGTGAAAATTTTCTTGCTCTGTTAAACATCATTTGGGAAATATTAAAAAATAAAAAACAAATTCAAAGTAGGGCATCATATATAATGTGTGTGTGTGTGTTTGTTGTAAGGCATAAAAAATAATTGCAGTTACAATGTAGCCTTTTAACTTTTAAGAAACACTTGATTTGCTTTAATATTGATGCAGTTATGAATACAACTGTATTATTAGAGGTAATATTTATTGCATATTGCAGAATTTATTTAGATTTTGGACGACTACTATTGTGGAAAACAACAATCTGGTAACACCGTTCCTCATCTTCAAATGTACAACTATATTGTTCTGAGCTATGCACGACTATATGTGGGGAAAATATATTTTTTAATAAATGAACTTGGATGTAATTAGATAACATCTCTAGTTTGCAGTACATGCTTTATTTATATCAAGTCTGCAGTCATTTAATGCATCAGGAGATAGCTACCCTGCTTTTATAAAGGTTCTAAACAAATCCCTAATCTAAATCAACAAATCGTCTTTATTTGTTTACTTTTTACTTACCGAGTGGAAAACCGCAGTGGACCTTGGGATCGCAATGAACCTTGGGATTGCGACCATAGACTGTAATAAAAAAAAAAGATCTCGACGTACTATGACCCCAACTTTAATGAATAATTTAATAATACAAAGATCAGCTAAAAATATTTTTTAGACTTAGTTTTTTAAATGTAATATTTTTTTAAGAAAAAAAAAAATAATAATCAGTTTTATTAGGCATAATTACCCTAAACTGGGCAATTGAATATAATTTAACTCATTAAATATAAAGTAAATGATAACAAATTATTCAATACCAACTAATCTCCAATAAAAATAAAAAAATACAATATGCAGCATTAACCTACCACGTATTGCTGCACAGTTGAACTCATCGGTGAACTCACTGGTGATGCATTTTGACCAATAGCTGAGCGATGTTAAACTCGCTGTTGAATGGAAGTCACGTTGACCGATGTATAATTCCATTTACAGTTGTCTCAACCCTCTTTACAGACGCTTTTCATGAACAAAACAAAAATCACATATTTTTTTATAAAAAATCTGCGATAATAGTCGTAAACCAGGTTTAAAATATTGCGTTGACATCTTTTTAGATTAGATTAGATTCAACTTTATTGTCATTACACATGTACAAGTACAAGGCAACGAAATGCAGTTTCGGTCTAACCAGCAGTGCAATAGCAGCAAGCGCAGGATATAGGTTTAAGTTATAAAGTGCAGTTATAGAAAAATTATGGTAATATTTACAGATGGATGTACTATGAACATTATATACAGGTTGTATTAGCTATGAACAGATTTACAATAAATGAATATATGTACAGGATGCTATTAATAGCAGAAGTGTGCAGACAGATAAATTACAAATGTCCATGTGCAGTGGGTATGTACAGTTCAAGTAAATGAATCAGTGCAATGAATATGTGCAAACTTTAAATGTGCAAATGTTAAATAGTGCAGTGATTGTGAGAAGTATAAGTTAGAGGAGTGTGGGGGGTGTATTGGGGGGCAAAAGAGTCAGTGAGGGGCAGAGTTCAAAAGGAAGACAGCTCTGGGGAAAAAGCTGTTCCTCAGTCTGCTGGTTTTTGTCCGGGGGAGCCTGAAGCGCCTGCCGGAAGGCAGGAGAGAAAACAGTTTGTGAGCAGGGTGAGAGGTGTCCTTAAGAATACTGCGTGCTCGGCGCAGACAGTGTTTCTTTTGGATATCCTCTATGGCTGGAGTGTAGTCCCTGTGATGCGTTGGGCAGTTTTCACCACCCGCTGCAGTGCCTTACGCTCAGCAACAGAGCAGCTTCCATATCTGACTGTGATGCAGTTGGTCAGGATGCTTTCTATTGTGCAGCGGTAGAAGTTCACCAAGACGGCTGATGAAAACTGGTTCTTCTTTAGTTGCCTCAAGAAGAATAGGTGCTGGTGAGCCTTCTTGACCAGGCTGGAGGTGTTGGTGGTCCAGGAAAGGTCCTTTGAGATGTGTGTCCCCAGGAACTTGAAGGATGAGACAGGCTCAACGGCCATCCCATTAATGTGGATGGGATCATGCGAGCCTGTTCGTCCCTTCCTGAAGTCCACAATGAGCTCCTTGGTCTTATTGGTGTTAAGGAGCAATTATTGTCGGTGCACCAAGTGGCCAGATGCTGTACCTTCTCCCTGTAGGCAGTCTCATCATTATTGCTGATTAGACCAATCACTGTGGTGTCATCTGCAAATTTGATGATGGTGTTGAATCTGTTCACAGGCCTACAGTCGATGGTAAAAAGGGAGTAGAGGAAGGGGCTCAGCACGCAGCCCTGTGGAACACCAGTGTTGAGTGTGACGGTGGTGGAGCAGATGTGGCCTGATCTAACATTCTGAGGTCTGTTAGTCAGAAAGTCCATAACCCAGTTGCAGTGAGACGTGTCGATATCCAGGTCTCTGAGTTTGATCAGTAACTTAAAGGGTATGACAGTGTTGAATGCTGAGCTGAAGTCAACAAACAGCATTCGTGCATAAGTGTTTTTATTGTCCAGGTGTGTGAGGACAGAGTGCAGTGCTATGGAGACGGCATCTTCTGTGCTCCTGTTGCCACGGTAGGCAAACTGATGTGGGTCCAGTGTGGATGGCAGAGAGTCTTTCAGATGTGCCAGGACCACCTGCTCGAAGCACTTCATGATGATGGGTGTGAGTGCTACAGGGCGGTAGTCATTTAGGCATGTTGGGCTGGAGTGTTTGGGCACTGGCACAATAGAGGTGGTTTTAAAGCATGTTGACACAGTTGCTAGGTTAAGTGACAGGTTGAAAATGTCTGTGAATACCCCAGTGAGCTGTTCTGCACATGCTTTGAGGACGCACCCAGGGATACCGTCTGGTCCAGCAGCCTTACGCACATTGATCCAACTCAGTGCGGTGTAGACTTCTGAGGAGGTGAGTATGATAGGTGAGTGGTCGGTTGAGGTAGTGTTCCTGTTGTAGGGTTCTGTATTGTCTCTTTCAAAGCGGGCATAAAAGTCATTTAGCTCGTTCAGGAAGGAGACATTTGTGGCTGTGGGGGTGGACTGGCCGGGTTTGTAGTTGCTGATGGCCTGGATGCCCTGCCACATGCGCCGAGGATCAGAGTTGGAAAAGTGCTCCTCTAGCTTTAGCTTGTAGCAGTGCTTGGCCTTTTTGATGCCCCTCTTCAGATTAGCCCTGGAAGTGCTGTAGGCCTGTGCATCCCCTGATCTGAAGGCAGTGTTGTGTGCCTTCAGCAGGAGGTGCACTTCCCTGTTCATCCATGGCTTTTGATTTGGGTATGTGGTGATCTGTTTCTGGGTTGTAACACTGTCTGTGGTGGTGTTGATAAATTCCAGAACAGAGGAAGTGTAACTGTCAATGTCTGTGTGAGAGCCACATGTGGCCTGGGAAGCAAACATACTCCAGTCTGTGTGTTCAAACCTGTCCTGGAGTGTGGAGTCCACCCCCGCTGGCCACACTTTGATGGTCCTTACTGATGGGTTCATACAGTTGACGAGGGATGAGTACTTGGGGGTGAGAAACAAAGAAAGGTGATCTGATTGACCCAAGTGGGGGAGGGGGGTCACAGCATATGCTTAAGCCATGTTTGTGTAAACTTGGTCTAAAGTTTTGTTTCCCCTTGTGTGGCAGAAAATGTTTTGATGGAATTTGGGGAGCACTGTCTTTAAGTTTGAGTGATTAAAATCCCCCGCAACAATAAAAGCAGCCTCCGGGTGAGCAGTCTGTTGTTTGCTGATGGCTGCATGAAGTTCATTCATAGCAAGCTTGGCATCAGTGTCAGGATAAATATAAGCAGCAGTTATTATGGTGGAGGTGAACTCCACTGGCAGATAAAACGGTCTACATTTAACCATTAGAAATTCCAGGTTAACAGAGCAATGTCTCCCAACGATGACAGAGTTTGTGCTCCAAGCTTTGTTAATATAAATGCATAATCCTCCGCCTCTGGTCTTACCGGAGTCATCCGCCGTTCTGTCTGCTCGGAATGTTTAATGCTCCGTTAGCGATATAGCGTTGTCTGGTATCTCGCTGTTTAGCCATGTTTCTGTGAAAATCATGACATTACAGTTACATAATCTTTTGCTGTGGTTGATGTGCAGTCGAATCTCATCCATTTTGTTCACCAGTGACCGTACATTGGCGAGAAAGATGCTGGGTAAAGAGAGCCGGTGTGGTGTTAGCTTTAGCTTAGCTCTTAGCCCGCCGCACTTTCCCCGTCTTTGTTTACGTTCTCTGTGCCACCTTCGAGCACTTCCGCCCGGCTGGGTAGGGCTCTCAGGCTCGGGTGTTCTGGCGATCTCAGGGATGAGTCGAAGATTGTTAATAAAACTGTCCGGAATGCACAAACCAATATCCAAGATGTCCTGTCGGGTGTACGATGTAAAGGCACTGCTGTTCTGCACGAACAGACCCGAAATGAGCAGGAATAATACTGCAAAATTGCAGAAACTGGAGAGACGCTGGGCCTCGCGAACTGAACGCGCCGCCATTTTGGTAATTATACAAGGCTTTGAGCGTCTCCATATGACGCCGCAGGCAACCCATTGAAAGCAATGGAATTCCTTTTGCATCGGTATAGAAAATAGTGCTTGAAGAAAAGTAACATTTATTATAATAAATTATGAAAAGACACAACGTCTGGTACCCCATGGCAATAGAATAAATAAATAAACAAATAAATAAATAAAATACTGCATACCCTGTGGCAAAATAAAATAAATAAACAATACAGCATCTGCTATTCTATGGAAAAAATGAAATAAAATATAAATGAATAAAAAACTCCGTCTGGTACACTATGTCAATAATAATAATAATAAGAATACTGTGTCTGGTACCATGTGTCAACAATAATAATTAAAATACTGCGTCTGGTACCCTGTGGCTATAATAATAATCAAAATACTGCGTCTGGTACCCTGTGGCTATAATAATATTTAATAAAAATATTTTTTAAAAATAAATCGTGCTAGAGACACGAAAATGATTCCCTATTGAAATACATTGGATGGAAATTCGTGCAAGGTGACACGAAAAAAGAGGGAAATTCGTGCCCATATACATGAATCAATAGATTAAATTTCGTGACTATTTCACGAACTGCCGTGAGACTGGGTTGGCATGTTTGATATGATTTTGTTAAGATAAATGTGTGTTTTCCCATGCAGATCAATGGATGAGTTGTCTTTGTGAGCATCACTGCTGGAGAATGCACACCTGTCAAGAAAGATCTTTTCCAGATCAAAGGATGGAAATTCATCTACAAGGATCTACCTGATGATGAACTACAAACAACCGTATTAAGACTACAAACTTCAGAGAGACTTGATGTTTTCCCATAAATTGAAACAGTACAGTAGAAGCTACATTGAAAACTTGTTTTCCTTGACTTTATTTTGCACTGGGCTATATATAATAATGAAATGTTTTACATGTAAAGATTAAAAGAACTTGGCCACATTGCTTGATTTAAATAATGATTTAAATAATATCAATTTTAGTATACATTTTGCCATGAAAATAGCCATAGGAGCTGGCATGGGTTTAAACAAACTAACAAACATTGAATGATTTCAGTAACCCTGTAAATGTCACATCCCTGGCTCGTTTCTGCTGCTCCAACCACCATTTTCATTCACCTTCACGTTCCCTCAGCTCCAATCATCGCTTGCCATCTCCTGCCACCTCTCATCACACCAGAGCACTCTCACCTGAATTCTAATTGGACACACCTGCATCAGCAATCACCGATCACCATAAAGCCTCCTCGATTCCAGTCAGTCAGTAGCTGGAAACGATGTCAGATGGTTCACCAGACCACTGGAAGAGGATGGCACCAAATCCGGCGTCAGCCTCGTCAACTTCCACGATGAAGGGAAGTGTTGGGTCCAGGTGACAGGTGCAGAGGTGAATATTTCCTTAAGGTGAAGAACGACGTGCTTCAGGGTTCCAGGTGAGTGAATGTCCTCCGCCTTTCAGGAGTGAGGTTAAGGGGGCAGAGAGGATACTATAATTCTTAATGAACCTTCAATAGAAGTTAGCAAATCCAAGAAACCTCTGAAACTTCTTCAGCATTTTAGGTTCTTCACACTGTGAAACTGCGTCTACTTTGCCTCTTTCTATGCTGACCCCTTCGCGGAAATCACGTACCCGAGGAAGGAGATCGAGGGTTGATGAAACTCACATTTCTCAGCTTTAAAATAAAGGTGATTCCTTCGGAGGCATTGGAGAACTTTTTGGACATGGGTTTTGGACATGGGACATGTTCAGCCAGATTGCGGGAATAAATCAGGATGTCATGTACATGATGGCAAAATGATGGAGGAAGTCTCTGAAAATCGCGACCCCCCCCCCACTACCAAAGCATATACAAACAATAAAAATAACCCTTTTTAAGCTGTTCACAATATTATAACTATATTTACTATACATTACAGGGCTCAAAATTAACCTTTTTGCTTGGTAGTACTGGTGCTCCTAACTTTAAATTTTGGCTGGTGCGCCTAAATTTTTAGTGGCTCCCACCAATTATCACACTGTTGTTACAAGTTTTATAAACAGATTTATTGCATTTGAAATCAACACTAATCAAAACTAACAAGCAAAAAAATATATATGCATAAAATATGTCTCAATGAAATCCCGTTATAACAAGAAAATAAATTTTTATAACATAATTGACTGACCAAAAGATACACAGACCGCTCACCGGCCCTGCACGCACTGCTTGACATTAATGAATCTGTTAATGATAACTGTGCTGTGTTCTCACGGGTGATGTCTGAGATTGCACAGATGCTTTTGACATATACCTTATTATTTGCATACGTCATTTTAATAGCAATACTGGTCTTTTCATGAGCTGCAATATTAGTTTAATCTTAGTCAGTGCAAGCCCTTTTGCGATGGTGTACATGGTGTTAAATTTTACATATAGCTGCCACTTGTACGGCTGACAGCGTCTGGCGATTTAAATGAAGCATTAAACAGAACCTCTCGTGCTTAAAATATGTAGATGTGGCAAACAGTTACCACAAAATTCTGTCCCACAGATTTTACAGTGAATGCTTTAGTTATTTTCAGAGCGGACTCGAAGCCAATGGAAGTCTTATCCACTCTTCGAAAAATGTAGATGGTGGATTAACATTCACCACATGTTCAGCAATCAGATGTGCCATTATTTGTAGCTTTAGGTGTTTCTAAGACAAAATCTGTCAGTGTTGTTTTCATTCTCATCTTCAGTGCTTTACATTTTTCGCGGTTGTAGCTCCTGTCACCTGACGACAAGAGGCGTTGACTGAGTGATTGACAGCTGATTTTAGCCAATCCATTCGTGTTCAGTTCTTAGAGCAGTGGGCCAATAAGAAGAGCGCGAAGGCGGGGCAAGCGTTGCGGGCCTTGTTTACTGCACCAAGTTGACATGACAACAGTTTTAAACTGTTCCTGAGCGCTGCATTTCAACTACAAAGATGCATTCTGTCTGAATGTGTCCTAAATACTTTATGAATTCATCAGCAATATCTTTTTAAAAATCTGAAAATATTAGCTGTTCACTTGTAATACTGAAAAATATTTATTATAATCACTGAAAATTACACAATTTTTAAATCACTCTCGCGACCCCTTGAAATTATTCTGCAACCCCCAGTTTGAGAGCCACTGAGCTAGACCATAGGGCATCACCTGGTATTCATAGTGCCCGGAGGGAGTGATGCATGCTGTCTTCCACTCATCCCCTTCCCAGATACGGATAAGATTGAAAGCAGTCCAGAGGTCCAGCTTGGTGAAGATGCGAGCTTGGCGGAGTTCTTCTAGAGCAACAAGATCTAGAGGCAAAGGGTAGGTGAATTTGACTGTGGCTGAATTCAGGACACAGTAATGAATACAGGGCTTGAGTCCTCCGTCTTTCTTAGCCACAAATAAGCTGGACGCGGCTGGGGATGTGGATGGTCTGATGAACCCCTTGACTGAGAGCTTCGTCGATGTATGCCTCCATTGCCTTATGCTCAGGACGGGACAAGGGATAAATTCATCCATGGGGTAGTTTGGCGTTAGGTAGCAGTTATCGATACTACAGTCCAAGGACTTGTGTGAGGGTAACTGTGTGGCTCATTTCTTGCTGAAAACGTCGAGAAATGGAGTGTAGATGGTAGGAATGGAGGTGTTGGAACAGGATTTTCAACTGATGTGGAGTGTACTGGCAGGGTGGTGCAATGTGGTGAGTAAACAGCAGGGGGAGCGCTGTGACCATTTATGGTGCATCTAGAGCTTCGTCCTTCAGTTGATTTTAGGTTGGTGTTCAGCGAGCCATGGCCTGCCCAGTATGACATCCACATTAGCTCAGGGAAAGATGAGTAGAATTAATATCTCACGATGATGATGGGTAGACTGGATGGTGACGTCTTTAGTGCGCTGAGAGATTTTCCCATCGCCTAATGGTGGTAATTATGTATAGAGTTTTATTACGAACAGTAGGTATATGATGTTGGGCGATGAGGTTCAAAGAGATGAAGTTGCCAGCCACTCCAGAGTCCACCAAGACATGTATGGGGATGATAGGAGAATTCACGATTAGCTGTATATGAGACACAGATGGAGTGAGTGTAACTTACCATTAGGCATGGTGGGTGGACTGGGCAGGCTGAGATGAGATGATTATTTCTCTACAATAAAGACAAAGATGGTTCTGTATACATCTTAGTCGTTCCGTGGACTCAAGGCAATCGTCGGTGATCATTGATTCTTCCGTATCTGGTTGTGGTGATGGAGCTCTAGTGGGTAAAACAGGGGAAACAGACATAGAGGATGGACAGGCAGAGAGGTGCTGTGACACACTTATGACTTTTTTAATGAAAGTCTCTAGGTTGGCATTGTCATCATAGATTACCATCCATTTAAGAATTTGTGGTTTTAAACCTTTCTGGTCAGCTGTGAGAAGGGCCACTTGATTCCAGCCACTACTAGCGGCAAGTGCTCGAAACTTCAGTGTGAACTCGTGAATGCTAGAGTTACCTTGTTTTAGGTTTATCAATTCGTCATGCACAGATAGTGGGGTACAGCGAACACCTCTTTTAAATGACTCAGGAAAGTTTGATGGGTAGCCATCACGGGACTGCTTGCAATTCATAGTGCATCCTACCACTGCAGAGCTCGTCCTATAGAAAGGGAGATTATGAAAGCAACTTTGGAAATCTCATTGAGAAACTGGTTAGTATTAGCCTCTATGTAGAGGTTGCATTCAATTCACCTTTATTTGTATAGCACTTTTACAATGTAGATTGTGTCAAAGCAGCTTCACATAAAAGATCATTAGTAAATTGGAACAGTGTAGTTCAGTTTTTTAGTGTTTAAGTTCAGTTCAGTTTAGCTCAGTTCAGTGTGATTTAAAAATCACTACTTGAGAGTCTAAACACTGAAGAGCAAATCCAACGATGCGCAGCTCTACAGATCCCGAACCATGCAAGCCAGTGGCGACAGCGGAGAGGGAAAAAAACTTCACTAATTGGCGAAAGTGAAGAAAAAAAACCTTGAGAGAAACAAGACTCAGTTGGGCACGATCATTTTAATTTCTCCGCTGGCCAAACATCTTGTGCAGAGCTGCAGTCTCAGTGGCGGAGGCTGGAAGCTGGCCTCAGGAAAGACTCGTCTGTCCCTGGAGTGTCACAGGAATCAGTCTCTTGTTCTCCACTCCTCCATGACCACCCCAGTAGCTGCTCAGGATACGGCCTGGTCCAGGATATGGAAACGTTGGGATCATCTTGTCGTTGGTCTTGGATCAAATCAGTGACTCTGCATAGTCTGAGGGCCTGAGGGGAAGAGTATCCCCAGGTGGAAATGGAGAATAAAGAGAATAATTAGCGTAGCTGCTGTTCATAGTGTATATAAACAAGGTGCAGAAACCTGTGTGGAAGCTCGCTAAGTGGTGCACTGAGTGTATGCTTTACTAAACAGATAGGTCTTTAATCTAGTTTTGAATTGGGAGAGTGTGGCTGAGCCTTGGACGTTATCAGGAAGGCTATTCCAGAGTTTAGGAGCTATAAATGAGAAGGCTCGACCTCCTTTACTTGACTTTGCTATTTTAGGTACTACCTAAAGCCCTGAGTTTTGAGATCTTAAAGAGCGAATTGGATTATAGCAGGACAGAAGGTTGGTTAGATAAACGGGAGCTAGATTATTTAAAGATTTAAATGTAAGAAGCAATATTTTTAATTCAATAAAAATATTGCCAGTGTAAGGAGGATAAAATTGGGATGATGTGATCAAATTTTCTAGACCTGGTAAGAACTCTGGCAGCTGCATTTTGTACTAATTGAAGTTTGTTAATTAAGTTTGTTAATTAAGTTTGTTAGAGGATGCTGGGCAGCCAGCAAACAGTGCATTACAGTAGTCCAGCCTAGAAGTTATAAATGCATGGATTAGCTTTTGTGCAGCAGAAAGTCATAGCATGTATTGCAATTGCCAGGTAAAGACTATATATTTGAACACATTTGGTTTAGCTAGCAGGAGAAGCACTTTAGCATCGAGAGCAACACCGAGTAAGTACATTTAGACCTGTTTTCAGTTGCTGTGTTTGGTTAGAGAACAGTTAGACTTGTTTCAGCTGGTTGTGTATTGGTTGTTGGACATTTAAAATTGTTTTCAGCTATCTGTGTTTAGTGTTTGGTTAGAGAACAGTTAGACTTGTTTCAGCTGGTTGTGTATTGGTTGTTGGACATTTAAAATTGTTTTTCAGCTATCTGTGTTTAGTACTAGCAAGTTTTAGCCACTGTTTCCTTTTGTTTACTGTAAGAGCTTGCGTGCCGAGCCGGAGGTTTTTCGCGCCCCCCCGCCGCTGCAGTTTCGGGTGTTTTGTAACTTTGGAGGCGTGTCCAAACGCCAGGTAAAGACTATATATTTGAACACATTTGGTTTAGCTAGCAGGAGAAGCACTTTAGCATCGAGAGCAACACCGAGTAAGTACATTTAGACCTGTTTTCAGTTGCTGTGTTTGGTTAGAGAACAGTTAGACTTGTTTTAGCTGGTTGTGTATTGGTTGTTGGACATTTAAAATTGTTTTCAGCTATCTGTGTTTAGTGTTTGGTTAGAGAACAGTTAGACTTGTTTCAGCTGGTTGTGTATTGGTTGTTGGACATTTAAAATTGTTTTTCAGCTATCTGTGTTTAGTACTAGCAAGTTTTAGCCACTGTTTCCTTTTGTTTACTGTAAGAGCTTGCGTGCCGAGCCGGAGGTTTTTCGCGCCCCCCCGCCGCTGCAGTTTCGGGTGTTTTTACTCTCGAGGAGTGTCCACCTGAGCTGACTCAGCAAAGCGCTCGGGGGTGTATATAAGCGACTAGTCTCACCGCGGCAGCGGTCGCGGCAGCCTCGTGTGAAGCCCGCCTCGTGTGAAGACCGACGAGTGTAAAGACCATCGACTCTACCTGTGCGACTCCACCGAGCAAAGACACAGACAAAGCACTTGAGTACTTCTTACTTTATTTATTTTTTTCCTTTTCTCTGCACTCATTATTGTTTTCCTTGCACTTTATTATGTGTTTACTAATTCCTGTTGTTACTAATACTCGCAGAGCACGGGAGGTACGCTGCAGGCGCAACCCTCACAACCTTCGATCAATTCATGTATCCTCTATTTCACAACTCTCTCTCTCTGTGGGCCTCTGGAATTGTCAATCTGCTGTTAACAAAGCAGATTTTATTACCACCATAGCCACTCATTCTGACTTTAGTCTCATGGCTCTAACCGAAACCTGGCTGAGACCGGAGGACACTGCTACACATGCAGCTCTTTCTACTAATTTCTCTCTTTCCCACACTCCTCGTCAGACAGGGAGAGGGGGTGGGACTGGACTACTGATTTCCAAAGAATGGAAATTCACTCAGAGACCGTCCCTGCCAAAAATCAGCTCTTTTGAATTCCATGCAGTCACCATTATCCACCCCTTTCGCATAAATGTGGTTGTCATCTACCGCCCACCGGGTACATTAGGTCACTTCTTGGATGAACTGGATGTTCTTCTCTCATCTTTTTCTGATTATGACACTCCCTTGTTGGTGCTAGGTGACTTCAACATCCACATTGAAAGACCTCAAGCTGCTGACTTCCAGACTCTGCTTGCATCTTTCGACCTCAAAAGAGCACCTACTTCTGCTACTCACAAATCAGGTAACCAACTAGACCTTATTTACACTCGACATTGCCTCGCTGACCAAACACTAGTAACTCCACTACAAACATCGGATCATTTCCTTCTCTCTCTCAACATCCACATTACTCCTGAGCCGCCACACACTCCTACTCTAGTTGCCTTTCGCAGAAACCTACGCTCTCTCTCACCCAACAGACTATCCACCATTGTTTCTAACTCTCTTCCTCCATCTTGCAAACTCTCTGCACTTGATACGAACAGTGCCACTGATACACTCTGCTCCACGCTAACATCATGTCTAGACAGACTATGCCCTCTGACATCCAGACCAACCCGAGCCAGTCCTCCTACACCCTGGCTCTCTGATGTTCTCCGTGAGCATCGCTCAAAACTTCGGGCTGCTGAGAGAAGTTGGCGAAAAACTAAAAATCCTGAACAGCTCAAAACATACCAAACTCTTCTGTCTTCTTTCTCGACTGAGGTTACTTCTGCAAAGCAGACATACTTCCGTCAGAAAGTCAACAGTGCCACCAATCCTCGCTTGCTTTTTAAAACATTTTCCTCCCTCTTCTACCCTCCTCCTCCACCCGCATCCTCCACACTCACTACTGATGACTTTGCTACATTCTTTTGCACCAAAACTGCAAAAATCAGTGCTCAATTTGCTGCACCTACAACAAACACGCAAGATACACCACCAACACCACACACACTCACCTCTTTCTCCCAGCTCTCTGAGTCTGAGGTGTCCAATCTCGTGCTATCAAGCCATGCAACCACCTGTCCGCTAGATCCCATTCCCTCTCATCTCCTGCAAGCCATTTCTCCTGCAGTCATACCAACACTGACTCACATAATTAACACATCTCTTGACTCTGGTCTATTCCCTACTTCATTTAAGCAGGCTAGGGTAATCCCTCTGCTAAAGAAACCCAACCTGGATCAAACGCTACTTGAAAACTACCGACCGGTATCCCTGCTTCCATTCATGGCCAAGATTTTGGAGAAAGTAGTGTTCAATCAAGTCCTAGACTTTCTTACTCAAAACAACCTCATGGACAACAAGCAATCTGGCTTTAAGAAAGGCCACTCAACTGAGACTGCCCTGCTCTCGGTCGTGGAGGATCTCAGACTGGCTAAAGCAGACTCTAAATCATCTGTCCTCATCTTGCTGGACTTATCAGCTGCTTTTGACACTGTGCTCGCATTTCAGCCTGCCTGTCAGACATTTCACTCTGGATGAAAGATCATCATCTCCAGCTTAACCTCATGAAAACGGAAATGCTTGAAGTTTCTGCCAACCCGACTCTTCACCATAACTTTTCAATCCAGATGGATGGAGCAACCATCACTGCATCCAAAATGGTAAAAAGCCTTGGAGTTACGATTGATGACCAACTGAACTTCTCTGACCACATTTCTAGAACTGCTCGATCTTGCAGATTCGCACTCTACAACATCAGAAAGGTCCGACCTTTCCTATCTGAACATACAGCTCAACTCATTGTTCAAGCTCTTGTCCTCTCCAAACTGGACTATTGCAACTCTCTGCTAGCCGGGCTACCAGCTAGTTCTATCAAACCTCTTCAGCTGCTTCAGAACGCAGCAGCACGAGTGGTCTTTAATGAACCCAAAAGAGCACATGTCACTCCGCTACTCACCCGTTTGCACTGGCTGCCAGTTGCTGCCCGCATCAAATTCAAAGCTCTGATGTTTGCTTACAAAGTGACCTCTAGCTGTGCTCCTTCGTATCTGCTCTCACTTCTGCAGATATATGTGCCCTCCAGAAACTTGCGTTCTGTGAATGAACGTCGCCTCGTTGTTCCATCCCAAAGAGGGAAGAAATCACTTTCCCGAACTCTCACATTCAATCTGCCCAGTTGGTGGAATGAACTCCCTAACTACATCAGAACAGCCGAGTCACTTGCTGTCTTCAAGAAACGACTAAAAACGCAACTGTTTAGTCTCCACTTTCCTTCCTAATCTGCAATTGCCTCTCTGGCTATACCACTAACTGTGCCCTCTTTCTCTCTCTCTCTCTCTCTCTCTCAAAAAAAAAAAAAAAAAAAAAAAAAATTTCTACTAATGTTTTGCTTCTTAGACTTTTACACACCTGAAGCTTGTCTATAGCGCTTGTTCACTGCTGCTCTTATAGTTGTGTAAATTGCTTCCTTGTCCTTATTTGTAAGTCGCTTTGGATAAAAGCGTCTGCTAAATGACTAAATGTAAATGTAAATTGCCTGAGTAGCTCATGGGGCGAGCTAAAGGCATGCTAGTAACTACCACTGGTGTGGTAGCAGCATTCATGTGAGCGGAAGGCAGTGTTTGATGGTACCATTCCAGAGAACGGGTCCGGTGAGCATCCCGTTAGCACTGCGCTAGCTCCATAGCTGCATTTGGTTATCTTTAGATCTGGAATCCTTAAGCACATCAAGCCTTTTTCCACCTTAAGGAAATGTTCACCACTGCATCTGTCCTCCGTCATCCCGACCCAACACTCCCCTTCATCGTGGAAGTTGTCTGACACTGCTGACACCGGATTTGGTGCCACCCTCTCCCAGTGGTCTGGTGGACCCCGAACCCTCCATCCATGTGCCACTGTCTTTCCAATACAACCTATAACAACCGGGTGACAAGGTGTGGCTTTCTACCAGAGACATCTGTCTCCAGCTGCCATGCCTAAAGCTGAGTCACCGCTACATAGGACCATTCACTGTGCACTCCCATGTCAACCCAGTCACCTTCCACCTCAACCTCCCTCCACAGTACCGTATTGCACCCAGATTTCACGTCTCCTTATTAAAACCTTATGTTGACCATGTTTCTCCTCCCTCCACAGACCTGGAACGACCCCCTCCTGACCAAGCTGAATTAATCCCCGACAACATCTACCAGGTCAAAGAGATCCTCAATTCCCGGCGGAGAGGCTATTATCCATTATTTAGTTGACTGGGAAGGATTCGATCCCGAGGAGAGGTCATGGACACCCCGAGATGTCATTCTGGACCCTACACTCCTCAATGAATTCCATCACTAGCATCCTGATTAACCTGCTCCTCTTGGCTGTGGCCATACCCACCGCCGGTCCAGAGTGTTTTGAGTCACCTGCGTCAGGGGGGTTAGTTGGACTGTCACATCCCTGGCTTGTTCCTGCTGCTTCAACCACCATTCTCCCTCACTGTCACGTTCCCTCAGCTCCAATCATCGCTCCCCGTCTCCTGCCACCTCTCATCACACCAGAGCACTCTCACCTGAGTTCTAATTGGACACACCTGCACCAGCAATCACCAATCCCCATAAAGCCTCCTTGATTCCAGTCAGACTCGCCTTCTTCCGTGGATGAGTCCCTTCTCCTATGGACATTTTCTCCTAATGAAGTTTCTCCTAAACCTGTGGATGCACAAGCTATCATTAAGGAAATTGACTTTATGCTCTATGCTTCAATGAAGATCCTTGTTTACACTGTGAACAACAATCTATCTGCTCATCTGCAAAGACTATCACTTGCCTGCTTCTCCTGTTGTTTAATCCACTTGGTGTTTGAATAAATTGATGAAAAGAGAAACATCCTTGTCTTCATTGTGTGACCGTGACAGTAAGGCCCACTGTTGTCATATTACAACAGTTTTAGCTGTATTTACATCGAATTTTTTAAAAAAATATTTCTTAGTAATGTGTATTTCATGTAGCGCATATTCGTGTTTGGCCATACACTCAAAGCACTTCACAATCACGAGGGGAGGGGGGGGGGTCTCTCCACACCACCACCAGTGTGTAGCATCCACTTGGATGATAGTCTCCAGTTCCACAACCAACAGATGCTATTGTTATTCAATTTTGCAATGCTATTATACAAATTATATATCTATACATACACACACATACGTCATTAGTAGGATGCCTATATCATGCAGATATACTGTTTAATGCTTTTGATTATTTTGTTGTATTTTTGCAATGCTGGCACAAAGGAGTAGCAAGATTTGTCAATGCACCATCACATGACTTTACACTTTTTCAATAGTTTAAAATCTCATTTTCAGAAAGATGCCATTTTAACCATTCACTGATTTTAAACAGCTATTTTTGTTCAAATAGTTTTAAAGAGAATTGTATAATTTAAATATAATAATAATAATAATTATTATTATTTATTTACCAAATGATCAAAGAATTAAGACTAGTGTTGGGTTATTTACATTAATTCAATTTGGAGCTATCACCTAGAATCTGGTGGTTTACCAGTAGCTGTTTTTATATGAGAAGAAAAAATCCAACTCATACTGACACAGGCTATGCATAGCCTGTTTAAATTGCCATCACTTGCTTTCTTATCATGTCATTGTACTTTGTCCCCACAAAGCAATATTTTCAGCACTTTTGTAAGAAATTCTGAATTCTTTGTTTAAAACAACATGTTTAAATGTGTACCTAGTGTTTTGGCTTAGTGTTTTGCATTCAGGGAAACGTTGGCTGATGGGAAATTTCCTGAAGAAAATGAAGGTATGCAGTACTCTGGTTTCAACAAATAACAAATCAACCTCGAATAATTAGTAAAACGTTTTATTCTTTTTTTAGTTTTTTAAACAATCCAGTGCGGAACTGTGGTCGAAAATGTTTGAACGACAAGTTGACGCTGTTTTGTATTTTTAACTCGATTCAGTGCATCTTTATTTCTGTAGCCTTTGAAACGTAGAATATCACAGTTAAGGTTCAGTGTGATGCAAATGCCTTAGTGGAGGCTGTTTTTAAACATTGTTATGACAAGTCACAAATACACACTTAATACACCAAAACAATGGCAAAAATTTATTTAAATATCACAATTAAAAGCAACCGAACAAGCATTACATTTAAAAACTGGAAAAAATGTGATAAAAACGTGATTACTGATTTAAAGAAAATTAAGTAATATACGTTTAGGTAATAAATGCTTTATCAAACAGCCTAGCATTTGCATTGGCGATCTATCCTGCTCCTGCCATATCATTAATCCTTTACTGAATGTATCAGACAATGTTATTGTGAAAAACTGACTTGACACCAAATAAAAAAATATATATACATGAACTGTTACTTGTTCTTGTTTTAATATTACTATTTTCTACCCACAATAAAATACACAAACATACAAACAAACAAACAAACATACATACATACATACATACTATACCTTATAACAACAACCTCCATAGTATCTGTATACAAATTGTCACACAGTTTGAAATAAATCAACAAATATCAAATTATCCTTAATTGAAAACACCTTTAAAATGGTCCTTTAAAAATATTTAAAAGCTGTTTAAAAACCCAGTACTGCCATTTCTATACCAAGTTGTGCAGAAAAATATAGGACTGCAGCATGGGAAAGACAAGAAGAGGAAAGGGAGCATTGTGGGAAGACTTTTGGAGTGCTGCTGGAGGAACAGAGGTGATAAACAAATGTTTCACTGCTGATGACATGAACAACAACAACATTGTTTTTAATTCCCCAGTTGGGAAAAATTGGCCACAAACATTTTTGGCAAAACACACCTAAAAGTAGACAATGACTTCATGTCATTTGGACATAAAATAGAAAGAATGTCAGGGGGTTAGATGAAACAGTGTTGTCTAACACACACAAAAATAAAACAGCAGGGGAGAGGGGGGAATGTTTAGTGTCTGACACTTCAGAGAAGTGTGTACAGTCTGACAGCCCAAAGGATGATCCAGTACACAAAAACCAACCAAGTATCACAATCAAAGAAATGAAAAAAGAACAGAAAAAATAACACAAAGAAAATATAAAACAGCTGATCAATATAGACATGTACCAAAACACCAACGAAATTCACTATCCACATACCCTCAAAAGTGTGGAAGAAAATCAAGCCTGTAAAATACAACAAATAAATAAATCTTTGCTGTCCACTTTGTTTTGTGTATCAACACGTGAAGGCAATCAAGAGCCGAAAGCACACATGCTTATTTAAATGTTCAAGCCAATTGCACATTTTCAAGCTGCTGTGCAAAATATTCTTTCACCATGAAAGCAAGACCATCAGAAAGTCAAACAGTAATTCCACTAACTGTTTGCAGAGCAGGTAAAATCTAGCACCCTAAAAAGGAATAACAATTCTGGCAAGCCAGTAACATTAATTGCGGAACTATAGCAAACACTGTGAATAAAGGAGTAATTACCGATTACTACCAAAGGCTGCTAAACATCCCAGTCCAAGAACTTTTAGCGGGAAACATCAGCTACAGTCTGAATAAAAACATTCTTGAAGTCGTTTCACATGAAATCCAAAAAGCACTTCAGCAACACGGAAATGTTCTGCAGAAGACAAAGCTTACCCAGTCTATCATCAAACAGTGTGATACTGGCTCATACTTTGCTCCTGGTTATGTGCAACACTTACAGATTGACCCGTTTAGAGCACACCTATATACAGAGACAGGGTTAAGTATTAAGGTTAAGTTGTAACGCCACACCAGCAAAGGGAGCCCTCGCTCGACTGACTCAGCTTCGCTCCCTCTGGAGTCACTTCCTGTTTGTACTGTATTTCAACAAGAGTTCAGGTCATGCTTCTTTGCGAAGTGTTGCCAGTTTACCTGCCTTACCAAGCATTGTGCCAAGTGACTTTCATGACTGCTGTCCTGTGTATAACCCTGCCTGCCTTGTTCACGTACGTTCTCTGTCTTTGCCCTCTTGATCTGTTTTGGACTGATTGCTGTGATACCAAACTTATGCCTGCACTCTTTCTACGTCTTTTGGATGTGCCCCTGTGTTTGTTGTTTGGATTGGACTGCTTATATGTTGCCGACTCTCCGCCTGTTTATTCGTTGATGTCTCTGCCTAACCCCTTTAATAAACTTCTGCACATGCATTCTAACAAAGGCTCAGCCCCCTCGTTACAGAATACTTCGTCAACCATGAATCCAGCTGAAGTTTCAAGCCTGCAAGCTACAGTAGCTTACCAAGGTGAAGTGCTGAAGGGCTATGAAGAGCAAATGTTACAATTGCAGTCTATCAATTAACATCTCACCCATTATATTCGATCTCTGCCTCCTACCACGCCGAAGATGGTAAGCTTTGCTCTTCCTGACAAATTTGATGGTACTGCTGAACAATGCAAATGGTTCTTACGTCAAGTTAAAATTTATATGGAACACAAATGTGCTTTTTTGATGACACTTCTGACTGGAAGAGCGATTTATTGGGTCGCAGCAGTGTGGGATTCGGATGCTCAAATTAAAACTTCACTGGAATATTTTATTAACCAGATCTGTGAGGTATTTGAATATCCAGATGGAGGAAAAAGGAGTTTCTACCCAATTAATTAACCTCAAGCAAGGTAACAGATCAGTTGCTGATTATGCAATCAAGTTTAGAACAATAGCGCCTCAAAGTGGATAGAATGGTGTGGCTTAAAGGCTATGGTTTATCGCAGTCTAAACGGAGATCTCCAAACCGAACTGGCTTGTAAAGGTGAGGAGTTATCTTTCTCTGAATTTGTCAAATTGACCATTAAACTTGATAACCTCATGAGACAAGCACCTCGATGCCGAAGAAATACTTATGTATCCGAGCTAACACGATCCATGCATACTATGGAACTTAACAGTCAAGAAGAGCCAATGCAACTTAATACCTCACGTGTGCCAGAAGAAGAGATAGAACGACGTCGCCATTTCAACCTGTGTTTTTACTGTGGTGAATCGGGACATAGAAGTTTTGGATGCCCCCATAAAACCTGCAAACCAGCCATGCTAAATATTGAGCACTTTTCAATACTCAGTAATAAAGCATTCACGTTACCAGTCACCCTGCAAACTGACGCTGTCTGTCTTGATTTAACAGCGATGATTCACTCAGAAGCTGCTTTGAATATCGTCAGCCAAAATCCAAAAAACATAACACCCATTCAAGACTGCATATCACCTATTAAAATCAAGTCCATAGACGATACACTTATTGGAAATGGAATCCCTCACCAAACACAAACCCTCACACTGAAGACTGGAACTTGGCACCAAGAATTAATTTCTTTCTATATTGTTGATACCTCGAAGTATGAAGCAGATTATGTTCATCATGTCAGGACGGTGCTTACAAGATTACTTGATAACCAGCTGTACCTCATGGCAGAAAAGTGTGAGTTGCATGTAAAACAAACTTCATTCCTGGGATATCATATCAGGCATAATGGAGTACGGATGGATGTACTTCAGGTCATAGCAGTCACAGAATGGTCAGTACCCACCACGATCAAAGAACTTCAGCGCTTTCTGGGGTTTGCAAACTTCAATAGAGGTTCATAAGAAATTACACTACGGTTACAGTACTTCACCCATGACGTCATTGATAAAAGGTAAACCCAAGAAACTGAAATGGTCAGAGGAGGCTAATCAAGCATTCAATGAGCTCAAGGAAAGGTTCACCACACCCCCAATTTTGAAACATCCTGACCCCAACTCACCGTTCATCTTGGAGGAGGATGCCTCAGATCTGGACATTGGAGCAGTACTATCACAGAGGCACAGCACACCAGGTAAACTGCACCCATGTGCTTTCTTTTCCAGAAAGTTAACGTCAGCCTAACGCAATTATGACGTGGGGAACAAAGAACTACTGTCAATGAAAGAGGCTATTTCTGAATGGAGGCATTGGCTAGAGGGAGCCACTCACCCATTCCTAGTCATCACGGATCATAAGAACTTGGAATACATTAAGAGTGCAAAACATCTAAACCCCAGACAAGCTCGATGGGCCCTATTATTCACCAGGTTCCAATTCACAGTCACGTACAGACCAGGAAGTAAGAATTGCAAGGCAGATGCTCTTTCCCGTTGTTACGACAATCCTATTAAGAACAAAAACATTCAAGAAACCATACTCCCCCCTACAGTAGTAATTGCCCCAGTATCTTGGGACATGGAAGAAATTCACAGAGAGCATCAACATGAAGCACCACCCCCACAGTCTCCACACAACAAAACCTACGTACCCACCATATTACATCATCGAGTCATGCATTGGGTCCATACATCTATCTGTGCAGGTCATCCAGACATATCACGAACTATCCATTTAGTCAAAAACTCTTTCTGGTGGCCACAAATAAGCAAGGATATAACTAATTACGCCAAGTCATGCCAAGTCTGCGCCCCATCGGAAACACCCAAGGAATTACCGTCAAGTCTCCTCAAGCCATTACCCATTCCACAACGACCTTGGTCCCACCTGTCCATAGATTTCATCACTGACCTACCTCCATCCAATAATTTCAATACAATATTAGTTATCATCGATCGCTTCTCCAAGTTATGTCATCTGGTCCCACTGCTAAGTCTACCCACAGCCATGGAAACCGCTCAAGCTCTATTCCAGCATATATTCAGAACCTATGGATTTCCAGAGGACGTTGTGAGTGATCATGGTACACAGTTTACCTCACAGGTCTGGATATCATCCCCAAGCCAATGGCATATAGAACGTCTCAACCAGGAAATTGGTCGATACCTCAGGACTTACTGCAGAAGAGAGCAACATCGCTGGTCTGAGTTCCACCCTTGGGCTGAATACGCACAAAACTCATTAACACACTCATCGACAGGACTTACCCCCTTCCAGTGCATCTTAGCATTTCAGCCGCCATTATTCCCGTGGTCTAGGAAGCCCTCTGCAGTTTCAGCAGTAGATGAATGGATTCGACGTAGTGAGAGTGTGTGGGACAGTGCCCATATCCGGCTCCAGCAGTCTGTGAGAACGCAGGAGTTCCAGGCCGATCGCCGACGTCGCCCACACCATCCCTACCAACCAGGACAGCGGGTCTAGCTCTCTTTGAGGGACATCAAGCTACGGCTAACCAGCAGAAAGCTCAGTCGTAGGTACGTTGGTCCTTTCAAGATTATCAAACAAATCAATGAAGTGACTTACCTGTTAGAGCTTCCTGCTAATTACCGCATTTCTCCTTCCTTCCATGTATCCCTGCTCAAACCGGTCACCCCGGAGGCTGACCCCGGCCAGGATGCCCCAGAACCATCCCCGCTGTTAGACATTAATGGAAACCTGGCGTATTGGGTAAATATGTTACTGGACTCAAGGAGAAGACGGGGTCAGCTCCAATGTCTGGTGGACTGGATATGGATATGGACCTGAGGATAAATCATAGGTATCTGCCAAGGACATTCTTGACCCTTCCCTCAGAGGAATTTCATTGAGCCAGGCCCGACCAACCAGCTACCAGGCCGCGGGGGCGCCCACATAGAGCTCCAGGAGTCACTCCTGGAAGAGGGGGGGTTGGGTTCTGTAACGCCACGCCAGCAGAGGGAGCCCTCACCCGACTACTGACTCGGCTCCACTCCCTCTGCAGTCACTCCCTGTTTGTGCTGTATTTTAGCAAGAGTTCAGGCCATGCTTCTTTGCTAATTATTGCCAGTTTACCTGCCTTACCAAACGTTGTTCCAAGTGACTTTCATGACTGTTATCCTGTGTATGATCCTGCCTGCCTTGTTCACGAATGTTCTCTGTCTTTTCCCTCTTGATCTGTTTTGGACTGATTTCTGTGATACCAAACTTATGCCTGCACTCTTACTACGTCTTTTGGATTTGCCCCTGTTTGGATTGGACTGCTTATATGTTGCAGACTCTCCGCCTGTTTATTCGTTGATGTCTCTGCCTAACCCCTTTAATAAACTTCTGCACATGTATTCTAACAAAGGCTTAGCCCTCTCGTTACATAAGTAAGCAAACTGAGACAGAGACACTCTGTGGCTGTTTACTTGGATGGTACTGGGGTGTCATTTCCAAAATGCCTGATCAAAACAAAACCGTTCTGTATTACGCACTCACCTTACCGGGCAAAGGAACAGATGCTCCACCGCTGCCAGTTTCCGAAATTATATCCCATAACATACTGGTTAATGCAGTTGGGTTCTGTAACGCCACGCCAGCAGAGGGAGCCCTCACCCGGCTACTGACTCGGCTCCACTCCCTCTGCAGTCACTCCCTGTTTGTGGGTTCTGTAACGCCACGCCAGCAGAGGGAGCCCTCACCCGACTACTGACTCGGCTCCACTCCCTCTGCAGTCGCTCCCTGTTTGTGCTGTATTTTAGCAAGAGTTCAGTCCATGCTTCTTTGCTAATTATTGCCAGTTTACCTGCCTTACCAAACGTTGTTCCAAATGACTTTCATGACTGTTATCCTGTGTATGATCCTGCCTGCCTTGTTCACGAATGTTCTCTGTCTTTGCCCTCTTGATCTGTTTTGGACTGATTTCTGTGATACCAAACTTATGCCTGCACTCTTACTACGTCTTTTGGATTTGCCCCTGTTTGGATTGGACTGCTTATATGTTGCAGACTCTCCGCCTGTTTATTCGTTGATGTCTCTGCCTAACCCCTTTAATAAACTTCTGCACATGGATTCTAACAAAGGCTTAGCCCCCTCGTTACATAAGTAAGCAAACTGAGACAGAGACACCCTGTGGCTGTTTACTTGGATGGTACTGGGGTGTCATTTCCAAAATGCCTGATCAAAACAAAACCGTTCTGTATTATGCACTCACCTTACCGGGCAAAGGAACAGATGCTCCACCGCTGCCAGTTTCCGAAATTATATCCCATAACATACTGGTTAATGCAGTTCCTACTCAAACTTTCAAAATACACAAATCAGCACAAACATCAAGTAGAAACAGACTATACCTGGGCAAGGAAAGCATCACCGCTTACCTTGAGAGGACATTTGCCATCTGTTAGAAGCAGAAAAGAAGGGCAGAAATTAAACACACAACAGTTTTACATTGTGTTCTGCTCATATTTTCAAAGCCGTTACTTCAGCCTTCCAAAAGCATCATCCAACAAAGTCCTTAAAAACTTGTGAGGGTGAAAATTAGTCAAATCCATATTACTGCCAGGAAATCATCAGTTTTCTTCTGGACAATTATAGGGCCATTTATCCACTCTGGAGCGGGGTTCTGCTGGGAGACCTCCAGAGAAATGCCTGTGACATGGTCCACTCACACACCCAAGAATGTCACAAAAAAGAGCCACGAACTGTCTTGTTGAAAAGTGGTTTGGCATTGTGAAAACTTCAATTCTGTGCAAGAAAAAACACCCGGCCAGCTCACTTTATTCAAGCCGTGTATAGTTCCTTGAAGGGTCAGTACAAAGAGTACATCATAAGGAACAATCTTGCTGACAGTCTCCTCACAAGACCTCTCAGGCTATCAAGTAATGTGGTTTTGGTTGAAGAGAGCTGTGGAAAACAATTTTAAAAAAGGCATTATAAAATCACACTTTTACAAAGCCCCACATGACATTCCAAATGCAATGATCCACAGGACAGCACCAACATTCTGCAATGTCCCTGACGTTCCAAAAGGTGTTGCTGAAAAAGTACATTTATAGCTTGAAAGCAGTAACAAGTGTAAGTTCAATTAAAAAAACATAAAAAACAAAAACAAGTCTGGAGTACCTTTTCCAAACAATATCAACACAACTAAAATCCACAATAGATGCTCTTTTATATTTGAATAGAAAAATAGAATAAAATAATCTATATACCTATATGTATATCCATCTATATTCTTTTCCAATAAATATATGAAGTTATAAAAACAATTACCACACTCTTATGACAAATTATAAAAACAAACGAAAAAAAGTTAATAGGATATTTAAATTAAAAAAAAAACTAATAAAAAAACTATTTACCTCACAAGAGAGCAAATGGGTGTGCTTTGATGCACCATCTGTCACATTATTTTAATTTAAAATATGGTTGTGTTAACACTGGAACTACCTGGATTCTAACTACAATGGCCATAAAACAGGGTTTCTGCAGATATCATAATGTCAAATTTAGGACTTTTTAAGACCATTAGGTATTAAATTTAGGACCTATATCACAATATCAAAAACACGCATACACAAAAAAAAAAAATGCAAAATCACAAAATTAGTGGTAGAATAAATGTATTTAAATTTAACAGTGCTAAAGACAGCTTAGATGCACTATTGAAGTACAGAAAAAACAAACAAACTTTTTAAGGCTGAATTATTCATTTGCCTGGTGCCACATCACGCACCTCACGAAACAGATAAGGCTTTTATACTTAATGCTTTTGCCATGGAGATATTCTTTTAAATGAGAGGGGGAGGTCAAAAGAACCAGACAGTAAAATCAGATGGATAAACAGAGAAGTAGAAAGCTTCTGGAACTAGGTCATATCATTAATATCATTCAAAATAATTGTTTTTAATTATTTTTATAATTTATTATAAAGATTTTTATAACCATTCAAGGTTTTTTAAATCAAATTTATTTTTAAATCTAAATGACGCATCACTTGCTTTTGTTCATATCTCAGACAGTTCTACCTGTTAAAGTTAAATATTAATGGCAACAGTTCTTGGATTGCTCTACAATTATATTTTTTTATTATGGCAATAATAAAAACAAAATAGGCATTTAACTTCTACCAGGCCAAAAGGAGGGGTTTTCATTTGGGTCAACAAGCTTGCCATAGGGACTCGCACCAAGGTGTGGAGCTTCAGGATGAATGATGAGACCGCATGGAGGCACATTAACAACAAAGGTCTCAGCATAGCGGCGAAGAACTTCTGGTTCAGGTTTCAAGCCTCTACGCATTGCTTTGGTCTGGGGGCACCTTTAATGATCCGACCAGTGAGTGTTTTTGCAGTGGAGTCTGACCTTACATGAGCTGCTTCATGGAACTTGCTTGCTGTAAGCCTGAGGCGATGCATGCTGAACCAGAGTGGGCTTCTGGATTGATCCTGTGTTTCCTCTTCAATAATTCCTGACATTTCAGGCATTACCTCCAGACTTTGCATGTGCATGAGTTCAGCCCAGCTGCCTGGAACAAAGTGATATTGTGGAAGTGTGCATTGTGGGACCGGTAAAGGGGGGATTTCTGGTGCATTTGGATGGGAAAGCACATGTGTTGGCAGCAGAGCAGGACACTGGTGGAAAGACAGTGATCCTTTTGGGACCTCTCCAAATTTTAATGACACCATGGTTACAGCAGACATCCCATCAACAATCTTTGCAATGAGTGGTTGAGGTCGAAGGGAAATGAGGGATGCTTCTCCAGCAACAACATCAGTATCAGGCAAACTTCCTACAAAAAATTATCATGTCTCTCTGTATCAATTTTGAAAATGTGTTTTAGTATTTGGACATTACCTCCATATGCTCTGTACAGTGTTGACTGTACACCAACACTACCAGAAGCTTTAGGTTTGTGCACCACCAGTTCATCAACTGGTTCTGGAGTTATGCCCTTACAAAATATTTAAATATGTTTTATTAGAATGTAAATTGATTTACACATTATGAACTATGTATGTACGTTTATTGTTTTCAAATTAAATAAAAAAAAAGTAACATTAAAAACTCTATACTTTGTCATTTTACCCGGGTGCGGGGCCTATTCCAAGCTTGCCACTTGCTTGTGCATGCAAGTGCAGCTGGAACATTCTTGATGCAGAGAATACTAAAATGTTTTGCACAAATGGTTGCACAAACTTGTTCCAGCAGCACAGGAGCATGTATACGCCGTCAGTTGAGGTGGGGGTATAATATATTGTGTGTATATTTATATATTTGTTTATATAAATGTGTGTGTATGTTATATATATATATATATATATATATATATATATATATATATATATATATATATATATATATATATATATATATATATATATATATATTTACATACACTACGCTTGTTGGTAATATTGAGATAACATTAGGTGCATAATGAGAATGATTTGCTGAATTCTAAATGCATTTACCTCAAGCTGATGTGGCTCCTCACGCTTTCTTAGAGACCTAGCACCTGCCCCTAATTACCACTTTCCCTAAAGCTCTGTTTGAGACTGAAGTGTCCAAACACACATAAACAGTTATTAACAACCAATTTTGCCTATTATGCCAGCGTATCTTAATATAATACATACCTTGATAATCAAAAATGAATTGCTCAAAAAACTATTTATAACCCTTGTCCAGTTGTGATCACCTCATGTCTCCCTAGAAAAAAACAGTCAACAAAACGGACAACATCTGCAATTCGTAAAGTTGGTAAGTTTAATAATGATTGAGAAAAAACCAGTTCACACTCCATTATAACAATGAATGAATGAGAGGCGCGACTGGAACAAAGTTTTCCTTCCGGTCCCGATCACCATTTTGTGAAATAGGCCTATTGGACTAGTGAAATAAAGAACTACACTGCCACGAAAACCAAGCAACAACAACTAAAAAGAATTTAAGTGAGCATTAGATGTAGAGTTACATGGACATCGGAAAAATAAGACATGTGGAAAAATATTTAAGTCCTTGAACAGCAAATTTAAGACTTTTTAAGGCATTAAATTTCGATTTTGAAATTTTAGACTTTTTAAGACATTTTAATACCCCGTGGAAACCCTGTATAATTATTCCATTCTCATATAAGACATCATATCAATAGAGTCTGGCTGCAGATTTGCACTTGCACCTCCAGGCTTTCCCGCTCAGGCAACTGCGCTTCTTCTGCAAGTGACATCATTTACAATCGCCACCTGTGGTCGCTTGCATGAAAGTCCTTCGGTAATTTAACTTAAGGGTGTCCCTGAGGTGGAAAAATCTTTAAGGTGACGGTCATTAGGATCGTTGCAACAAACTTCTTATCTGTCACCCTTACTCAAGTGCCTTTTTTTCTAAGCGTTTTACTGTAGTTTCTGGCAACATATGGTGACGGGCGCCACAGTTGCTATAGTTACGTAAACAGATCGTAACGAACCACGAATGCTTTCCTTACAACAGCTCTGCAGTAATGTTACACATCATCTGTGCCGATTTATTTCCGTTAAGCGAGTCGAAACATTCCCTTATCGAGTCGACCTCGACATTATGTGTGGAGGACATATAGAACTGGGCTGGGAGCATGTAGAGACTGCACTGAAACTGGGGTGGGGTGGGGGGGGGTCTGTCATGGTGTACAACTTGAGTACTTGGAATTATTTGACAAAGTCGTCACTGTCAACGCAATCAAACTGGAAACTTGTGGTTTATTTGTGTTGATTTCAAGTGACATGACAGGTGCAGGTGTCGATTTTAAATTACGTCACTTGCACAGGAAGCGTGGGTGCCTGAGCACGCAAGCCCAAGCATACAAGCCAGAAGGTGCAAGTGCACCTCTGCAGCCAGACCATTCTCCATCATATTGGCACATCATATTTATATTTAATGCTTCTATGTAAATATATTGCTATCAGATTTCTGTACGGAACTGCACTTGCATAAAGTTACAGCTGTAATCTGCCGATTGCATAACTTTAAACTCTTATAAAATGCAGCCATGATAATTAAGTAGAAACCTGTGTATGTGTCAAGATTTACATTAATCTTAAACACTAGAAATTTAACTTTATAGTTTTCTAAACAAAGACTTTATTCTCTAAATTAAATGTTGTTGTTTTTAAAAATTAATGAGTTATTATTGAAGGAATAAGGAGTTAATAAACTTCATGTTATTTATATATTTTTTTCTCGAGGTGTTTTAATTTTCTTATTATTACTTGCCGTATAATTATTGATCTGAAACTAATTTTGTTTAATCGGAATATTTCATTAAGTTTTTGGTTTGAGAAAGTAATATTTTGTGGCTGCACGGTGGCATAGTGGGTAGCACAATTGCCTCACAGCAATAAGGTTGCTGGTTCGAGCCCTGGCTGTATCACTTGGCATTTCTATGTGGAATTTGCATGTTCTCCCCGTGCGTAGGCGTAGGTTTCCTCCGGATGCTCTGGTTTCCCCCACAAGTCCAAAAACATGTGGTATAGGTGAATTGGGTAAGCTAAATTGTCTGTAGAGTATAATTGTAAATGAGTGCGTATGGATTTTTCCCAGTGATGGGTTGCAGCTGGAAGGATCTGCTGTGGCGATCCAAGATTAATAAAGGGACTAATCCGAAAAGACAACGAATGAATGAATGCAACTAATATTTTACATAATATAATAAATTATAATATAATACTCTGGCTTCATGCTTGCCTATATTTTTAATAAAATGTTTATTGAATTCTATTTTTTTAGCTCCAAAGTGAAGTAGCTCCGGAGCTCTGAACCATAACGCACATAATTAATGAAAGGAATTGCATTCATACTCTGGGTTCATGCTTAACTGTACATACAAATTACCTTTTTTTAAAATATAAAATGAACAAGTGTTTGTGGAAGAACCGTTTTGCGAAGGAATGCAAAACCTCTTTGCGAGGTAACGTAAAAACGTAAATATATTTTTCTATTATTCAGTTATTTTTCTCCCACCTATTTTTTTTACCCACCACTACATCCCTTCCGGGTCTCTGTAAATTTGACCGGTGTTGCTGCTTGCATAAATGCCACATGCCTTTATCACCACAGATTGAGACTATTGTGTCGATGTGCGCTTCTGCATCTAATGTTGCCGTTTACACAAGCAAAAACGAAAATGTTTAATTCAGCAATAAAACCAAGCAACAACACAAGATGGCTTTGAATTCAACATGGATAAAAAAAGATGCAAGCTGAATCAACTCCGATCAGAATAATCATTTGCTGTCAGACCATGTCTATACCTGTCGATGATCGTGTAACATTTAGAACTTCTGCACAGAAAATTTTATTATTATTACAACAATTAATAAAATAATTCAATGATTAACATTGTAATATAATTTTTCAATAATTTTATATAATTTAATTATTATAAAATGTCTATCTGCAATTGATATCACAAATTTTGATTCACCACACACACAGTTTATAAAGTTTTTTGTTTGTTTTTTATTTAAAAAATTTTAGGCTAGTTTGAAATTAATTGTTAAATCAACCTATTTTATCCAGGATCTTGTAGCAGCATATGTAAATTCAGGAAATGGGATTTAAATCCAAAATCGAACCCCCCCCAACCCCAACTATTCAAAGAAATGTTACACCCTTTTGCATAGCCTAGTTATTTTTTTCTGTTCATAGCGCTTTGTGCTATACAGCTAATATGACTCTATTTGCTTTGCATGTTTTTACAGGGTAAAGTTGAGGAAAAAAAAACATTCTCCTCTATTTTTTCCACAAATCGCACAATGCACATATATTTTGTATTCATTTTCCTAATGATTTATTTTATAATACAATAGTTAAGAATAATAAACAATTAGCTTGTTTGTTTGGTCTCTCTTTTCCTCCATACTGTCACGGATTGGCCAGGCTCTTCCACCAGCATCACGCAACGAGCACCTTCACCTGAGTATTAACCACACACAGCTGCACCCAATCACTCCTACTCACTATATAAGCACACACCTCACTTCACTCCTTGTCCGGTCTCGTTCCTACGAAGCGGACTCTGAGTGAACACCTCCTGGTAATCACTAGCCTGCGATTTCAGCATATCGTACTTACCTAATCTCTGTTTCTCCCAGTCTGTCCAGTGTTCCCGGTATCCTGTCTGCCTTGTGTGTATCGTCAGTCTGTCTTCCCCGCAAGCCCTCTGGTGTGTGCATTCGGTCTCCCTCTGTGTCTGTCATCCAACCTGCCACAAAGGATCATCAGATCAACCCAACTCCATTCACTTCTCCTCAGTTCTCCTTGTGTGCTCCTCTGTTGAAAATAAACATCGTTCATAACTTACTCACCTTGTTTGTCCGTCTGCTTACCTAACACATACATAATTGAAACAATGAAAACAGTTAATTTTTTTTTTGCCTTTGTAAACAAAAACACTCCACGTGTAGCCTGTATCATATAGCGACCATATGGCCATACATTTTTTTTTTATTATTTGTCTAGTAAATATGGTTTGAGAAATTACATTTTACAAAGGTGTCTTTTTCATGTACATTAAAAATCGACCTGTATATTTGTTACCCAATTTCCCAAAGGAAAGAACATTTCTAAAGAGTTTGAATAACTAATTTCTAATACCTGATTTCTTTCTGCCATAATGACTGCACATAATATTTTACTAGATATGTTTCAAGATACTAGTATTCAGCTTCAAGTGGCATTTAAAGGCTTAATTAGGTTAAATTTAGGGTAATTAGGTAAGTCACTGTATAACAGTGGTTTGTTCTGTAGACAATAGAAACAAAATATTGCTTATGAGGGCTAATAATGACCTCTTGAAAAACAAAAAAATAAAAAGTTGAATTCCTTTTATTGAGGGCTAATGATTTTGACTTCAACGTTACAACATGTGTTTTATTTTCCCAATCTTTGGAATAGTATCAGATTTTGTCATAATTTAAGTCATAAAATTAACTTTCTTCATAAGCTATGGCTGTATTCAAAATGTTAAGTGCTTTCAAAGTGCTCTAACAAGATAGCACTGTTGTCAATCAGAAGGATCTCAAACATCTACTTATCTAATGAACATTTTCTTAAGGTAACAACACTATGGAGACGTGCCGCAAATGAGCAGAATGTGGCAATTAACAAATCTGCTCATTACTGATGTGAAAACATTGTGCGACATGCAGAGTTATTGACTGCGGCCCCATGAGCGATTGTGTGGAGAAGTGTATTAACTGTATTTGAATAGTGACCCAAGCCTCCAAATTAAAATAAAGTAATCAAAAACTATAAGATATTCATTTAAGCATTACACATCTTTTATAATCAAGAACAGATGCTATCAAGGTACTATAATGTGAATAATTACAAATAACAAATACAATAGCAGGAGGCTTTAAATCATACAAGTATTTTTTTTTCACAATTTTTGCCATTATGTTGTCCCAATATTTAGGTTATGCAAGGTTACATTCATGCTGTCCTTAACAAATATGATCAATCAGGACAAATTTATCAGGTCAATCACTACATCACTGGGGTAATTTTACATGGACAAAAAGAGCAAGTGGCTCGACAAGGCTTGAAGAATGTAATTTTTTATTACTGCTCAGTTATTCAATCCATTTGTTTTAGACAATGAAAACAAATATTAAGGTAGCTAATACTTAGACTAGACTGTAAAAAAATATATTTTTTTTTAAATATCCCCTTTTATTTATGCTTTTAAAATACATTATGGCACATTGATGTGTCTCACAACAACTTTTAACCTTGAAAAGTTGAAAAAAATTTGTAATTGTCTAGGTTGCTGTTGTAAATTACAAAAACCTGCTAATAAACTGTCAGGTATTTAACAGACTTATTTCTCTATATATGATTTATTCAGCCTTATTTCACGAAAAAAAAAAAGTATTTTATGTTTTGTCAGTTTAGTGGCTAATTCATACGAATTTTTATGAGTTCAGTCATACAAAATTGTACGATTTTAAAAAGAAGGCGGGGCACCTAACCCCACCCCTAAACCCAACCGTCATTGGGGGATGAGCAAATCATACTAAAATGTATGAATTAGATCGTATGAATTCATACGCATTAGCCACTAAATCAAAAAGTTACGAATTGCCGTGAGATTGTGTTGGATTTACTATACAGGATATTATTTAAAGGGCACCTATGGTGAAAAATCTACTTTTCCAGCTGTTTGGACAAAAATGTGTGTAAGTATAGTGTATAAACTGTCATATTGGGGTGATATAAACAGACCCAGTGCTTTTTAACAACAAAAACGGTGGACCAACTGGAGCTGTTTTCAGATCGACCGCAACTTTACGTAGAAGTGACGATGTGCCATGCGTTTTAGAATTCTAAACATAGGTTTCTATCAGGGTACTCACAACGGCGCAACGATTCGGGACACTTCATGTTTCTGCCGCGCCACAGAGAGTGTCTGGTGTGCCGTGTCGCGACTTCGAGCGACGCATCCCCTGCCTCAGTCAAAGTTAATTCAGTGTGCGTGGTTATTAGTCTCTGTGTACAAGCTCGGTACTTGAAACTTGCACACAGTTGGCTGTAAAACTATGCTTGGTCTGTGTCCGAGTCATATATGTACGACTGATTGCTGATCCTCTCACTCCTGCTCCTTCTCTCAGTCTGCCCAAACACAGAGTGGGTGAGCTCATGGCTGTTACGTTGGGCGGGAATCCGAAACTAATCTACATGTGAAGCAACACACCCCTAAACCAGCGAGCTGTGGACACGCCCCCAACATGACACTTTTTAACACATTATAATAAAAAAATCTGAATCTGAACCTAAACTGGCACACTCAGAACAACCATAATATTAATATTAAATCATAAAAAATAGGTAAACCATGTGCCCTTTAATGTGTTTTGCTTTGTTAGTCCCTTCATCTTCCATCCAGCCAAATCCTGATGAATGCAGCACAACAATTTCAGTTAGTTTTATAATTACGTTGATAAATGATCACATTTTATATATCTATGAATGTCTAATAATGATACTGTGTATGTTGTTGTCAAATACAGACAGTACTTCAGAATGTGCCTAAAATACCTATAGGGAGAAATGAATGGGCCTATATTAATTGGACATATGGGCAGATTAAGCACACAGTACAGAAGGATGCCACAAGTTGTGGAGTCTTTGTTTAACAGGTATTGTACTTAATATGCTGCACTATGCTTGAATTGTGCTAATTCTGTGTGGTAACACATCAGTTTTTAGTAATATATACATCCCAACACTGTACAAATTTCTATAAAATTATGGAGTATATTATGTATCAGTACACAACAGCCTAGTTAAGCGTATAGTTACAATATAATAAAAGTATGCTATAGTATCACTATATTGGCATTAACTACTTAATAGTATGCTGTAGCAATCAATAACAAAGTAAATATACAGTACACTACACTTTATTAGTGTACACTTTTGCTCAGTCTTATGATATGTGCAGCATGCCCCTAAGCTTTACAGCAATTTATTCGCACTACAAATATGATCCCTTCTTGCCAAGGCCATAAAATTTGCATAGACGCTATGTTGTCCCCAACAACTTTAGAAATGTCCTCCCTAATAATTGAATTGCCCAAACAAAATAATGCTTAGTCAAGTCTTTAACCTAGACGCATAGAAAGGATTAAAAATCATGTTACCTACGTACGGTCTTGGCTTAAGCACATGTACTAAACTGTTGGAATGACAATTTTTTAAACCTTAAGGAATTAGCCACTCAATCGGGTTAGACTATATACATTGCTAGACATGAATACATGGACTGCTAATCTAATTATAGTCTAATTTAAATAAATTAAAAAACAACCAACTCATTTTACTTAAATTAAAGTTCTATATGTTAGAATTTAGTTTTGTCTGAATGAATAGGCCAATGGATAACTTAGGCCTATGTTTGTTCACATGGCTGTAGCCTGTGATTTTATACCTTTGCTTCATGCAGCAACACTTGTAATAGCCCTAAATTTTGGTAAGGGTAAGGTTTCCAGTTACTAAGAATTTTAACTGAAGAATTTTTGTGTGTAGGTTACTAATTTTAAATAGCCCATTGTGCACTATGATTGAGGCCCAACTGCACAGAATAAACCTTTGCCAAAGATATTTGCATAGCCTTTGGCCTAAACTGGCTGTTAGCAATTATTTATGGAAATTCAACCAAAGCTTGTACATGTGTATATAGGTCTTTTATCTGTTTTAACAAATTAATGCCGTTAAATGTCCAATTTGTTAGATGGCTGAGGAAACTGTGAGACAATTTCCTAACATCCCAAAGCATTTTAACATAAACCCTGCAGAGGAACACATCAGGAATGTCAGAAGACAGATGGCAGAGGAAATTCAACTACTTTCAACAGGTTAATTGCTTAAAATAATTAATTTTGTTTAAGTCATGCAAAATGGTATAACTATATTGTTTAAAATAATAGTAGGCCTACTAATTCGTACAATACCGTAACATTTTTTCCTTAGTATCAAGGGAGAATTCTGTTCTGAGAAGAATTCTGTTCTACCTACAGGACGGCAGAGCTCCCCCAGACTGCAGAAGCCCTGATGATTGATTGGGTAAATATTTGCAGGTGGAAGTTACGAAAAAGGTGCAAATAACAATAGATACTAATTAACCTAAGTGCAAACAGTGATTCAGTGAAAGAATTTCACGTTACAGGTCTAACACACTATAGTTAACTTACATTTTATGTAAGTGGCCTGCTAAAAATGACCTTTCAACTTGTTTCAAATTGCAATCATGCTTTTATTTAATTTACAATTTACAGCAAACACAAACGCACACATAGACGTTGTGGTAATGCATTTGTTCTTTCTTATCGTTTTAATCATACAGGTTCAGTGTGAAAACTGTTATAGATGGTTTCACCAATTATGTGTAGGACTACAGCTCAGTCAATCAGAAGACTTTCCATGGTTCTGTCTGTTATGCAGAGATTAGTTAAAAGGTAGGGCCATGCGGAATTCTCTGCTGCTGTCACTCCTGCTCAGCAGGCAACACGCTATTCAGTTCTGTGTTTTTGATGTAAAAATGTATTAATTTTGGCGAATGCTATGAGCCTAATATAGATATTTTAATTAACATGTAGTTCAGATCAGAAGTTGCTGTGCATAGAAACATATATTTCCATAAACTTCGCAGGCCTGTGTAGGTAAAAGACATGTAACTGGGGATTTTGTGTATACATGTTTGTGAAAAATACAGGAAAGTGGAGACACCCCTTTCCCCATCTCAAACCAAATGCTTGTCTGTCTGAGGTGTTAATGGGGCATTATCAGCCCGGGCCGGGCCAATCGGCCAGGAGGTTGAGCAGTGAGGCCGAAATCATGTCGTTTCCACTGTCTGGCTAGCAGCTCGCAGCGCGTCACTCAAGCCCACACGCAGAACATCCACTGAATCAAATGTCACACAACCCGCCCACTTAAGCGGGAAGTAGGCAAATAAAGCACACCATCGCATCATCACGAAACGATTAAAATGAAGACAACCGAAACAAACTAATGACACGTTATTGTACAACAGTACATTATAAATCTATACACACAGGCTTGTGTGTTTTCATTTATTATATTAATTTACTCGCCAACCAACTGTTGGCATTGTGCATCGAGTGGTCTTGCCACTAATGGAGGGACCCACTGCAGTAAGTGCACCCATCCATAATATAAAAAACCACAGCAATTCTCCAGTAATAACTCGCTATAAAATGTATTTTATAACATCTTCGTTTTGATAGATGTCGTCAAACATTCACCCCAAACGCTCCAGAGAGACCTAAAATACATGAATATTTTTCCCTAGGCTATATGAGGTCTTCTTAGGTATTTCCTCTTTATTTAAGGATGTTGCATATTATTCTGTGATCTTAAGTAAAGGAAAGTGTTGTTTCAGCACATAAGAGCAAGTAATAAAATATAGTCTATATTTCGTTGCACTCAGCAGCTTTTCACTAATGAAGCTCTACATGTATCTAAAATTTCATTTTTTTTTATTTTACCATGTCGTATAAAAACATAAACACTTGTTTGAGGACATAGAACACATTTTGTATTTGCAGTTTTCCCCAATGCATTTTTAAAGTGGTGCTGCCCAGGACTGGATGACAGAAAAAAAAGGTAGCCTAGTTTCTACTTTCACTCGCCCAAAAAATGCTCTGTTTGCACGATTTGATTAATATCATCATATCCAAATACTTAATAAATAATATTTCAAACCTCCAGTGTTTATTGTTTTTAGAAAATATCTAAAATCTTTTTTTTCAGATAGGCCTTTCTAAAGTGAAAGTTTAATATGGCTTTAAAACGGTTTGATTAATGTATTGTATATACCTACATTGTTATCGTTGTAAGCAAGCTTTTGTTTGTTTTATATTTGTTTATTTATTTAATATGATTTTATTATATCCGATATTTGTAATTCTTTAAATATTTCAGAATAGCTTAGGCTATTTTTTCAAGATAGGACACTATTGTTTTGAGTCTACAAAAGTGGATATGTAATTTATAAAGTTTTATGTCTTTCTGTTGTATTCATATTTTGTATTATCTCCAAAATAAATAAAAAAAGAAAGAAAGAAGCTGCTCACGGTGTCAACAGAGCTGTGAAGGGAGCGCTCTTTTGCCCGGTCTCACATTCACATACAGGCATCTAATGCGCACATATCACGCACAAACACACCTTTTAAACTTGACAAAAGCTCTCGACAACCTTTACTGTCTGTTGTGTCTTTAATATAGTGTAAAGATTATTATGTGTTATTGAAACATCAAGGAGGACGCAGCCAAGAATGTCACTTTTATGCAACAGCCTTACATTTAAAAGGGAAACATAAGGGCGATCATAAGCAAAAAGACCTCAAAGCTATAAGGCTATATGTTCTCTTACCATTATTTATTTATTTGTTTGGAGCATGTACTCGTGTGCGATCGGAAAACTAGTGTAATAACTACATGATCTCTTTACCAGTCTCGGGCAAAGTCCGCCTCTCCTTATACTCTGCCCCGAAGCCACAGCTGGCCCTCTTTGACCCAAGGTATTCGGTGGGCCCATAAAGGCTGGCCGCTGACCCAGAGAAAGCACCGCTTTGGCCCGATCAGGCCCCGGAAGTGACAGTGGAAACGCGACTGGCTCGCTTGCTTTAGGTGCCATAGTGGAAATACGACTATTGTGCTTTTACCGGAAAAAACAACAACCCAAAAACACTGATTGGATTACAAGCATTGCTACAGAAAATAGCCTAAGATAGCCCATTTACACCTCAGGACAGTGCGAGTTTAGCGAAGAGTGTCAAATCAGAATCACGCAGATAAAGCACATCATTGCACCATCATGAAACTATTAAAATGGTGATGACCGAAGCAAACAAATTACACATTACTGTACAGAATTAGCTACATTAAATGTCTATATGCATAAGCCAATATATTTTTATTCATTATATTCGTTTATTCAACCGACAGCAACAGAATTTCTCAGATAATAACTCTGTAAAACGTATTTTATAACATCCCATTTTGACGCCGTCAAACATTCAACCCAAATGCTCCAGAGAGACTTAAAACTTATATTTTTCCCTATTGGCTATATAAAACTTAATAGATAAGTCCATTTTATTTAATAAAATAATTTAAGGATGGTGCATATTATTGGGTTATCTTAAGTAAAGAAAATCTTTAAAGAGCACATAGTTTACCCGTTTTTTAAGATCTAATATTATTACTATTATGGTTCTTCTGAGTGTGCCAGTTTAGGTTCCGTTCAAAACACAGTTCAGATTGTTTGATTATAATGTGTCAAAAAGTGTAATTTTGGGGGCGTGTACACTGAAGGATAAGCATTTTATTAAGCTTTGTTAGTAAGACTGTAAAATATATGGACGGAGCATCCGTGACGTCACCCATAGGTTTCTGAAGAGCGCAAATGAAGCTAAAAGTAGGCGCGGCCAACCGTCGCCATTTTGTTCACGCGTCATCGCACCCATGGCGGGATACCAAACAAGGGCAAAAAGGCAGAGAGTGAGCGGATCTACAGACACGTGCTGGCATTTTGCTTGGACCTGGTTTAGACAGAGCTTACTTTGGGAGAAATGCTTAATACTTTATTACCTGCGACTCGTTTGTGTTCTGACCACATGTGCTTGGTTGTACACTATATCAATAAAGTGTTTAGACTTTTAAAAACACTGCTGTAATACATTGAGCCACTAAGCAGTGTTCTTATGACATTTTTCACCAGGAGGAAAACCCGAAATACATCCAAACACTTCAATTATAGTCTGTGTTAGTAAATGCAAGACTATTGATGAAATCCAGGTATAACACTGTATGACAACGCTTCATATGACTGTTTTATAGCCTACAGCTAATCAATCTGTCATATTCTGGAGGGCATTACAGCTCTAAAGAACATTATAAATGATAAATGATCTTAAATAAAACACAAACATTTATAGAGATGGAATACAAGTATATAACTTGTGGAAAACGGAGGCCACGTGAATGGTTTGTGAGCACAATTAAGTGCACACAGCATCCCATATCATCTGATAATTGTAGGAAATAATCCCATAAGGCAATTGACTGTGTAAAGAAACATTAACCAACACAAAAATGCGATGTATATGGCGAGTTTATCGGCTAATTAGCCGTAATCAGCTCAGGTGACGAGACAGCGGGCAGTGAGACCTAGCTGTCACTCAAGTGGCCACGCCCTTAATTATGCAGACTTAATATAACTTAATAAAACGAAACGGATGAGTTATAAAAAAATTCACCCCCCTCACAGTTGTCATGAAGGTTAATCATGGCTATATGCACCAAAGCCATCATTTGTACCAGGCTGTAAGCATGTTTTTATCAGCTGTAAAAATGGCCAATTTCCCATTGCAGTCAGAAATGACCTGGACTTCCTGGAGCCAGCCCCCCAAGGCGAGTCGATGAATTGCAGTTTTAGTTACTTCCATATTGGCTTCCCGAGGGAGAGCGGGAGGTTGCCCCTTGGTAAGTACGTAGTAAATATAGACATGAAAGCTTTTGCTTTAAAGGGTTAACTGCTATATTATGTGCACAAAGTATAGAGAAATGTTGCAGGATGCTAGCGCATCCTGTTATCAAGTGGGGGTGGATGGAGAATGCAGAAAGGTCTGAGAATAACAGAACGTATGAGCTGTGTCTACGTGCTTTGAAACATCTGCCTTAAAAGGTGAACTGTCAACAGAAGATGCCAAGATACCAGAAAGAGGAATATCTGGTTGCTGAATGGTCAAACTGTCAAGACAACACCATATAAGTCAATAGGGTTGGGGTTAGATAGTGTGGGAAAAACAGTATAAAAGCATGAAGGAAAGCCCAAGAGATGGGGGCTGAATTGATATTACACCTCTCCTGCGCAGAACTTGTATTCTCTAACTTCTTGCATTCAAAATAAAACTTCTTAATTTTCAACTCAGATCTCCGTCATTTTTGAACATGCAATGGACCATTTGAGTCCTACAATTGGTGACCCGACGACATGATTGACTGGAGACTGTCAAATAGATGAATGTTTATTTCTGATGCCAAATCCAGAGGCGCCTCTCTAAAGAAAGGTAAGCAGAAACCTTTTTCTAAAATTCTGCTATTGAATATTCTAAATAAGTGGCTTTTGGCATCGGTAAATACGATTGTTCATATCTTTGATACATTTGAATTGAATGCAGGACGTTACAGACTGCATAAATTAAAACTTAACTAAAATAATGTTGAATAAAAAGAAAAGATGAATGAGTTGTGATAAGTTGTGATAAAGTTAGGGTGAATCTTTAGGAAATACGGAGAAGTCCTGTTCCCTAAATAGGCACTTAGGGTGAATCGTTAGGATTTACAGAGAAGTCCTGTTCCCTAAATAGGCACTTAGGTTGAATCATTAGATTTACGGAGAAGTCCTGTTCCCTAAATAGGCAAATAAATTGGAAATTGTCTGTCTTGACGAAGTCATTCATATTTCCAATTATCAGGGTGAATACATAAGTATTTAAAGGAGAAGCCCTTTTCCCTGAGGAGGCAAAACCCTTGAAAATCCCTCTTATTCTGACAAGAATTTGATATTTTCAAGTAAATCTCTCAAGGATAGCAGGTTTAGTGAATTGAGAAATAGTGAGAGTGTAGGGATAGGGATAAAAAAATACAATTAAAAATAAAAAGGGATAAAAAAAATAAATAAATAAAATAATTTTAAAAAATGGAAGGAGAATTTGATAGAGAGTATGAGGAATATGGTTGTCCTCCATTAAGACAACAATGGGATAAAATGGTAGATATCTTATTGGCACAAACTGATCAAAAAAGATGGGAAAAAACGGATAAAAGAACTGGGAGAATGTACGCGCGAAATAATTGAACATTATAGCACTGATTGTATGGACAAAAAGGGGTCTCTGTTTCAGAAAGTGGGAATAAAAGAGGAAGTAGGGCTGTTGCACAAGCGAGCACATGCAAAAAGAAAAACACTTATATGCAATTTAAGATGGTCTAGAGTCACACTTGCAGCAACTGTGTTGAAACCAAAGAAAAGGGAAGTGAACAGTAAGGACGCTGAAACCAGACTGAGTAAGAGATAGGAAGTTGAGGCTGAGGCGAAGACTGATTCTATGGCCACGCCCACTGCCCCCACCATTCAGAGACTATACCAAGATCACTCACCCCCGTAAAACCCAACTATAAGCCAGCAGCAAAGGCAGTTAAATAGTCTCTCACGGACTTAGAAATCATCATAAAAAAAGCTGCCTGCTATAACAGAAGGGGAAGGCAGATAGTTGAATAAACTTTTTGCATTGTCTCAAAACATTGGGATGGTAAAAAAGGAGCAGCATACATAAATAAATGCTGTCAAAGACTGGGAAGAAGCATGAGATGAAAACCAAATGTCTAAACCTGTTACAAATAGAATTTTCAGCGCAGCAGTGTTACAAGGAGCTCCTGCTGGTTTGACCCAGGCCATGGAACAGCCTCCTGAGGTACCAGGCAGTGATGATACTAAATGGAAAAGGTATGCAGTAGATTTCATAGACAAAGCAGTAGAAAGAGCAGACAAAGAGGGAAGTGAGTTGCTAAAGCTGCAAAAGAACTTCTGAAACTGCATATTGAGGAGAGGAAGTCAGCTAAAAATAAAAATAAGGGCCTGATGGCCTCCCCACTTCCTGAAACAGACAACCCAATAACACTGTTACAGATGGTAGCTGCCACAGGGCAGATGATGGAACTCTGAAAGCACGCTTTGCTGTGGTTAAATTACAGAATGATCAATTGGTCACCATACAATCTGGAACCCCTAATTGGCAAACAATCTGCACAAAAAGCAGAACTATTGGCCCTAATCAATGCATTGAGACACTCAAAAGGACAGGCTGTCAACTACTCTGGTTCTGCATATGCAGTGTCCACAGCCCACGTGGAGCTGCCTGTGTGGATCAGATGTGGATTCACAACTTCTTCTGGCCAGCCTATTACTCATTAGAAAGAAGCAAGAGAGCTCTCTGAAGCCATAATGTTGTCAAACAAAGTGGCTATTATTAAGTGCACTGGTCATTCTCAAGGAACTGACCTAATATCAAAAGGAAATGAAGCAGCAGACTTGGTGGCAAAACGTGCCTCAGGCTACCTACAGGGTCAGTTTGTTGTCACATCTGAGCCAGACGTGACATCCCTCCTACCAGAATTCTCAAAAGAATTCTTATTTGAGCAGCAAGACATGGCTGTTCCTGAAGAAAAGTCTGTGTTAAAAAACAAAGGGGCTATCAGACACGAGGATGGGCTTTGGACAGCACCTGATGGTAGAGCTTCGCTCCCAGCATCACTAGTCCCAAGTGTGTTGAAAGAATCCCACACACATGCACACTGTAGTGATAAGCAAATGTCACAAGCATTGCAATCATGGTGGCATCCTTTTATGCCACACTTAATTTCTGGGTACATAACGACATGTGACATCTGTCAGATGCACAATGTCAAACCAACTATGAAACCATCTCAGGGATCATTCCCATTGGCAAATGGCCCTGGGGATGAAGTTATAATTGATTTCACTGACATGATTGAAAGGGTAACTGGTAAACAATATTTGTTTGTTATGCATATACTGGATGGCCAGAGGCCTTCCCGGTGGGCAAGGAAGACAGCACTGCTGTCATTAAATGTCTGATAAACCATTACAGCCCACGTCATGGTTTTCCAAGCCGGGTAAGATCTGACAACGGCTCACACTTTAAAAATGAACATCTGGCTGATGTGGAAAAGGCATTGGGTTTAGTATACCATTTCGGGGCAGTCTATCACCCACAGTCACAAGGTAAGGTTGAGCGGTTGAATCTAACATTGAAAAATAAATTGGCTAAAATCTGTGCACAGACTTAATTCACATGGTTGGCTGCTCTTCCACTGGCTTTGATGTCAGTAAGGAGCTCTGTGAGTAGGGCAACAGGATACACGCCCTTTGAACTGTTGACTGGTCGCCAATTTCCTGGCCCACTGACCCCACTACAATTGGAACCAGTAAAACCGGTATCACACAAAATTTACTATGACAAATTGACTGCTCTAATTGAATCTTTTGACAAAATGTTACCAACTGATTTTAGGGGGCACAAATATCCAGCACCCCTACCTGACCGAACTTGGGACTGGGTGAGATTAAGAACCTACAGGCGTAAATAGAAAGAGCCTAGCTGGTCGGCTCCAATTAAGGTAATTGCACGCACCTCTCACTGTGTTCGTCTTGCAGGAAAAGGTGACACTTGGTACCATCTGAGCCAGTGCTGTCTGGCGGACCCACCATCCAGATCATTGGACGACACCAGAGTGGACCTTGCTTCGCAGGTCCAAGAGAGGGAGGATACCACAGGAGGTGCAGGAGGGAGTGAGGGTACCACAAAAGGAGGTGACACACAAACACATACACACGGGAAAAATTTTCATCCATCACAAAGTAACCTACAAACTTTGCAGGTGGTCCACAAAACTGGGGATTTATTCACAGCCCCTAAAGGAGAAGCTGTAGCCCATTGTGTAGACTGTGCATTTGGAGCGGGCATAGCGAAAAAATTCAGAGAAAGATATGGGGTTGACAAAGTAAAGGCCCAGAGAAAAACGAAAGGTGATTGTGCTATAATTTACGAGGCAGACAGAATAGTTTTCCACCTGATCACAAAAACACTTGCTAGAGACCTACCCACATATGAGCACTTTGAGAGCAGTCTAATCTGCATGAGAACGTGGTGTGACAAATTACACATCACCAGATTGTCAATACCCCGGCTGGGGTGTGGTTTGGACAAGTTGGAATTTTATAGAGTTCTCCACATTATTGAAAAGACATTTAAAGGCCAGAATATAACCATTTCAGTCTATACGTTAATATAAGTTTACTGAGCATGCCATTTTTTATTGTAGCTTTGATATTGATTATATATTACTTGCTGTTAACACAATAACGCTGTGAAAAATAAGATAAAGGGAGGACCAGAATTTAATAATAAGGAAAAACCCCTGAAGATATTTTAGAGAAAGCCACGGGATAAGGGGAAACTAATTTGTGGTTAGAATGGATGATTTTCACAGCTAAACAAACAGGAATGACAGATTGTGTTGCATGTGCAAAAGCTAGACCAACCCTTAGAATAGAACCACCCCCATTGATAACAAATGACCCAGAAGGATATGGGTGTATGACAAATCTGACTAGACAGTATAGACCAAAAGGATGTGACACTCTAGCAGAAATATTCCCACCAATAAATGACCAGATAAAAAACAGGCCAATTTTCTGCAGACCCAGGAAATTTCACCTGTTTTAATTTTACTCCCACCGGAACAGTGCTAGTCAGGGTAGAGCATATTAACCCTTTGTGGTGCAAAAAGATTATCAACAATGTGGGGGATTTAATAGGACCTTGGGCGCGGGGAGGACTATAATATTACTGTGGAGGAAAAAGATTATTTGTAAGAATACAGGGAAATGCCACTGAGGGTGTTTGTGCGATGGTCAGGTTAGCTGCACTAGTCAAAATGATTGGACATAAAAACCAAATTACAGCCACAAGACAAAGGAGAAGCTTTGATCTAACTACTAATTGTCGAACCTATATAGACTAAATTGGGATCCTTCGAGGAGTCCCTGATGAATGCAATTGGCAGGTCAAATTGCTGCCGGGTTTGAGAATATCCTAATAATTTCAGCCCTATTCCCTGTCACCCCAAGTAAAATGTGGATAGAATAAATTGTGCACTATAATGTGATGAGATTGGCGAATCTGACACGAGATGCCGTAGAAGGATTATCAGAACAATTGGCTCCAACCTCATTAATGGCAATACAGAATAGAATAGCACTAGATATGCTATTGGCGGAAAAGGGCGGGACCTGTGCCATTTTCCAAGATTTTTTGCTGCACTCCAGATGGATTGGTGACAAGGGCCCTAGAGGGGTTAAAAACCCTCTCCAAGACAATGGCAGAACACGCTGGTGTAAATAACCCATTTGATGATTGGCTGACCGGTGTGTTTGGAAAATATAAAACCATGTTTACATCAATTTTGATCTCTATAGCTACCTTTGTGGCCATAATAGTGACCTGTGGATGCTGTTGCATCCTGTGAATCAGAACATTGTGTAACAGGGTGATAATAACGGCAATTGAAAAGAAAGATGGAGCTCCACCCCCTTACACAAGGCCTCTGCTGGTATCTTCCGGAAATAATGAGGAGGAGGAGGAATATGCCTTATAAATATTGTTTTTTACCAATACCTGTGCTTCTTTGCAGATGCTGATTCATCACAAGTTATGTGTTTCCTATATATTGATGTTTGAGAAATTTGCTGTTAAGATTTAAATTTTGATTACTGAAATGTTTGTAGTCTAGATAATTTCAGTGTGATTGACTCAGCTGACATGTTGTGGTTGCCCAAATGTTAATTAGGGGACCGACTGGGTGACTTTCCCCACAGGGGTTTTCAACCCAGTCCAGCCTGAGCACACTGATTTATAGGGAATTTATTAGGACCATCATTGTTTGACTGTTATGATTGTGTTTATTGCTTTTATTTTTCTTAATGGTCTGATATAATGTGTCCGGTGAACATGTGGTGGCTGCCCATAAGCCAACTAGAGGGCCGCTTGGGCGTCTTTCCTCACAGAGGTTTTCAACCCAAGCTCATCTGAACATATTGGACCAAGAATTTTGAGATTTTTTAAGTGTTTATTAAAGAGGTGTGGCCTCTTTTCAGAGGCCAAGAGATGGATTGAAGGATAAGCATTTTATTAAGCTTTGTTAGTAAGTACGTAGTAAATATAGACATGAAGGCTTTTGCTTTAAAGGGTTAACTGCTATATTATGTGCACAAAGTATAGAGAAATGTTGCAGGATGCTAGCGCATCCTGTTATCGGGTGAGGGTGGATGGAGAATGCAGAAAGGTCTGAGAATGACAGAACGTATGAGCTGTGTGTACGTGCTCTGAAACATCTGCCTTAAAAGGTGAACTGTCAAGAGAAGATACACAGATACCAGGAAGAGGAATATCTGGTTGCTGAATGGTCAAACAGTCAAGACAACACCATATAAGTCAATAGGGTTGGGGTTAGATAGTGTGCGACAAACAGTATAAAAAGCATAAAGGAAAGCCCAAGAGAGGGGGGCTGAATTGATATTACACCTCTCCTGCGCAGAACTTGTATTCTCTAACTTCTTGCATTCAAAATAAAACTTCTTAATTTTCAACTCAGATCTCCGTCAATTTTGGAACATGCAATGGACCATTTGAGTCCTACAACACAGGCAGCCGTTTGAAGCTGCGGTCACACTGGGCTTTTCCTCCCATAGACTTATATTCATACGCACGCGAATGCATCAGACCGGAAACGCAGGGTCATACGTTAAGTTTCGCAGTTCGCTGCGGTGCAAAGTTCAAGCTTGGTGAACTCTGACCTGCAAAATCACATCACTTGACTGCGTGAGACCAATCGAGGATCAAAACAGGACCTCTCTGGACAGAAATTTAAAACATGAAGCGATCGCTCGCTTTTTTTAATATCTAATCATCTTGTTTAATCCCGCCCCTTTTCGCAGCGCTGCATGACAGAATTTCGCACACACAAAGCCCAGTGTGACCGTAGCTTTAGTGTGTTGCTTCACATGAAAATTTGTTTCGACTTCCCACCCAATGTAACAATGGGGTGGACCCAAGAGCTCGCCCACTCTGTGTTTGGCAACCAAGCGGCAACCTCCCGCTCTCCCTCGGGAAGCCAATACGGAAGTAACTGAAAATGCAATTCATCAAAATTCGGCTAGTCCTGGCTCCATAATAGAGCAAATTGCAATTGAGCCCACTGTTAGAATGGCCAACTTTACAGCAGAAAAAAAGGTGTTTACAGCCTGGTACAAAGAACGATTTTGGTTAATAGAGCTATTTTTACCCTCCATGACAACTGTGAGTGGGAATTTTTTTATAACTCATCAGTTTCCTTTATATTAGGTTATATTAAGTTTACATAATTAAGGGCGTGGCCACTTGAGTGACAGCTAGGTCTCGCTGGTCGCCGTCACTTCACCTCAAGGCAAGGCAAGGCAAGTTTATTTATATATAGCACATTTCATACACAGTGGCAATTCAAAGTGCTTTACATAAACAGGAATAAAAGAAACAATTATAAGAGAAATAAAAACAAACATAAAAATGCTCAGCTGAATCCGGCAGATTAGCCACTGATCTCGGCATATTCACCGTATTTTTGTTTTGTTTTATGTGGCTTTACACAGTCAGCTGCCTTTTGGACTTATTTCTTACAATTATCAGATGATATGGCATGCTGTGTGCATTTAATTGTGCTCACAAACCATTCACGTGGCCTCCGTTTCCCATGTGAGTAAAGTTATATACTTGTATACCATCTCTATAAATGTATTTGTTTTATTTAAGATCATTTATCATTAATATTTTTCTTTAGAGCCATAAAGCACTCTAGAATGTGACAGATTGATTAGCTGTAGGCTCTAGAACAGTCATCTGAACCGTTGTCATACAGTGCTGTGGTGCTGGATTTCATCAATAGTCTTGCATTTACTAACACAGACTATAGTTGAAGTGTTTGGAAGTAATTCGCGTTTTCCTCCTGTAGAAAAACATCATAAGAACAATGCTTAGTGGCTCAATTTATTACTACAGTGTTTTTAAAAGGCTAAACACTTTATTGATATAGTGTACAGCCAAGCACATGTGGTCAGAACACAAACGAGTCGCAGGTAATGAAGTATTAAGCGTTTCTCCCAAAGTAAAGTCTGTCTGCCAGTTCTAAGCAAAGTGCCAGCAGGTGTCTGTAGATCCGCTCACTCTCCGCCTCTTTGCCCTTGTTTGGTATCCCGCCATGGGTGCGATGACGCGCGAACAAAATGACTAATAACCAGTCCAAACAGCTTGAAAAGTAGATTTTTTTACCATAGGTGCTCTTTAAGTGTTTCAGAGCAAATAGATTAATAAAAATATATGTTGCGCTCCCGCCTCAGCAATTTGCATCGACTTTAAGAAAAAAAAAAAAATCATAATTTGATAAATGTAGCAGTGTTAAATATTTCAGAACGGCATATCTCTACTATCTCATTCTACCCAAAACAAAAGTTAAATCAAGCTTCACTTAAAATTTCATTTTTACAAAAGAGATAACATGATAATGTTGGATAATGACTGTAGTGAAAAAAGTTCATATCTAAATCTATTTTTTCAAGAGTTATTACTTAAGCTTGAAGTGCAGTGCATTCTTGACTCCCCACTGATATTTCTGTGGACATCAGGTCTCATCATTAACCGTTTATCAAGTTCAATTTCAAACTGAACCAATAACTGTTTTTGATTCATTCAAAATATAGCCCAGACTATTTTTCCTTTTTAAAAGCAGTAGCAGTATAGCATAAACAAAACATTGTACATTAACAAACGTACAGAAATGCATTTTTATACATGAACATCATAAAAGGCCTACAAGAATATTTACTTAAACCCCATTTATTGGTTAGGCTATATCCACAGGTGCTGCCGTTAATCTGCGGGTCAGGTAATCAAAAATACCCTGCATATTTATGGATAGGTCATGGGCGGATAAAATTAACCATGGGCTATGCAAACATTAACTACTTTTTCTAAAATATGTTGTTTTAAACTGCGTAACAATTGGTTGTAGGATTATAGTCTGAATGAATATTAACCATGGTTTTACAGTTATCACCATTATATGCATTTATTAAATTTAAAACACTAGTTTAGAAAATAACAATAAAACTGCTTATGTTTTAAAGTGTTGTTTATTGCTGCTTAGTAACCAATACTAATTGTAACAGCACTAACTGTATTAGTAACTAATACAGCACAAATATTAATAAACAAATAATAGTCAAATTGTCTTTGGACTAAAAATTAAATGGAAAAGTTTGACAATGGCTTGCTGCTATAGTTAATCCAATGTGCGTGCGTTTATTTGCAGCAGCTTTTTTTTCGTGCAACAGAAAGGCGGTGTTGAGAAGCAATTAATAAATAAAAGCGGGGTTAAAGCTACGGTCACACCGGGCTTTGTGTGTGCGAAATTCTGTCATGTGGCGCTGCGAAAATGGGCGGGATTAAACAAGATGATTAGACATTAAAAAAGCGAGTGATTGCTCCATGCTTTAAATTTCTGTCCAGAGAGGTCCTGTTTTGATCCTCGATGGGTCTCACGCAGTCAAGTGATGCGATTTCGCAGGTCAGGGTTCACCAAGCTTGAACTTTGCACCGGAGCAACCTGCGAAACTTAACGCATGACCCCGCGTTTAAAAAGTCAAGTGTGACCGCAGCTTTATAGTGAAATCGGTTAATCATTGTGTGGTGGGTGAGGCATGATCGAACACCCAAAAAGGGGGGAGAGCAAGCTGAGACACCGGCGGCTGGTCAGTGGTCCAATCATAAATAATCAGTAACACCTGTATTTTCTAGTAATTGGGCCGGAGAGACACCTGTATAAGGGCAGGAGAAGGAACAGCCGGGAGAGAGAGGAGAGTCTGACACAGAAACACACTTGCACACAAGTGCCCAGCACTTAAAAATTTATAAGTATTTGTGCTTACCTGATATCGCCGACCCAGTCTTCTTCTTCCCACAAAATGAACTTTACTACACATTGCATCCCTATTAACGTTATCAGTGCATTGTACAAAAGGCCTTTTCTACAAACATATCCAAATGTTTTCTGCTGCTGGCGCCAATCGCCTAATGTCAGGTGATTCACTCTCTTCGCAGTTTGTGCTGTATTGAACAGACTGTTCTTACCAACAGGCCTATATACAGTACAGATATACTTAATAAATAACCTAAAAATTAAAAGCATTAAATATGCTGTGTTTTTTTGTTTCACAAGCTTTGAAGACGTAAGGTAAATTTCGCTTTTAAATAAAGCTGCAGTCACACCAGAGTTTGTGTGTGCGAAATTCTGTTGTGCGGCGCTGCGAAAAGGGGCGGGATTAAACAAGATGATTAGACATTTAAATAAGCAACCAATTGCTGTTTAAGATTTGAGGAAATAACATCGCCATGATGGTCAAAGAAATCGAAATATTCTTTTCACCTCAACGCAATTTAATAGGGCACTATAAAGGCTAAAAAAAATGTAATACTTATTTGCTTTTTGCAGTCTAGGACTATACTTCTCACTATGTATTGTATCTTTTCTAAAACATACAGTATAATGTAAAAGCATGTTTATTACTTAGACAGCTAAAACAAAATTATATTTTAATAGAACACATCGCATAAGGTACACATACAGAACCGTCTATTTAGTATTGTGAAAAGGCAAAGCTGAAAATCTGTGGTTAATGTGCCACCCAGTGGCCAAAAGCTGCTGGCGTACCAACTACCGCCACCGCGGTATGAATGGAGGCAAAGGGAACAAAGTGAAGTAGTGACATCTGTAGATGCCCCACTACAAAACTTAGAGAACTGTAGGTGATGTGTCTGAATGGTAAAGAATGCAACTGATAAAAGACAAATTCCACCATTCTCCAATTCTTATAGAGCTCTCCCGACAAAAATGCTTGCTGCAAAAAACAGCTTGGCTGTATCGGCCCTGACACTATCGCGGGGAAAACATGCAACAAACTCCATGGATCATGGTAACAAACACATATGACCCTTCATGGACAGCTAAATACTGCGTGCCGTGCGCTGTCTTAACAGCTTGGCAGGTTTGTGGTCTGTCATTGGAGAGCATGTGCAGTCATAAATAATTAAGAAGCAGGGTCTTCTCATAGGATAAGAAAATTCAGCAGTGAATGATAATGAGAAATCGATGCGTCATCACTCCGCTAGCAGATGCATGCTACATCACAGTTTTTGATCCTGCCCTAATAATTATTTTAATTATGTCACTCCACTGACACACACACATCTATGCTGAGACTTGTTTCTCTGTAGTGAGCATCACGTAAGCGTTTCTTCAATTGTCTGCTGTGTTTAAACCCTTGTTTGTTTCATTGTTTCTGTTTGTTTTGCCACCTGCCTCAACCATTCACCTGTTTATCGTTTACCCCTTTGGATCACCTGCATGCTCCCGTCTGTCCCTGTGTTGACGCTTGCCTGTGTGATGATTCTAAATAAAGTTGTATTTGTTTCCAACTCCTGTTGGCACATAGTCTACCATCATTACAACTTGCATAAACATCCCTAATCTAAAGCAAAATACAGGAACATGATTACCACTTTCAAACCTTTGGATAGTTGCTCAGTGTGTTGCATCATCTATTTTTCTTGCATGGTGTTTTTCTGTGATAATCTCCTGATACTTCTTTACATTGCTAAATTCATAAAATAGCCCATTAATAAAGTGCTTTTAACGGATATGCACGTTTTTGTACACTATAGATCAAAAGGTCAGAAAAAGCCAGGTGGACAAAATGGACATATTAAAACACCAGGTGTAAACAACAATGTGTCTTTGAGATTTGATCTACCAAAACACATTGTTCTACCTGGTGTAAACAGGTATAACAGTGAAATTAATTGTATATTCAAATATATTTGGTTATGTCCACTTTCACGCACTCAGTTAATCTGGATGCCTGTTAATCTGTCATCCATAAATTAAGTATGATCAGAGACATGGCTTCTTCATCAGAACAAATTCATAATACTTTTTTTTAATAACATGCCTTTTTTTAATGTAGTGTATCTGCATACACTGTCGCTGGAGCAAATCTTTATTAACCAAAAGTTGTTTCGTGACATCAGGCTTCTCTGTCTCTAAAGCAGACATGCCACTTTTTTTAAAGAAGATCTGCTAAGTGATTAAGAACTTTAAAGAAGGAATCAGTGCACCTCACATGCTGACGTGACAATTTTCATGTTGAACTTTAATCTATTTGGACTATCATATTGAAACTTATTTGGACTGATTTATTGTTTGGTTTCATTTTGTTTTGTTGTGCCTTAAGAGTTTGACTGTTAAAAAAACCTCAAACTGGGAAAAAAAGGGATTTCTTACATAATCTTGTAACTCATTTTATAAATTTGGTACGGAAATTGTATTGTTCAGGAATCATTACCCAATTCAAAATATTGTATAGTTTTCAAACATTTTTAAATGATAGCCAGACAGATGTCACACACCTTTGTAAAATCTAAAGTCAATCTTTATTACATTATATTCCGTAGATGACAGGTAAAATAATGGTAAAGGCTCCTTTTCATGGGTAAAGTACCAAATTAAGATCACAATATCTGTGGAATTAAACAACAGTTATAGTTAAATAACATTACATGCTGTGTTCCTCTTCTGAAGATTTTCTTCTGCCTTAGTCTGTTCAAAGCTAGAGTTAAAAGACTTTTCAAGTGCATTTGTAAAGTAAAATATTATGAAGGGTATTTGTTCAGCCTTTGTAAAAATAGAAAGTGGTAACAAGAACAAATTTATTGGTAAAGATTAAGGATCAGCTTGATGGAGCTCCAAGTACAAACCACACACAATTATAGGAAATTTTTTGCACTTTGAAAACAGGGGTAAGTTTTGTGATGAATAAATGGTTTTACAGCTGGTGGGTAAAATTGACACCAAGACAATCTTTGTTCCCCTTCATGAAAATAGAAAATAATAATAATTTTTAAAAATCTAGGAAAAACAGAAAGAAAAATAAATAGACAGATAAAATGACAGAGGTATATTAAATATAAAATAAATCTAATAAATACAGTCCTGACAGGGTAAATGTTAGTTACAAAATATGCAGATGTGCTTTAACAAATAAACTTTGTTATTACAAGTATGATGCATGCTGATATTAACTGTAAGAAAGATTAATTTCTATTTGCTGTTAATTGCAAAAAATCAACATCATTTTTAAACAGCAAGTACATAACCAAGGCCCAGAACAATGCCGTGATGGAGATGGTCACTGTGAGTCCACTGTGTCTGGTGCTGACCCGTCCTAGCCTGGAAAACCTGCCATACCCTGTGGAGAGCAGAACTAATGGGTCAGACAACCCCGAATAGAGTACTGCTGCTGTAGCTAGCGATCATTGATTGTGAAATCATATGCGATTTAGCCATATAAAATGTTTTTATAGCCCATCCAGGCTGCAAACTTTTTTCAATTACTTTTATGTTTTAATTAAAAAGGCAGTTTTATTTTATTTTTAGTAGTTTACTTATGTGTTCCTTACTTATGTTGTTTGCATGTTCTCCCTGCGTTCGCGTGGGTTTCCTCCGGGTGCTCCGGTTTCCCCCACAGTCCAAAGACATGTACAGGTGAATTGGGTAGGCTAAATTGTCCGTAGTGTATGTGTGTATGTATGAGTGTATGGATGTTCCCAGAGATGGGTTGTGGCTGGAAGGGCATCAGCTGCGTAAAATCGTGCTGGATAAGTTGGCAGTTCATTCCGCTGTGGCGACCCCAGATTAATAAAGGGACTAAGCCGAAAATAAAATCAATGAATTAATATTTCAAACAAAAATTTTCCCTCAATTGGTTCTAAGCCTTTATAGTTTTTTCATTATGTTGGACACTACAGAGAATATTTTAAAGGAAGCTAAAAAAATGTTAACCATTGATTTCCATAGTGTGAAAAGTATTTTAACCAGTTTTGTGATTATCTTTGGTTTAAAATGCTTTAAAGTTTACTCATTATTTGTTTCTTTGTGTTTTTCTCTGGTTTCAGCAAAATGATGTAACACTTTGGAATAAATATGCAAAATAGTAAACCAAAACTTGAAACTAAAATGGCAAAGATCTCCACAGCTACTGTATACTTTCCAGGAGAACTTACATATGCTGGGATAAATGTAAGCCAGACAGCACAGAATATGAGCATACTAAATGTGATGAACTTTGCTTCATTAAAGTTATCTGGGAGTTTTCGAGCAAGAAAAGCTAAAACAAAACACAAGGTTGATAGCAGGCCAGTATAACCCAGAACAGCCCAGAAACCGAACGCTGAACCTAAGTTACATTCTAGGATGATCTTTTCTCTGTAATAGCTCAAATTCATATATGGGTAAGGAGGAGATATTGTTAACCAAAGCAAACAGACAATAACCTGTACTAATGTTAAGGAAACAACGCTGAGTCTTTGCTGAAGAGGCCCAAACCATTTCATAACATTACTGCCTGGAAGTGTAGCTCTGAAGGCCATTAACACCACTATTGTTTTCCCCAGAATACAGGAGATACAGAGGACAAAAGTGATCCCAAAAGCTGTGTGACGCAACATACAGGACCACTGAGTGGGGCGGCCAATGAAAGTGAGTGAACAGAGAAAACACAGTGAGAGTGAGAAGAGCAGCAAAAAGCTCAGCTCTGAGTTGTTGGCTCTGACAATAGGTGTTTCTTTATGGAGATAGAACAGAAAAGTTACCATTACTGTTAATAGCATCCCAATGAAGGAGACAATACAAAGAATTATGCCCATGATTTCTGCATAGGAAAGGAATTCAACCACTTTTAATATACACCTGTCTTTCCTTTCATTTGACCAGTACTCCAAATCACATGAAAAGCAGTCACTAGAATCTGTGAAAGAATTTTAAGAAAAGATTATTGGAATATAGAGTGGATCAGCAATCACGTGGCCTGTGTACATACTCCACTTTACAATCGTTTTTATCCAAGTTATTTCACTTGTATAATTGTACCTGTGCTGTTACTGATTTCTCCCTCTGCACATGGAATACAGTCATAACAGCAGACAGGGCGTCCTTTTTGTACAGCCTTTCTAGCTCCTGGTTGACAGCTCTCAGTGCACACGGACAATGGTAACTACAATGAAATTTAAGTAACAAGTCAATAAGTTGTCCAAATTTCCCAGATGTCTTCATGGAAAAATTATAGTATTGATGTACCAGTCCACTTTTCCCTGCCCACAGCATGTTTTCCTGATTGACTTGTAAACGTTGTTCTGAAGGCAGTGAGCTGTCATAGATGCCCACGTGCTTAAACTGCAGACTTCCATCCTCAGCAGTCTGCCAGTTCACAAGGTCATATCTTGCCACTGGATCACCACTTGCATCAAAGAAGATGTTCTCACCTGTTTTCATAGTGAAACTCAAATTTCTCATATACTGCAAGACCTGACAGTAAAGGTCAAAAACATAATTGTTTTAATTATTTCAACAGTATTAATGTAATTTATTTATTCTAGAATTAATGTATTCATTCATTGCCTTTTGTGGTGTGGGTAGCTCTATTTTGCTGTTGCTGGAGGCTTTAACATCTTTAAAAACATTATGCATTGTGTGTGCAACTGCATACACTGCAGCATACGCTTTATGTTCTATCCGTAGCTCTGATGCATCAGTATATTCATTCTTCAACTCTCCAAGTTTCTCAGAGCCAGTACATACAGCACTGTCACTGTTACTGAAAGAACATTGAAAAGCTGTTTCCCAAAATTCTTTTAAAAGCTTGTTTTTTGGTTCTTGATCTGGGTGCACATTCACCAGGAACTCTTGTAAACCTACAAGTTTGGCATTTACAATGGCAAAACCCACAGCTCCAGAAAGGAAACTGTATTCCTTTGTTTCTGCAAGATTTCGAGATGTTATCCAAGATTCACTTCCAACCCACTGCAGTCCTGTGATGTTGTTTTCTGCAATTACTTTCACAAGGGGAGCAAAATCTCCAAATGAAATAAAGGCTACCACCACCTTAGATGTGCCCTTTTTGATCACTTCCACTGTCTTTCGAAACTGTTCTTGTGGATCAGTTCTTAATATGGCCTCTGAGTACTCAATGCAAATCCCTTCTTGTTTTGCTGCATCCTCAAATGCTGTGATGCCATTATTACCATAGTCACTGCGACTCCTGACTGTCCCAACCCAGGTCCAGCCAAAGTGCTTGACAAGCTGAGCCAGTGCTCTGCTTTGGTAATAGTCACTCGGTATAGTTCTGAAGAAGGAGGGATATCTTTTTCTGTTACTCAGACATGCACATGTAGCAAAATGACTGATCTGCAAGAAGAAAAGAAAAGCAAAATAAATAAAAAAACAAACAAACAGTATATCATCTTCCATTTTTTTCTACCTTCTCCACATACATATATTTTAGGTGTATGCTTCAGTAGTTTGTCATGTATATCAGCTACTTGTTATCATGCTGATGTTAAATATAATTTCTTACAACGGGTATGTTGAATGGACCAACTAAAGAAGCCAAGGCCGTTGTGGGAGTGGATGATGATTCTCCAACTATAGCCTGAACAGCAGGTGGTCCAGAGCAGGATGCATCACTCAAAGTGTTTTCATAGCCATTTATCAAAGCCATGCCTGAGACAAGAGTCGGAGAAATAGCATTACATGCATCAAAAATTTTATAGCCCAAAGAAACACCAGGCAACAACTGTGTGTTGTTATTTATTTCCTCAATAGCAAAAATAAAGGTCTGGGCAAATTTAAATTCACGCAAGTTCAACCTGTGAAATTAAAGTAAGTCATATAAAACTGCAAAAAATTATAAAAGTTGCTTCTAAAAATGTTTTATTGTTTGATTTAAATTGAATTAATAATAGCATCATACAGACCTGACACATGTTGTTGGCTCTGGTTTGGAAGTAAAAGGATATAGCTTTAGCAAAGCATTCCTATGAATTGAGAAAATTGCTCCAATGTTGATATCTCTTTCTGCAGAAAGTACAGGGAAAGCAGATTGACCAAGCAGACTACATATTTGCACTGTTGCTGGCAGAAGGGAACCATGTAATAACAGCAGAAGTAGCAGCAGTGACAGAGTATTTGCCATGCCAATAGTGTACATGACGGGCAGGATTCTCTGAGGCAAAACTGAAATAGTGCTGCATTTTATTGTTAAAATGCCCTGTGGGAATGGCATAGAGAATCATGACATGTTTTGAGTTTGACCATTTTATCAAGCTTTAATCAGAAAAAAACACATTTTCATACCTTTGTATACATAGCAATATTAAAAACCTTTTGTCATAATTTGAGTTTTATGTTATGGGATGTGATTTTCCTTGTTTGAATGGCTCAATCGCATGATGATTAGAACAGTTCGGTCAAGACAGGTATGTTGCAAATGTACTGATTTGGTGGTAACATATCAGTAGATGACATGTTTTGATGCAACATCAAATAAAGTCACATTTTGTTTTTCAATTAAATTCATGGGCAGTATTGTGTAACATAAAAAACTATAGACTAACATGGTGTTTTGTAGAGATTGAAACTATTACAATGTAATGGATTCGAATTTCTGCCTTCCAATCCATCCCATCATGGATCAACGTTTATCCTTTTTCTCATTACTTTATTAATTTGATTATTTGAATAGGAGTTTAAGTTTGAAATGATTTTGACTAACGAATCAAGTTAATACATTGTTTAATATAAGAATGTTCAGTGCATTTGTCTGTCTAGTTTAACTCTATTTTCAAGAGCCACCAAACTACACTGTTAAAAATTGTCCCGTTAAAAAAAACAGTAATTTACTGGCAGCATGGTTGCCAGCAAGTTACTGCTAAATTAACAGCATCTTGCTGTTGCTCTGTAAATTAACAGTAACATACTGGCAGCTGCAGTTGCCAGCAATGTACTGTTATTTTACAGTATGTTGCTGTAAAAATACCTGGACTACATTGATAGACATAATACTCAAACTCATTTTGTTCACTGAAAGGAACTGCCTCAAATTGGCTAACTACTGTACTGTGAGTTTATGAAGTAATGTGCTATATATGCTTAGAAGCATACTACTACTACTACTACTAATAATAATGTTTAAGTTTAACCCAAATATCTTAAAATTCACAGCAGCACACATGCATGTAAAGCTGGAATTACCAGAGAGATTGTTACTGCATCAGCAACTAAACAGCCACTGTCTTTAAATAAAGAAACATGCAAAATAACATCAGCAGCTCATAGTTCATGTTTGACTCAAACACTGGCCCTACTCTCCTCCACAATGGTTACACACAGAATAAATTTGCTTCAGGTTTTACAGTAAAATACTGTTTTTCCTTGATTTTACAGTAGCTACTGACAGCTGTGGTTGCCAGCAATCTGCTGTTTTTTACAGTCTGCCTCCATAATTTAAATTAGCATTATATTACTGTTAAAATACATTTTTACACCGTGTTTTTACCTCTCACACCTTTAACCCCTAAAGCAAATACCTGATTTAATTGAACACTTCTGAGTGTCCACACTACTGAGTGTTCAAGAAACATGGAGCAAAGCTGAAGTAAATTAATTAATTAAATGACTAATTAAATGATAATTGAGGATTAGCGATGAACAAATGAAGAAGTACTAAAGGGAAAAAACAAGAACGGAACATACAAAAAACTACAATTTCAGTCACAGCTTTGTAATGAAATAACCTGAAGGTCAACAAATGATTAAATTATAGCCATTTGTTGATTAGCAACCATGTTATGCCATACTTGACAACACTGGGATGTATAAAATATGGGACAACAAATAGCTTCAAATGATAGAATACATAGCAAACATTAGAAAACATTGATAATAAAATAAAAGTTTTAGCCTATTAAAAGCAATGGCCTATACAGAAATAAAATAAACCTATAAAATCTACTTCACTTTTTATTGGATTTGCATATTAATTAAAGTTACTATAGTTATTTAGTGAAGAGCAACAAATTAATCTCTCGTGTTTTGTTTGATAACAGAGGTGTCATTTTAGGAATGCTAAGATCTATAATGAAAGCATTTGACTACTTTAGTAACTGTTGTGTTTAAAATAAAGTATGCAGGACGGACATGTTTACATATTTTTAAGTTTATTTTTCTGTTTAAACACACACCCGAATCACCAAAGTATCCCAAACTTTCGCTCCTTTATAAATGTAGTCTTTATAAGTGTAGAGAAGCTGATCTGGGAACAGTTTATTATAAGGAGCGTGTCCGTCAGTCAGCATGCATACAGATACACTGAATTCAGAGGTTGTGACGATCGACGCACACCTTTACTAGAAAGAAAGTGAATGCAGATGTTTTTATATTCATTCATTTTATATTCATGCTCTCAAGCTAAAATAAAGCGAAAGCATAGCTAATTATTTTGACCAGCTCTTGCAATTCACATTTGAGATCGGCTCTGTATTGATGTTAGCTACTTTCAATTTTCATATATTGATTAAACATTTGGTGGAAATATGGGAAAATTAAACGTGATAGCAGGCAAATATGGGAGGGTTAACAGGTGTGTGTCACGCTAATTGTTATTGGCGTTATCAATCATCGCTTGGATACAGCAAAATAATCATCTTTATTGTAACATTACTTGTTTTTGTCGCATTTTTCTTCCTCTTCTTTTCTTTTTTGCCTCCCCTGCGCACCAGGCAGTTTGGAGCATTTTGACATGTTGAGCTTGTAAAATAATGTGGGCGTATAATTTTATAAGTCATAATACCAACTAGTTTTAGGATTAGTGAAAGTTGCACTTTTTTTTTCTTCACCCTTTTCTGGCACCCCCCTGGATGTACAGCACCCTTAGTATTTACCTATACTGCCTATGCCACAGGCCGGCCCTGCAAAGAGACATCAAGAATCAGCGTATGAACCTCAACAATGGTGACAATTAAAAAAAAAAATTTACAGTGTAACTCACAAACATCACAAACTGGCTACTGTAAGTCTAAGCATAAACAACAGCAGAATCAAACGCAAATAAAGAGAATTGTAAGACTATTATATTTCATCTTTATTTGTGCCGCAATGCATGCTGGGATTTATGTACTGTGCTACACCCAGCATGCATTGCTGCAAAAAACATTTTAATTGTTACTATTGTTGAGGTGCAAGGTGTGACTTATGAGGTTTAAGCGTGACTTAATATTAACTGAACTGTTTTTGTATGTTATTTCTTAACTCTGTAAGAGAATTAGGTCTCTCCTGTTTTTGCTTGGCTTTCATAAAATAATATCCACAATGAAGTATAAAGACTATGGCATGAGGCCAGTTATTAAAACCTTCATCAAATCATTTAACATGGCAGAACTAGGTATATCTACCTATTGACATTTCAGCTTTTTGCTATGATTAAAGAGTTTTATAAACTCTGTAGTACAGCAGCTGGAGAGTCTAAATTTATGAATTCAAGGGTGAAGAGCCCAACTAAACCAGCCCCTCACACCATTACGGTGACAAAAAAAAATAAAAATTTCTGATGGTTCTCAATTAGAATGGTATAGCAGTCAAAGCAGTCAGTAATAAGTGTATCTGCTGTTGTTTGTGGAGTTATTTGATGATCCTCTGCTGAGACTGAAGGTGTTTTATTTTGGTTGATGTTATTTAATGTTGTAACTGACGTCACTGTTTCTTGTTTCTCTTTGCTTCAGTGATTGTTATTATTAAGAGCAGGTGTTCATCAGTGTCTGAATTCACTCATTAGTGTTTATTAAAGTTATGGTCACACTAGGCTTTGTGTGTGCGAAATTATGTTCGTACGGCGCTGCGAAAAGGGGCGGGATTAAACAAGATGATTAGACATTTAAAAAAGCCAGCAATTGCTCCATGTTATAAATTTCTGTCCGGAGAGGTCATGTTTTGAGAGCTCACCAAGCTTGATCTTTGCTCCGCAGCAACATGCAAAACTTGACGCATGACCTTGCGTTTCCGGTCTGACGCATTCGCATGCGTATGAATGAAAGTCTATGGGAGGAAAAGCCCAGTGTGACCGCAGCTTAACTCTGTCAGGTGAACTAGTGTACATATAAGTGAACAAGGGTGCAAAGTGTGATTTCAAACACAGACTTGAAATGTTGAATCTGAACTCTGTTAACTCACAGTTTTCTGCTGTTGGTTACTTTATTGAGAACAAAAATGTTACCCAGAATGCACCGTGTTTAACAGAATATTACTATTTCAGTGAAAAAACATTATTTTACTGTAGAATCTGACCATTTTTTAACAGCATTTTTTACAGTGTAGGTCAGAGGTCATGGAGACCTCAAATGGAACTGAAGGCCTGGATGATTGAAAACAACTGTTTTCCTATTGTATAATAATGTGTATATACTGTCTAAAGTGATTTTGATATTATTGTTATTATGTGTATATTCTGTTTAAAGTGATTTCCCTTTTTATTCAAGATAGACTTTGTGTAGTAAGAATATAGCAGTCTAAATGCTGTTTATACTAGTTTTTAACTAGTTTGATAAGACACTTGAGAGTACAAAGAAACAACCTTGGGTTTTTATAACAGATTGTCTCTTATATGCAATGGGTCATTTTTACAGGTCTGAGACCAGCTCTTAATTGTCTACAGGCGACTTGACCCAAGCCTCCTGTCGCCATCCCTATCTGGATTCAGATACAACTCCGCATTTAAGAACATATTTAGAATTGTCTATCTTTTTTTTTAACCAATCGGAACCTGTTACCTGAATCACACCCTTTCTGGTCTTGTGTAGAGAGTATAATTGTTATTGATTTGTGAGTGTAAGCAGAGCGGCCTATGAACTCATTGCGAGTGTTGAAGCTGGCTTCTGCTGATGAAACTTTAAACTATCTTCAGTAAACTTTTTATTTGAATCTCTGACTCCAGCTCTTCTTCATCTGACAGACTGGTCATTCTTTGGGTTGAAACTAACTTATCCCTACAAATGTAAATAATTATGTTATATTCAAGAAGCCTGACATGCAAGCAAAATCCGTGGTGTACCATAATTAAATGAATGCGTTTTTTGAAATGATGCTGAAGGAAGCGAGTATATATCGTTTTGCTTAATTCAATTGCATCTTGTCCTTGTGTCCTTCACTCAAACCCTAAAGGAGTGGAGCCAGAACAAGCCGAATCTGGATCTGGAACCTCATTTTACTGATCCCCCTCCTCACGCACCAATGAAAAAAAATGTTCTGCAGATGTGTAGTTTGCATAAAATTAAATTTAAAAACACATATAACTAATGACAATGATGTCTATAACTTTGAATTTAACTTTATATTTAAAATATTTGTAAACGTGCTTAAAAATCAGTGCTTAATTTGACATGAAGAACAATGGCAAAAAGACAGATTTATGAGATTATTTTAAACAGAGTAGGCCAACGTCTAAATCAAAACAGGCTGTAATTATAAGCTATAGATGATAGCAAGGGTTTCATCACCTGTTGACGAAAAAGAAGATGAACCACTCTGTGATGAACAGGTAAAGTTGATGACAGCCAGAGGAATGAAGAAGCACAGGGAGACGAGCAGTCAAGCAGCAGAGATGGAGAAAGCCAAAAACGGGGGTAATATGGACCGGAGCAAATTTTAAAACGAAAAAGAATATCAATATTCAGTGCTGCAAATAGCTTATGTCCTGGTTCATTCAAATTACTTGATTAAGCAAATTAAAATAAAACTGTCAGGCAATTGAAAATTTTGTCATAGTGAAGACAGTTTAATAGCCTGGGCATCTCTGAATCTGTGAATATTTCACTTTTCTTTTATTTATATTATTATTTTATTTAAACAAACCAGTGTGTTTTGGTGCTGACACATGCAGAGCTTATTTTGAAGTAGCTAAAATGTTATTTGTATATTTTGTAGATCACTGACCAACAAAAAATTCATTTAAATTAAGATACAAATTATACCAAACGAAATTTGTTTCAAAAAGATATTTTTTTCCAACAAATATATATGAAGTGTGGTATTTAATTGTTCAGTCTCCAGAGCAGTGCGTATAAAGTAGCAAATTTCCTAAAAGAGCAACACAGTCGTGCAGCACGTTCTTTTCAGGATGGCGCTTTGACTGTGCGTTTCTGGATGCGGTGGTTTCCTGTCCCCGGATGATGGACACGAGCACTGTGTTGCATGTCTGGGGGTCCAGCATGTTAATACGGTGCTCACGGGCAGTTCATGTCGTCATTGCGATGCCATGTCTGTTGCGCACTTAATATCGCGGCTAGCCCTTGCAAAAGGGCGAACCACCCCAGCTGTCCCCTGCACTGCAGCGGGCACTCGGGCTGGTCTGAGGGTTCCAGTGGGTGATTATCCGTCGCCTCCGGGCCCGCGGACCTCCCACTCCTCCAGGTGCTCCATCCAAGCTTGGGGCGGAGGAAGCGATCCGTCTAACCAGATGGTAGCCCTTACGCTCTGACACCGGGGACCAGATGTCCACTGCTGCATCGGAGAGTAGGCTTTCATTGTCCAACGAGGATCCAGACCCACTCGCCCCCCCCCCCCGGGCAGGTGAGCGCTGTCACGGATCCTGAAACGGACATGTTAGCCATGCTTTACAGGGCTGCTTCGGCTGTGGGGTTGGAGATGGTTTATCCCCCAGCTCCGCGGCCGGACCGACTAGATGGGTGCTACGTAGAGGACAAGAGGGCACCCTCGCCCCGATCTTTGGAACCTCCACTTAGACGCTAGGAAGACTTAGGTAACCTACCGACTGCAGTGGTTAATACCATCAATCAGGCTAGAGCCCCCACCACGAGGCGCGCCTACGTCCTGAAGTAGAGTCTATTCACTGAATGGTGTGTCTCGCAGAGAAGACCCCCGAAATTGCCAGATCAGCGTTGTGATTTCTTTCCTCCAAGAGAAGTTGGAGAGCAGGCTGTCGCCCTCCACACTCAAGGTTTATGTGGCTGCCATCTCCGCTCATCATGACGCGTGGCTGGCAGCACAGTGGGAAGGCATAACCTTATCATCCGGTTCCTCAGAGGCGCTAGGCGAATTAATCCACACCGCCCCCCTCTAATGTCCTGTTGGGGTCTTGCCCTCGTTCTCATGAGCCTGCGCACAGATCCCTTTGAACCCCTCGACTCAGTATCTTTAAGATTTCTGTCCCTGAAGACAGTGCTGCTGGTTGCGTTGGCATCGATTAAGAGGGTCGGGGATCCTGAAGGCATTTTCGGTCAGTGACTCGTGCCTGGAATTCGGCCCGGCTTACTCTCACGTTGTCCTGAGACTTTGTCCGCCTGGGATATGTGCCCAAGGTTCCTACCACACAGTTTAAAGACCAGGTAGTGAGCCTGCAAGCGCTGTCCCCGGAGGAGGCAGACCCAGCCCTTTTATTACTTTGTCTAGTTTGTTATGGTGGTCGGCAGCAGGGAAGTGCCGTTTCGAAACAGAAGTTGGCCCACTGGATAATGGATGCCATCTCCCTTGCTTACCAGAGCCAGGGCGAGCCGTGTCCCCCAGGAGTGCATGTGCACTCCACTCGGAGCATCGCATCTGCTTGGACATCTGTAGAGCTACATTTGCAAGGTTTTACAATCTGCGAGTGGAGCCGGTTTCCTCAAGGGTATTAGGTAACATTGGTGATTGAGGAAACAACTTGGTTAAGGTGTTGAAACACGCTTGTTGCGCCATTCTCCCTAACACTGAGATATGTGCGCTTATTCACTCTGTCAGTAGGTTCCTCGCTTAGATGAGCCCTGCAGATTCCTCCGAGGCCCCCAGCACTGACTCAGCGGAGGAGTCACTCGCTGGCCCATTACGTTGTAGGTCTGCCCTCTGGTCAGCCCGCGTTTTGGGTATAGGTGCCCGCTATGCGTGATCCCCACTAGGCGATCCCATATGCATATTCATCCACAGTGCAGTCCCCCCTCACAGGCGGACCCGTGTCTTTCCTCTCTGCTAACCATCTTATTATATGCGTACTCCCCCTTCTAAGGGCTAGTCCACTTATTCTGCCATCATATCTCCCCATTTGGGTAACAGATGGCCTCCGCAGCATCCTCCCCTTCGGGACTGCATGCTTTCCCAACGTACTGTCGTACTTAAATTGCCAGAAATAATCTAGACGCTTGCGGCTCCCGAAAAATATATCTAAATCCATAAATCTTCTTTGAAGTTGTTTAAGTATGTGTCAGGGATCTTGATGAAAGACCGCACCTCTCTATGATGCAGGTGCTGCCATACTATTTTAAATTACTATTAATATTTAAATACTTTCTAACATTTTGATATATTATAAAACGGTAACCCACAATACTGTTGCAAAAGGTAAACTCCTACTAAATAAACGTTATGTTAATCTTTATGTATAATATATTTAGATGTTTATTATATTTATATAATCATATGCGGCCTCTGTCACCGCAATCTCAATTAACGGACATCGGTGGCCTTCACTCGCGCGTGTGCTCGGCCGCATGTCTGCCGCAAGTACGCTGATGTGGTTATTTTATCCATATAAACATACATATATTTACAAACACATTATTTACACTGTTAAACATACTAAACATAACATTCGATGCCACATCATACATCTTACCTGAAATATAAACAAACACACAATGAGTAGTGATGGGTCGTTCTTGAACGATTCGTTCATTTTGAACGAATCTTCAATATGACTCTGTAACTAAGAGTCCTCTCAGGCAGTTATTCGTTCATCCGCGCGCATCCTGCACATTTGTGCAGGTATATCGTTCATTTTTCAAGTCTTTTGAGTCGTTCATCACGGAAAGGCAAAAGCCAATCATATGCGTTCAGAGCCGGAAAGAGATTTGATCCGTTCATCTCTCGAGTCCTCTATCGGGTTTGAGAAATTTGATCCGTTCATCTCTCAAGTCCTCTATCGGGTTTGAGTCTTTCGTACTTAACGGGCCAATCATATGCGCTTAGAGCCGGAAAGAGATTTGATCTATTCATCTCTCGAGTCCTTTATCGGGTTTGAGTCATTTGATCTGTTCGTCAATCGAGTCCTCTATCGGGTTTGAGTCATTTGAGTCATTTATTGTTAAATTGTTAAATTGTTTTGCTAAACATTTACTAATAAATGCAGACATAATAAATGCAAATGCAGAAGGGTTTCTTCTTTTAAAGGGTTAACTGTGATAATGTGTGTACAAGAAAGAGGAACCCAACATCCTGCTACTGGCAGGGTGGAGGCCTGCTGCTCATAACAGATACCAGGAAGAAGAATATCTGGTTGCTGAATGGTCAAACTGTCAAGACAACACCATATAAGTCAATAGGGTTGGGGTTAGATAGTGTGTGAAAACAGTATAAAAACCCTGAAGAAGGGCATAATAGGTGAGGGGCTGAACTGATACCTCTCCTGCGCAGAACTTGTATTCTCTAACTTCTTGCATTCAAAATAAAACTTCTTAATTTTCAACTCAGATCTCCGTCAATTTTTGAACATGCAATGGACCATTTGAGTCCTACACCTTCAACATTGAAATATGGTTGAAATAAGGTCAGATGTGTTTTAAACGTTGAAATAATGGTGATACAATGTTTAATGTTAAACAGTTGAAAAACAGCCTGCATATGGCCAGGCTTCAATGTTGAATGAGAAATGGATATTAAATGGTAATAATATATTTTTTAATACGCTGTATAATTAATGTTAAAATGACAGAGTGAACTGCTGTTGTTTCATTGTTGTTGTTTTTTTTTTACTTTTAGAGATGTAACTTACTCCATAGAACTTGTACAGCATTGTATGGAAACGGCTTTGTCCATATGTAAATTTACTAAGTTACGTTACCTTTAACTAAGTTATCTGTTAAAAATTCTTGGTGCTTTGGTTGGTGATATTCTCCTTCTAATTGTCCGTGTTAGCAAACCATGTTTGTTTATTGATTGTTAGGCTATGTTGTGATATTATATTGTTATATTGATATTATCATTTTGATATTATGTTGTGATGTCATGCTATGTGACAATGTTATGGGACAAATATGTGTTTAGTCAGAAATGAATGCTTGAATTACACTTAGTCTAGTAGCAGATAAGAGGTGTAATGGGTTTCAAATTTCTGGGTTTTCTGGAAGGTCCAGTTGAGGGCATCAAGAACATGCAGATGGCCTAAACCTGTGTCAGCCTGGATAGACTGCAGTTCCAGCCTGATCTCACGAGAAAATGTAAGTATTTTACGTTTTGACAGTTTAGTGGCTAATTCGTACGAATTCGTACGAGTTCAGTCGTACGAAATGGTACGATTTTAAAAAGGAGGCGTGGCACCTAACCCCGCCCCTAAACCCAACCGTCATTGGAGGATGAGCAAATCGTACTAAATTGTACGAATTAGATCGTACGAATTAGCCACAAAAAAAAAAGTTACGAATTGCCGTGAGATTGTGTTGGCAGCTCTGCTACACCACGCTAATGCTTTTGTATGGATGTCTGACTACTACTGTGTTCTCTCAAGGTATAACTGGAGTGAAACAACAGCACCCGTTACAGTAGAATTTGTATTCATAAAAAATAGTAATATATGTGTAGCTGTTATGGGAAGCAGACGGACAAACAGGGGTGTAAGTATAAATGATGTTTATTACAACAGATGAGCAAAGTGGATAATAATTGAGAGTTGAATGGAGTTTGGAAGGAACTGATGATCCTCTTTGCCAGGTGAGATGACAGACACAGAAGGATGACCGAATGCACACACCAGAGGACTTGCGGGGAAGACAGACTGACGAGACACACAACGCTGACAGGACAACTGGAACACTGGACAGACTGGAATGAAAACAGAGTAAGGTAAGTACATATGCTGAGATCGCAGGGGAGTGAAACCTAGGAAGTGGTTCACTCAGAGTCCGCTTCGTAGGAACGAGACCGGACAATGAGTGAAGTGAGGTGTGTGCTTATATAGTGAATGGGAGTGATTGGGTGCAGCTGTGCGTGGTTAATACTCAGGTGAAGGTGCTCGATGCGTGATGTTGGTGGAAGAGCCTGGCCAATCCGTGACATTACCCCCCTCCCCAGGGCCCGCTCCTGAGGGCCTGAACCTCCGACGTCGTGGTGGTCTACCTCGTCCTCGAGGTGCTGGAAATTCTGGGTGATTGGAGTGGAACTCTTCCATAAGTGCGGGATCTAATATATCGGATCTGGGGACCCATGACCTTTCTTCGGGACCGTATCCTTCCCAGTCGACAAGGTATTCAAGCTGACCACCACGACGCCGGGACCGTAGGATGTCCTTGACTTGGTAGATGGCCCCTTCTTCTAACATCAGTGGGGGAGGAGGTTCCTCTTCATGACCAGGCTCTGTGGAGGGAATCAGAGGATCGTGAAAGGGTTTTAGAAGGGACACGTGGAATGTGGGGTGGATTCTGTACTGTGGAGGTAACTGTAACTTATATGTGACGGGGTTGACCTGTTCCAGGATGGTGAAGGGACCAACAAATCTGGGACTTAGTTTTCGGGAGGGCAGTCGCATACGGATATCTCGAGTGGAAAGCCAGACCTTCTGCCCTGGAGTATAGATGGGACCTGGAATCCTCCTCTTATCGGATACCTCCTTTGTTCTGCGTACTGCCCTCTGAAGATGGTGATGAGCATCGTCCCAGACTCTCTCGCTCTCCCGGAACCAGTAATCCACTGCGGGGACATCTGATGGTGCGCCATCCCATGGAAAGAGTGGAGGTTGGAACCCTAGGATACATTGGAATGGCGTAAGTCCGGTGGTAGGTTGCCGCAGGGAATTCTGGGCGTATTCCGCCCAGCCCAGAAACTGGCTCCAGGAGTTTTGGTGACCGTGACAGAAGGTCCTGAGGAACCGCCCCACTTCCTGAATTTTCCTCTCTGTCTGGCCGTTGGTTTGAGGGCAGAGATGTATAGTAACGAAGTAGAACTACTTCACTACTGTACTTAAGTACTAAAAGGCAGTATCTGTACTTTACTGGAGTATTGTTTTTTTCTCCTACTTCCACTTTTACTTAAGTACATATTTTCGATGAGTTTAATACTTTTACTCCGATAGATTTTTTATGAGCTGCATCGTTACTCGTTACTAGGTGTCAAAATGGTCGAAATCGGTTCAGTAATAGATCATAACGGGTTATTACGTACTGACGTCATTTATCTCTTATGTGCGGTGTCGCAATACTATGGCGAAGGACGGAGGCGCGAGGGCGAGTGAAGGCGGCACAGCACACGAGCCGCTATTTCACTACTACAGAGAAATGTTGTGAGACTCCATCTCTGCCCCTCTCACTTTGGAGATTTGACCCGCTGGCCTGGTAGGCGTGTATGAGGTGCAAGTTTTCTCCACTGTGTCTATTATAGATTACCTGTGATAACCGCGTATTATACATACATAGACTGTAACCGCGGCTGTTCTTCCCGCCATCAGTGAACAACGCTTTCATTTCTAAAGCCGATAGCAGCCCTTTCTGTTGAGAAGGTGAAGACAATAACTAATCAAAGGGGTGTAAGACCTCGCCTGTCAGCGTTTAAAAAGCAGGCGGGAGAATATTTACATTAGTTTATTTGCTATAAATGCTCATGCTGTCTTCTGTGCATGAGTTTTGTTTGATACATTCAGAAAGAGTGTTTTCTTTGAGCGGGTCAAATTAAGGGTACAGTTCATATATCTTACTGCTGTATTAAAGGACACAATTGTATTACAAGTAACCATTTAACTGTCACACCAAGAAAAAAAACCAATAGAATTTTTTTATTTATTGCATTTCTTAATTCCTAATGTCGCTAGTTAACACAATCAATACATTTTCCCCCAACACATCCCATAATTTCTAAAATATCAGCCTCTACCAAATGGTTGAGATGTTGGTTTATGGTAAAAGTACCAGAATGAATAAATATACTATAAAAATATGAAGTTTAGGACCAATTTAATTAAAACATAATCAAAATGAAACATTTTTGAATACTAAATCATAGCCATAAGCCATAAAATATTTCAGATTTTCATTGAACACAGTAATATCCACGTTTTCTTTTTTTTACAATAAAATCAAAATCAAGTGAATTAGACCGTTCGTTTACAGCGTTTACAACCAGTAATTTGTGCTCCGAAATTGGGTTTCAATAGCGTTTTGAGTGGATTATGGACTGTTTTTGTGACACACAACTTTGAAAGGTGTGTGTTAAAGCTGTTTTAATCTGTCAGATCTGTGGTTCAAGCGTGAGAGAAAAACAGTATTGTAAGTCATGTTTCTTTTCGTTCTGCTTAATGACGTGCCCCCCAAAAAAGAGATTTAAAATAAACAAAACAATATGATGTCTTTTGACTGCATTCTTTAATAACTACATTACACAATACTTGTACTTTTACTTTCAGTACTTGAGTAGTAAATTTTGAAATAAACTACTTGCAATACTTAAGTACAAAAAATGTTGAATACTTTAGTACTTCCACTTAAGTATGGTGCTTAAAGAGCACTTTTACTTCTACTCAAGTCACTTTTTGATAGAGTACTTGTACTTTTACTTAAGTCTGGGTCTCTAGTACTTTATACATCTCTGTTTGAGGGTGATAGCCAGACGAGAGGCTTACGGTCACACCTAGGAGTCTGAAGAATGCTTTCCATAGTCTGGAGATAAATTGGGGTCCTCGGTCCGAGACTATATCTTCTGGTAACCCAAAATTTCGAAAGACGTGGTTGAACAGGTTTTCGGCGGTCTCTAGGGCTGTGGGTAGACCTTTCAAAGGAATCAACCGACAGAAGTTGGAGAATCGATCTACGATGACTAGAATGCAGGTGTTACCTTCAGACAATGGGAGGTCTGTCATGAAGTCAACTCCTAGGTGTGACCAGGGGCGGTTTGGGATGGGCAAGGGATGGAGTTTACCAGCAGGTAGATGTCGGGGACTCTTCGACATAGCGCATTCTCTGCAGCCTTGGACGTATCTCCTCACATCCCTCGCCATGTTCGGCCACCAAAAGCGTTGGGATAGCAGCGAGAGGGTGTTGTTGGCCCCAGGATGCCCTGTGCCCAGAGATGTATGGCTGGAATGAATGAGATCTACCCGTTGATTTTCAGGGATGAAGCGTCGATTGGGGGGACAGCCCGGCGGAGTTCTGGATTCTGGAGTGGCAACTACTGTTGGAGCGGACCATTGGATGGGACAGATAGTGATCTGATCGGGAAGGATCTTGGCCGGTGTCTCAATGGTTTCATGCTGGTCGTGAATTCTAGAAAGTGCGTCTGCTCGGATATTTTTTGATCCTGGTCGATATGATATAGAGAACTGGAATCTGGAGAAGAACAATGACCAACGGGCCTGACGAGGACAGAGTCTTTTAGCATCTTTTAAGTACTGTAGGTTTTTATGATCTGTGATTACCTGGAACGAATGTTTGGCCCCCTCCAACCAGTGTCGCCACTCCTCCAGGGCGAGCTTGATGGCAAGAAGTTCTCGATTTCCGATGTCATAGTTCCTTTCCGCCGGGCTGAGCTTCCGGGAGAAATAGGCACACGGATAGAGTAATGAGGGAGTACCGTGGTACTGGGATAGGATGGCTCCCACTCCGGTGGTCGATGCATCTACTTCGACCACAAAAGGCAGGTCAGGATCAGGATGAGTCAGGAGTGGAGCTTGAGTGAAGGAGTCTTTGAGGTTTTGGAAGGCTGCGGCGGCTTCGGGAGGCCAGGGTAGTGTTTTGGGTTTGTTTTTTAACAGAGTGGTGAGCGGAGCGGTGATGAGACTGTAATTTTGGATGAAACGTCGATAGAAATTGGCAAATCCTAGGAAACGTTGGAGTTCCTTTATGGTTTTGGGTTCTGGCCAGGAGATGACAGAGGTAACCTTCCCCTCGTCCATACGAACCCCTCTCTGATCTATGATGTACCCCAAGAACTGAACAGATGGTAAGTGGAAGGAGCATTTTTCAGCCTTGAGATACAAATGATGTCTCCTGAGGGTTTTCAGGACCTCCGCAACGTGGTGGCGATGTTCGGCCTCACTCCGGGAGTAAATCAGGATATCATCGATGTAGATTATGACGAAGAGATGGAGGAACTCCCGGAGGACTTCGTGAATGAAATTTTGGAATACGGAGGGGGCGTTAACCAGACTATAAGGCATGACCAGATACTCGTAGTGTCCAGTAGAGGTCACAAACCCAGTCTTCCACTCGTCCCCCTCACGTATTCTCACCAGGTTGTAGGCGCTGCGGAGGTCCAACTTGGTGAAAATTTTGGCGGATCTGAGTTGTTCCAGGGCCGCCGGGACGAGAGGAAGGGGATAGTGGAATTTGACGGTACCTTGGTTTAGGATTCGGTAGTCGATACATGGCCGCAGCCCTCCATCCTTCTTAGCCACCAAGAAGAAACTTGAGGCAGCGGGTGACGTGGAAGGGCGGATATACCCCTGACTCAGAGCCTCCTGAATGTACTCCTCCATGGCCTTTGTTTCCGGAAGGGACAACGGGTAGATCCTACCTCTGGGCATAGGAGCATCTGGAAGCAGGTCAATGGCGCAGTCCCATGGCCGATGTGGAGGTAGCTGGGAAGCTCTCTTGGGGCAAAATACGTCCTCGTATGAGGAGTAGATCTTCGGGATCTGAATTGATCGTTTCTCGACTGGACTTTCGACAGACGTGACGTAGACAGTAAGGGGTCTTTGAATTTGTAAGGGTAGATCGGGAAAACAGCTGGATCTGCATTCTTCACCCCATCTCCTTATTTCTCCTGTGCCCCAAGAGAGAATGGGATCGTGCTTCACCAGCCACGGGCGCCCTAAGATGATATCCATCGATGCACCCTCCAGAACCAGAAATTGAATCTCCTCTTTGTGGAGCAGTCCTACTTGGAGATTGACGGATTCACATTTTCGATGGATACGTGCCTGAGAATGGATATGGTTGGTTATGGGTTGAATCTGGTAGACGTGCGTCGAGGCTTCGGTGTTAAGCTGGAGTCGGCGACAGAGGGCGTTCGAGATGAAATTTCCAGCTGACCCGGAGTCGATGAGGGCCGTGACTGAAACTGAGACAGAAGGGGTAGTTAACTGGACATTAGTGGTGAGAGGATGCATCTTTTCAATGGGAGAACTGAACAAACTCACCACAGAGCGTGCTGGACGAATGGGACAGTCCAGCCTGACATGTCCTTCGGCACCACAGTACATGCACAGACCCCGGGTCAGCCTCCTCTGTCGCTCAGTGATCGTGAGTCTACCAGATTCTATGATCATTGGTTCTGGTTCTGGAGGGACGGCTGGCTCTGGCGAACGGAGGAGTGCTTGGGATACTGGTGGAGTATCATGCTGGTAGACCCTCAGACGATCGGAACAGCGCAGAGAGTGTTGGATGAACTTCTCCAACCCCATCGTGTCGTCGAGGGCGGCCAACTGTAACCGGAGGCTGGGCTCTAGTCCGAGCCGATAGGTTGTGAGGAGGGATCGCTCATTCCATCCGCTCGCAGCAGCCAGAGTTCGGAATCTGAGAGCATACTCCTGAGTGGACATGGCTCCCTGTTTGAGATGGTATAACTGTTCTCCGGCTGCTACTTCAGCATCCGCGCGACCAAAAACCTCCTTGAAATACTGGGTGAATGACTGAATGGAATTTGTTACCGGCCCAGACTGTTGCCAGATGGTTTCAGCCCACCGAAGAGCCGATCCAGAGAGAAGGGAGATGATGAAAGCGATTTTGGACCGATCTGTAGGGTATAACTTGGGTTGCATAGTGAGTACCAGAGAACATTGCAAGAGAAATCCATTGCACTCCTCCGCCCCGCCAGAGTAGGGCGCTGGTCGAGCCATGGGACTGGATGAGTGGGTGGACGGTGAAGAAGTGCTCGGTGCTGGTGGTGCTTCGGGAAGTGGAGCAGATGGTAGTAGCACTCTCTTCAAAGCATCCACCAACTCCTGAAGGGGATCGTGAGTGCTCATGCTGTTGATAGTTGAAGGTCCGGTCTTCTGTTATGGGAAGCAGACGGACAAACAGGGGTGTAAGTATAAATGATGTTTATTACAACAGATGAGCAAAGTGGATAATAATTGAGAGTTGAATGGAGTTTGGAAGGAACTGATGATCCTCTTTGCCAGGTGAGATGACAGACACAGAAGGATGACCGAATGCACACACCAGAGGACTTGCGGGGAAGACAGACTGACGAGACACACAACGCTGACAGGACAACTGGAACACTGGACAGACTGGAATGAAAACAGAGTAAGGTAAGTACATATGCTGAGATCGCAGGGGAGTGAAACCTAGGAAGTGGTTCACTCAGAGTCCGCTTCATAGGAACGAGACCGGACAATGAGTGAAGTGAGGTGTGTGCTTATATAGTGAATGGGAGTGATTGGGTGCAGCTGTGCGTGGTTAATACTCAGGTGAAGGTGCTCGATGCATGATGTTGGTGGAAGAGCCTGGCCAATCCGTGACAGTAGCAGGTCTAGTACATGTGATGTCATTGAGAATTTTTTTGTAATAAAATGTCATTAAAACAAGTGGTTTAAAATGTTATTCTGTTAAAAGTTTATTCTGTTGAACACAAAAATCTGTAAACATTGACATCTATAGTAGAAAAAAAACAAATACTATAGAAGTCAATGGTTATAGATTTCCAGCTTTCTCCAAAATATCTTCTTTTGTGTTCAACATGGTGAGTGAATGATGCCAGAATTTAAATTTTGAACTATTCCTTTTATTCTCTGTCCTACATGCAGGCTTTTCCAAAAGTGGTGCTCCTTCTAGAGCAGGGATGGTCAAACTCGATCCTGGAGGGCCGTTGTCCCTGCATAGTTTTGCTCCAATCCAAATCAAACACACCTGCTTGTAGCTTTCTAGTGATCTTAAAGACACTAATTAGGGTGTTCAGGTGTGTTTGGTTAGTGTTGGAGCAAAACTCTGCAGGGAAACCGGCCCTCGAGGATCAAGTTTGCCCAGGCCTGTTCTAGAGTTTCTCTCAACCTGTATGTCTAAAAAGCTTTAAACAGCTTTTACAGTACATGTAATGGTTTAAAACAACTTGTAATTATTATATGTGGTGAATGTTTCATGATTTTTTACTGCACCCAAGTTATTTTTTCGAGAATCTGAAATTTGAATTCTGGAAAATGCTGGCACCAGTGGTGGCTAAGGGCATCCTGATGAAATCACACCTAATTCTTCACTTCTCTTAGTTCTTCGAGTCTCTTACAGTTAATATCTTTTCTTATTTAACTTTTTGTTTGCTTGTAGCAAATTCCTCTTGATAAATTTTACGTATGACTATAGGAATTATCCTAAAAAAAGCTGGCTACACATTGCAACCTTGAGAAACAGTTATCAAATAACGTTACATTTTTACTGAGCTATGTTATAAATAATATATTAAACATGCAATATAATGGTTATTATAAAGTAAACTACTGTTGTTTCCATTTACTTTAGATATGTACTCCTAATTAGAGGTGCACTGCACAGCATTGAATGGAAAAGGCTTTGTCAGTATGTAAGTTTGCTAAGTTCATTTAATATGTCAAGATTCTTTTTTCTTTGGTTGGTAATGTTCAGTTTATAAATGCCTGTGTTCAGCTTTGTCCTCATTTCTTTATTCACTATGTTATACTATGTTCTGGTGTGTGTTTTGTTTTGTGTCTTTGTTCCTCTCTCTTTGAATACTACGGTTTACTCGTAGCAGTACCTAATTGTGTGTGGTTTGCATGTGCGTTTAATTGAAAATAGAAATTTTGCATCATTAATCTTATATAAATTTAATGTAAATGAAACCCTCGCAAGATCAGTGAAGTGGGAATATTCAGATGGAGTCAAAATTATTGAATATGACAATATTATAGGACAAATTTGGTTTCCATTAAAAATAAATGTTTGAATTTTACTTTATAAAATAGCAGATACCAACTAAGTTGTAACCTAGTATTTTATTTAATTGTAGGTTTTCTGAAAGCTCCAGTTGAGGGCATCAAGAACATACCGATGGCCTAAACCAGTGTCAGCCTGGACAGACATTTATTGCAGTTCTGCAACACCACACCAAACTCTCTGCTTTTGAATGGATGTCTGACTCCTACAGTGTTCTCTGAAGGTATTACTGGAGCAAAACAAAAGCACCCATTACAGTGGAATTTGTTTTCAAATTATCTGGACTATGCCCATCTCGGGACCATTGCTGTCTGTATAGTGTAGGACTCAAATGGTCCATTGCATGTTCAAAAATTGACGGAGATCTGAGTTAAAAATTAAGAAGTTTTATTTTGAATGCAGGAAGTTAGAGAATACAATTTCTGCGCAGGAGAGATGTACTATTGTATCAGCCTCTGGCCATGATACTGTGCTTCATGCTTTTTATACTGTCTCTCACACACTCTCTAACCTTATATGGTGTTGTCTTAACAGGTTGACCATTCAGCAACCAGATATTCCTCTTCCTAGTATATATGCATCTTCTCTTAACAGTTCACCTTTTAAGGCAGATGTTTCAGAGCACGTACACACAGCTTATACATCTTGTCATTCACCCCCACCCAAAAACAGGATGCTCTAGCATCCGGTAACATTTCTCTATACTTTGTGCACCTAATATAACAGCTAACCCTTTAAAAGAAGAAACCCTTTATGTCTGCATTTATTAGTAAATGTTTAGCAAAATCTAACAATAAAAAAATGCTATCCTTCAATCCCTCTCTTGGCCTCTGAAAAGAGGCCACACCACTTTAATAAACACTTAAAAAATCTCATTATTCTTGGTCCAATATGTCCAGATGAGCTTGGGTCGAAAACCTCTGTGAGGAAAGACACCCAAGCGGCCCCCTAGTTGGCTTATGGCCAGCCACAACATGTTTACCTGACACATCATATCAGACTACTAGAAAGAAAAGTACTTAAAACGTAATTATAATAAAAAAAAATAACATTCCCTACAAACCAGTGTGCTCAGGCTGGACTGGGCCGAAAACCCCTGTGGGGAAAGGCACCCAGTCGGTCCCCTAATTGACGTTTGGGCAACCACAACATGTCAGCTGAGTCATTCACACTGAAATTATCTAGACTACAAACATTTCAGTAATCAAAATTTAAATCTTAACACATTTTCAAACAGCAAATTTCTCAAACATCAATGTCTAAAAAACACATAACTTGTGATTAATCAGCATCTGCAAAGAAGCACAGTTATTGGGGAAAAACAACATTTATAAGTCATATTCCTCCTCCTCTTCCTCCTCATCATTATTTCCAGGAGATATCAGCAGAGGCATTGTGTAAGGGGGTGGGGCTCCATCCTTCTTTTCAATTGCTGCAATTATCACCCTGTTACACAATGTTCTGATACACGGGATGCAACAGCATCCACAGGTCACTATTATGGCCACAAATGTAGCTATAGAGATCAAAATTGATGTAAACATGGTTTTATATTTTCCACACCGGTCAGCCAATCATCAAATGGGTTATCTATACCAGAGTGTTCTGCCATTGTTTTAGAAAGGGTTTTTAATCATTCTAAAGCCCTTGTCACCGATCCATCTAGAGTGCAGCAAAAAATCTTGGAAAATGGCACAGGTCCTGCCCTTTTCCACCAATAGCATGTCTAGTGCTATTCTATTTTGTACTGCCAGTAATGAGGTTGTGGCCAATTGTTCTGATAATCCTTCTACGGCGTCTCGTGTCAGATTTGCCAATCTTATCACATTATAGTGCACATAATTTATTCTATCCACATTTTTACTTGGGGTGACAGGGAATAGGGCTTAAATTATTGGGATATTCTCGAACTCAGCTGCAATTTGGTCTACTAGTTTGTATTCATCAGGGACTCCTCTCGGACTCCTATTGAATCTATATAGGTTGGGGAATTTGTGGTTAAGTCGAACGTTGCGTCCCTTTTTCTTCTCCCAGCTGTACTTCCACCCCTTCCCTCTTGTCTCTTGCCAATCAGTGTTACTGGTGCTGCCAACCTAACCATTGCACATATACCTTCCGTAGTTTTCCCTTTTATTCTTACAAACAATCTTTTCCCCCACAGTAATAATCAGAGATGTATAAAGTACTAGAGACCCAGACTTAAGTAAAAGTACAAGTACTCTATCAAAAAGTGACTTGAGTAGAAGTAAAAGTGCTCTTTAAGCACCATACTTAAGTGGAAGTACTAAAGTATTCAACATTTTTTGTACTTAAGTATTGCAAGTAGTTTATTTCAAAATTTACTACTCAAGTACTGAAAGTAAAAGTACAAGTATTGTTTAATGTAGTTATTAAAGAATGCAGTCAAAAGACATCATATTGTTTTGTTTATTTTAAATCTCTTTTTTGGGGGCACGTCATTAAGCAGAACGAAAAGAAACGTGACTTACAATACTGTTTTTCTCTCACGCTAGAACCACAGATCTGGCAGATTATAACAGCTTTAACACACACCTTTCAAAGTTGTGTGTCACAAAAACAGTCCATAGTCCACTCAAAACGCTATTGAAACCCATTTTCGGAGCACATTTTACTGGTTGTGAACGCTGTAAACGAACGTTCTAATTTACTTGATTTTGATTTTATTGTAAAAAAAAGAAAACGTGTATATTACTGTGTTAAATGAAAATCTGAAATATTTTATGGCTTATGGCTATGATTTAGTATTCAAAAATGTTTCATTTTGATTATGTTTTAATTAAATTGGTCTTAAACTTCATATTTTTATAGTATATTTATTCATTCTTGTACTTTTACCATAAACCAACATCTCAACCATTTGGTAGAGGCTGATATTTTAGAAATTATGGGATGTGTTGTGGGAAAATGTATTGATTGTGTTAACTAGCGACATTAGGAATTAAGAAATGCAATAAATAAAAAAAAATTCTATTGGTTTTTTTCTTGGTGTGACAGTTAAATGGTTACTTGTAATACAATTGTGTCCTTTAATACAGCAGTAATATATATATGAACTGTACCCTTAATTTGACCCGCTCAAAGAAAACACTCTTTCTGAATGTATCAAACAAAACTCATGCACAGAAGACAGCATGAGCATTTATAGCAAATAAACTAATGTAAATATTCTCCCGCCTGCTTTTTAAACGCTGACAGGCGAGGTCTTACACCCCTTTGATTAGTTATTGTCTTCACCTTCTAAACAGAAAGGGCTGCTATCGGCTTTAGAAATGAAAGCGTTGTTCACTGATGGCGGGAAGAACAGCCGCGGTTACAGTCTATTTATGTATAATACGCGGTTATCACAGGTAATCTATAATAGACACAGTGGAGAAAACTTGCACCTCATACACGCCCAGGTCTGGATCCACAAGTATCGCTTTAACAGCCAAGAGGAGATGAACAGTTGAGTCTCACAACATTTCTCTGTAGTAGTGAAATAGCGGCTCATGTGCTGTGCCGCCTTCACTCGCCCTCGCGCCTCCGTCCTTCGCCATAGTATTGCGACACCGCACATAGGAGATAAATGACGTCAGTACGTAATAACCCGTTATGATCTATTACTGAACCGATATCGACCATTTTGACACCTCTAGTAACGAGTAACGATGCAGCTCATAAAAAATCTATCGGAGTAAAAGTATTAAACTCATCGAAAATATGTACTTAAGTAAAAGTGGAAGTAGGAGAAAAAAACAATACTCCAGTAAAGTACAGATACTGCCTTTTAGTACTTAAGTACAGTAGTGAAGTAGTTCTACTTCGTTACTATACATCTCTGGTAATAATATAGTCCTCCCCTCCGCCCAAGATACTATTATATCCCCTGCATTGTTGAAAATCTGTTTGCACCACAAAGGGTTATTATGCTTTCTCTAGTATATCCCCTGGGGTTAATTTGGTATAGTCCATTTCTATCACAACCCTTCGACCTCTACTTTCTCTACTATGATCACTGATTGGGGTTCTATAGTCGTTGTCTTGTTTCTATCTATTACATTGACCTTATCTAAAAACTCAACTTCTATGATTCCCAGGGGGTCAGTTCCTGATATCTCAACTCCTAATAGTATATGGAGAAACTTAGGCGGATTGTTTTTCCCAGCATAATGGGTCTCATCTAGGGGGTATCCTGTCCACTCCCTTATGGACATAGTTATAGGGTTCTGGGTAGGACTATAATCCCTTTGTATTTTCAGTTTTCTCCACTCGTTTTTAAAATTCCCTAACCATGTTGGGTTTGGCTTCCATTTCCCGGTGTACCCCACTACTTGATCCCACCCTCTACACCACCTATGATCTGCCTTACCCATCGTGTTACACCATGCATTCATAGTCTGATCAAAACAAACATATACGTCATATCCTCGCCACGAACTATTGTGTCCCCCACAGTCAATTACCTGACATAGATCAAATGTGTAAGATGTTGTCTCTCCCTTTACATATTCTATGGACAGCCCTCCATAATACTTGGAACATCTGTTTTCTTCCCCTAGGGATCTTTTTACTCTGGTTGGTTTTACAGTTGAGGTTTCATTCCTGTTCTGACTTTTTCCTACTCCTAGAATTGTCCCCACTATTATCAGTGTTAATATCCCCACTATCCCCAATAGTTTCCAGTTTTCCCACAACTTGACCCTCATGTTTTATTGATGCTGGTTTTCCTTATTACTTAATTCTGGTCCTCCCTTTATCTTATTTTTCACAGTGTTATTGTATTAACAGCAAGTAATATATAATCAGTATCAAAGCTACAATAAAAAATAGCAAGCACAGTAAACTTATTCTAACGTATAAACTGAAATAGTTATATTCTGGCCTTTAAATGTCTTTTCAATAATGTGGAGAACTCTATAAAATTCCAACTTGTCCAAACCACACCCCTATGGATAATCTGGTGATGTGTAATTTGTCACACCATGTTCTCATGCAGATTAGACTGCTCTCAAAGTCTTCATATGTGGGTAGGTCTCTAGCAAGTGTTTTTGTGATCAGGTGGCAAACTATGATGTCTGCCTCTTGAGTTATAGCACAGTCACCTTTTGTTTTCCTCTGGGCCTTTACCTTGTCAACCCCATATCTTTCTCTGAATTTTTCGCTATGCCCGCTCCAAATACACAGTCTGCACTGACACAATGGGCTACAGCTTCTCCTTTAGGGCTGTGAATAAATCCCTAGTTTTATGGACCACCTGCAAAGTTTGTAGTTTACTTTGTGATGGATGAAAGTTTTTCCTGTGTGCATGTATTTGTGTGTCACCTCCTTTTGTGGTACCCTCACTCCCTCCTGCACCTCCTGTGGTATCCTCCCTCTCTTGGACCTGCGAAGCAAGGTCCACTCTGGTGTCGTTTAATTATCTGGACTGTGGGTCCGCCGGACATTACTTAATTGGAGCAGACCAGCGAGGCTCTTTCCATTTACGCCTGTAGGTTCTCAATCTCACCCAGTCCCAAGTTCGGTCAGGTAGGGGTGCTGGATATTCGTGTCCCCTAAAATCAGTTGGTAACATTTTGTCAAAAGATTCAATTAGAGCAGTCAATTTGTCATAGTAAATTTTGTGTGATAATGGTTGTACTGGTTGCAATTGTAGAGGGGTCAGTGGGCCAAGAAATTGGCGACCAGTCAACAGTTCAAAGGGCATGTATCCTGTTGCCCTACTCACAGAGCTCCTTACTGACATCAGAGCCAGTGGAAGAGCAGCCAACCATGTCAATTTAGTCTGTGCACAGATTTTAGCCAATTTGTTTTTTAATGTTAGATTCAACCGCTCAACCTTACCTTGTAACTCTGGGTGATAGACTGCCCCGAAATGGTGTACTAAACCCAATGCCTTTTCTACATCAGCCAGATGTTCATTTTTAAAGTGTGAGCCGTTGTCAGATCTGACCCGGCTTGGAAAACCATGACGTGAGATGTAATGGTTTATCAGGCATTTAATGACAGCAGTGCTGTCTTCCTTGCCCACCGGGAAGGCCTCTGGCCATCCAGTATATGTATCAATCTTAACAAGCAAGTATCGTTTACCATTTACCTTTCAATCATGTCAGTGAAATCAATTATAACTTCATCCCCCGGGCCATTTGCCAATGGAAACGATCCCTGAGATGGTTTCATAGTTGATTTGACATTGTGCATCTGACAGATGTCACATGTCCTTATGTACCCAGAAATTAGGTGTGGCATAAAAGGATGCCACCATGATTGCAATGCTCATGTCATTTGCTTATCACCACAGTGCGCATGTGTGTGGGCTTCTTTCAACACACTTGGGACTAGTGACGCTGGGAGCAAAGCTCTACCATCAGGTGCTGTCCAAAGCCCATCCTCGTGTCTGATTGCCCCTTTGTTTTTCCACACAGACTTTTCTTCAGGAGCAGCCATGTCTTGCTGCTCAGATAAGAATTCTCTTGAGAATTCTGGTAGGAGGGATGTCACGTCTGGCTCAGAAGTCACCACAAACTGACCCTGTAGGTAGCCTTAGGCACGTTTTGCCGCCAAGTCTGCTGCTTCATTCCCTTTTGATATCAAGTCAGTTCCTTGAGAATGACCAGTGCACTTGATAATAGCCACTTTGTTTGGCAACATTATGGCTTCAGAGAGCTCTCTTGCTTCTTTCTCATGAGTAATATGCCGGCCAGAAGAAGTTGTAAATTCCACATCTGATCCACACAGGCAGCTCCACGTGGGCTGTGGACACTGCATATGCAGAATCAGAGTAGTTGACAGCCTGTCCTTTTGAGTGTCTTAATGCATTGATTAGGGCCAATAGTTCTGCTTTTTGTGCAGATTGTTTGCCAATTAGGGTTCCAGATTGTATGGTGACCAATTGATCATTCTGTAATTTAACCACAGCAAAACCTGCTTTCAGAGTTCCATCATCTGCTCTGTGGCAGCTACCATCCGTAAACAGTGTGATTAGGTTGTCTGTTTCAGGAAGTGGGGAGGCATTCAGGCCCTCTCTAGCAACTGCTAATCTGTTGCTTAGGCGTCTGTTTTTAGCTAACTTCCTTTTCTCAAGCTACAGTTTCAAAATTCTTTTTTTATCAGCTTTAACAACTCACTTCCTTCTTTGTCCGCTCTCTCTACTGCTTTGTCTATGAAATGTACTGCATACCTTTTCCATTTAGTATCATCACTGCCTGGTACCTCAGGAGACTGTTCCATGGGCTGGGTCACACCAGCAGGAGCTCCTTGTAATACTGCTGCCCTGTAAATTCTCTTAGTAACAACGTTAGACATTTGGTTTTCATCGCATGCTTCTTTTCAGTCTTTGAAAGTATCTATTTATGTATGCTGCTCCTTTTATACCATCCCAATGTTTAAATTTCATGTTCTCTATTGACCACTAACTGCTTCGACTGCTGGCTTATAGTTGGGTTTTAGTTGGGTTTTGGAGTGATCTTGGTATAGTCTCTGTATGGTGGGGGCAGTGGGCGTCACTATCTGATCAGTCTTAGTCTCAGCCTCAGCTTCCTGTTTTTTACTCAGTTTAGCTTCAGCTTCTTTGCTGTTCACTTCCCTTTTCTTTGATTTCAACACAGTTGCTGCAAGTGTGACTCTATACCATCTTAAATTGCATCTAACTCTTTTTCTTTCTTTGCATGGGCTGGCTTGTGTAACAGCCCTACTTCCTCTTTTCAGTGTCTGAAAACAGCTTTGTGCTCTTTATTCTTTTATTCCCACTTTCTGAAACAGAGACCCCTTTTTGTACATACAATCAGTACTATAATGTTCTATCATTTCACGCGTACATTCTTCTAGTTCTTTTGTCAATTTTTCCTATCTTTTTTGATCAGTTTGTGCCAATAAGATATCTACCATTTTATCCCATTGTTGTCTTAAAGGAGGACAATCATATTCCTCACATTCTCTATCAAATTCCCCTTCCATTTTATTTTAATGTTATTTAATCCCTACACTCTCCCTATTTCTCAATTCACTAAACCTGCTATCCTTGAGAAATGACTTGAAGATATCAAGTCCTCGTCAAGACCAGAGGGATCTTCAAGTTTTTTGCCTTCTCAGGAAAAAGGACTTCTCCGTTAGATAGATGTAGGCCTTTTACATACACTATCCATCCTGATTGTTGAAGAGTCAATTGTCTTCATCAAGACAAAATTTCTTCAACTAGTTTTGCCATTTTAGGGAATAGGACTTCTCTTTAGACTCTAAAAGTCTATCCTAAGTGCCTCCTTGGAGAAAAGGACTTCCCCTAGATCCTAGTGATCTACTCTAATTCTCTTTATTCTTTCTCATTCTCATTCATCTATATTCATTCACAATTTTCAGGTAAGTAGTTTAATTCACGTATTTTATAATTTCTTTCATGTCAAAATGTCATCAAATACATGAACACTATATTTACTGATGCCAAAAACCGTTCATTTAGAATATTCAATAGCAGAATTTAAGTAAAAGGTTTCTGCTTACCTTTGTATAGAGAGGGCTCTCTGGTTTTGGCATCAGAAACAAACGTACATCTATTTGACAATCTCCAGTCAATCACGTCGTCGGGTCACCAATTGTAGGACTCAAATGGTCCATTGCATGTTCAAAAATTGACGGAGATCTGAGTTGAAAATTAAGAAGTTTTATTTTGAATGCAGGAAGTTAGAGAATACAATTTCTGCGCAGGAGAGATGTACTATTGTATCAGCCTCTGGCCATGATACTGTGCTTCATGCTTTTTATACTGTCTCTCACACACTCTCTAACCTTATATGGTGTTGTCTTAACAGGTTGACCATTCAGCAACCAGATATTCCTCTTCCTAGTATATATGCATCTTCTCTTAACAGTTCACCTTTTAAGGCAGATGTTTCAGAGCACGTACACACAGCTTATACATCTTGTCATTCACCCCCACCCAAAAACAGGATGCTCTAGCATCCGGTAACATTTCTCTTTACTTTGTGCACCTAATATAACAGCTTAACCTTTCAAAGAAGAAACCCTTTATGTCTGCATTTATTAGTAAATGTTTAGCAAAATCTAACAATAAAAAAATGCTATCCTTCAATAGGATGAGGAGCGTTTTATCTAAAATATTCTAGTTTGTGTTCTGAAGATGAACATGTCTCTGGGATGACACAAGTGACTAATAACAGAACTTATGTGAAAACTTAAAGTGACTTTTTTAAAGACCAGTGTAATAGTGAAATTTATTTACTAGGTGAATAATCCTACATTCACAAACGTGAGCCATCATTGTAGGACCCATGTGAACATACAATTTTAATGATACTAATAAGAATGGAATAACAAATTGCTATTACTGTTGTATTGTGATTTAAGTTATAGGCTATAATAACAGTTAAATAGGTCTGAACATGTCAAGGTGTAACTGTTGTGTTTGTGAGAGAGAATTGAATCATATATTCTACACATTTTCGTAATGATTTACTGAAATTTTTGTCTGCATGTTCCACTGTCACAGGTGCTCAGTTTTGATGCAGTAGCGCTAAACACAATAGATGTACTTTATGCAAAATGACAAAAACAACGAAATATTTAGCTAGCATGCAGACCTGCAAAGTGAAGGCGCAATGTGAGATTTATAGATTATAGCTACTATTGAGAAAGTGAAGTCATTCATTCACAATGAATTGGAGTGGCATTATTGATTTTGTAGGATACTCACCTGGTGTTTGAGAAAAAAAGATGGTTTCAACTGCTAGACTGATATAGATGTTTTTAGTGTTTTACACTTAATGCTTTGTCCCCAGTGCCAGATTTCACCTTAAGCGTTTTTCTCAACCTATAAAACCTTAAACAGATGTAATGTATTTTACTTGTGATTCTTAGCTGTGGGTGATATTTATGATTTTTTTTTACTGCAGCCACTTAAAAAATTTGTATTTTGTGAACTTTGTAAACAGAATTGTATTTTGGTGTCAGGGTTCTGCCACTCTGGTCTTGTTAATTCTTGTTTTGTGGCAGAATCCGGACACTAGCTCTGTCTTGTCCTGTCCTGTTAGTGCTCGGCTCGAGTTTCCTTGGGTCGAGCACTTGTTTTGTCATTGTCTGGGTGTGCGTCATCAAAGGTGCGCGCGGACCATGCGCGTTCCCGCTTGATGCAGGCGCGCTGGGTCTTGTACTCGTGTTTGTGTTTTGTTTCATTAGCATCACGCTGTTTCATTCTCAGCGTCTCCGTCTAGTTGGTTTCGGTTTTGGTTGGCGCTGAGATGAAACATGCGCGTTGCATTTATGTGAGCGCACGGTAAGGTGTTCACATATCGTGTGCTCGTGTCTTGCGTCTGTTGTCAAAGCACGTGGCTCTGTGTTTACATTGGTCGCGTGCTTTTGTTGTGTGCTTCAGTGTTTGTCTAGTCATAAGAACACGTGGTTAATGAGTTCTCTCATTGGCTGCGTGTTGTCCTGTTTAATGTGAGCACCTGGCTTGTGTTGTCGCCTTGTGTCAGGTGCTCTCCCGTCTATCGTCTAGTCCCACCCTCCTTGTTAACCCATTATTAGTTAATTATGTTCATCTGTTGTGTATTAATTTAACCCTGCTTATATTCTCCTCATGTCTGCTGTCCCGTGCCAGTTCATCATTGTATGTCTATACTTCCACCGTGTTCCAGCTCCAGCCTTGTCTTGTCAGCCCAACCAAGTTTGTTTCTCTGTTTGTTATAGTTTAGTGTTTTCCCCCTCGGGGTGGTTTTTGTTGTTGTTTTATTTGAATTAATAAATCATCTTGTTTTTGCATTTGAGTCCTCGCTCCCTTTTTCCCCTCTACGAACCGTGACATTTGGAGACTGTTGGTTGAAGTGTAGTTTAGTTATTTAGTTAAGTTATTATCTGTCTTTCTGAAGATGGTAACACTTTACAATTAGGTTGTATTAGTAAGTGTTAGTTATTATCTGTCTTTCCAAAGATGGTAACACTTTATAATAAGGTTGTATTAGTGAGTGTTAATGTATTTACTAACATGAGCAAAGAACACCACACTTTTATAACATCTTTCATATATAGAAAATACAGTTCATGTCAGCTCAGTTCATTAATGTTAACAAGCATACATTTTGATATTAATAGCATGGGGACATATATAAATTATTTAAATGAATAATAAATGCTGTACAAGTATTCTTTCTTTTTTCATGTTAGTAAATATATTAACTGACTTCAACTCATGAAACCTAATCAAAAAGTGACCATTTAAATGTATGCCTTTTTGTGTATTTGAGTGTACTGCATGTATATTAACCTGCATGGTTTTAATGAACAATTGTATGCTGTAAATGTTGCTGTATATTAAGAAAAAATGAAATAATGTGGTGTGTATTGAATAAATTGATACACAGTTGTGTATTTGTATTGTGTATTTTTATTAGTAAAAATTGTTTGCTATATTTATGGTCTTTGTGTCATATGTAATTTCTATTTAACTTGCGTTGAAATGTATGACGGTGAAACAACGTTAAGGTATCAACGTTGATCCAATTTACAAAATCGGAATGTAATTCAACCTTCATTCAATGTCTACAAAACGACCACAATTCACCCCTGAAGAAGGTAAGAGTGTGAAACAACGTTGTGATTTCAACGGTGAATCTCCGGTGGTGGTCCGATGGTGAAACAACGTCACCATATAAATGTTGGTCCAATTTGCAAAATTGAAAGTTAATTCAACGTTGATCCAACCATAGACCTGAGGTTGATTCAAAGTTGAATCACAGTTGAAATGCCGGTTGGGATGTAAAATTGAATTTTTGTTGCATTATGGATCATATTTTAGACTTCATAAAATCATCATTTTGTGTACCTAAAAAGCATTTTCTCAGAAATAAAAAGGTCTGTCCTATTGTCACTAAGTTGTTGTTGTACTTTTTTCTGTTGGTTATGTGGTTTTATTTTTTGTTATTTTAAAAATAAATGAAACCATGCTTTTAAAAATGTTTTACAATATATTTTTTTAAATATTGTTTTTCTATTCACTGCCTTGCTATCAGAAAACAAACACTAAGCTAGGCTATATAATAAATAAATCAAATTCTACAGTTACAAATAATTTGTTAATTTTTACCCCATTTTTTGTTTAATAATGTTTTTCTATGCAGACTTTATGTATTGATCTAATATTTGTATAAAACAGTAAATTGCATTTACATTTACTCATTTAGCAGAAGCTTTTATCCTGCGACCAACAAGTAATGACAAAAGGAGCACTTCAAATCATCAGAAAGAAGGAACAGACTCAGCTTATCAAAGGTTCAGGAGATTGTGTTTTTGAATGCTAAAAAACCTTAAGCCAAGTCCAACAAATAAAGCCACAGAGTGTTGTCTTAAAGCTTATTTAATTCTAATTATTTTAAAAAGCAAAGCTTGTTGTGCACTGTTTTAATATTCTAAAGTCAATTTGTTAAACTGATTAGGCTTTGTGGCTTTTGTATTTTTTTTTATTTGTATTTATTTTTCACTTAAATAGCTGTTTCATTAAAAAAAAATCTATTGGGAAGAGTTGCCCTATTTGATATAAAGCTTTTATGGCACAAACGTGTTATTTAATTTAAAGCTTACTTGCTTTTATTTATTAAAAAGCCTAGCTTAATGTGCACTATTTGTTTTTCTTTTGTTTGTTTTTATTATTGTGATTTTAAAGTAATCTGTTTTGTTATAAAGCTTTTCTGGTAAAAAACAAAAAAAAATTAAACAGTGTTTATGTTTCTAATGCCTGCATCATTATATGTTACAAAACGGTTCACAAAGACAATTTGATTTATTAAGTAACTCATCTCTTATGCTTTCTTTCATGTTATGTGACAAAAGAACAAATGACTCAAATGAACTAAGTGTTTCATTCATTTGTGCATGCGTACGTTGTGTAGTGCGGGAGAAGATTAGTTCATTTTTCAAGTCCTCTGTCGGTTTTGAATTGTTTGCTTATCACATGAAAGACTAAAGCCTAGCCAATCATATGCATTTAGAGCCGGAAAAAGATTTGATCCGTTCATTTCTCAAGTCCTCGGTTAAGTCATTCATTCAACACGTGGAAAGCAGAAGCCAATCATATGCATTTAGAGCTGGAAACGGATTTGATCCATTTATTTCACGAGACTGAGTCTGACCTCAGTTTGAGTCATTCATCACGTGAAAGACAGAAGCCAATCGTATGCATTTAGAGCGGAAAGAGATTTGATCCGTTCATTTTTCGAGTCCTCGGGTCATGTCTATTTACATGCTGTCATGTGATGAACGAACGACATAAAAACCAGAAGACTCGAAAGGTGAACTAATCATGGCTCCTTTCGGCTCAGACTTGACGGAACCACTGAAATTTGAAGACATGAAGAGGTGAGCTGAGCAAAGAGACAAAAATATCTTCATAGACAAAAGACCATGTAAACAATTAATGATTTTTTTTCTTACTTAAAGTATTCTATTTATGACTTGTGTGTAGTGTAATCAACCTTGGGCTAGTTGTAGATATGTTTGGAAGCAGTTCGTAACATTTTAATAATATTTTGGCAAATTGAGCGAAATGAATCTAAAAAAAGATTCGTTCATCTCGATGAGACTCAAAGATCTGAGTCAGTAAAATGATCTGAACTTCCCATCACTAACAATAGCTGCATCCCAAATCGCATATTTATGCACTATTCTACGCCATTTTGTAAAATAAATAGTGTAAGTAGTGCGTTCACACTGAAAACTCTAAAAAATAATAAGTGCACTTTAATTACCCAGATGATGCACTCATTCAGCCGGTAAAATGAAGTGTGTAATGATGGAAACTTCACGCACTCAACGACCGCAGGTTTGCTCATGTAGTGGAAAGAGTGGAACTATCGGGCACACATGTTGGATAACTTTATTTATTTTGGATGGTGTAGGACTCAAATGGTCCATTGCATGTTCAAAAATTGATGGAGATCTGAGTTGAAAATTAGGAATTTTTATTGTGAATGCAAGAAATTAGAGAATACAAGTTCTGCGCAGGAGAGGTGTAATATCAATTCAGCCCCCTCTATTATGCTCTCCTTCAGGCTTTTATACTGTCTCTCACACACTCTCTAACCCTCAACCCTGTTGACTTATATGGTGTTGTCTTGACAGTTTGACCATTCAGCAACCAGATGTTCCTCTTTCTGGTATCTGTTATGAGCTGCAGGCCTCCTCCCTGCCAGTAGCAGAACGTTGGGTTCCTCTTTCTTGTACACACATTATCAGAGTTAACCCTTTAAAAAAAGAAACCCTTTATGTTGAAGGATAGCATTTTTTATTGTTAGATTTTGCAAAACATTTACTAATAAATGCAGCCACGAAGGCTTTTGCTTTAAAGGGTTAACTGCTATATTATGTGTACAAGTTTAGGGAAGTATTGCAGGTTGCAGAGAACAGCCCATCCTGTTATCGATTGTGGGTGCAAAGAAAATGATGAAAGGTCTGAGAATGACAGGCCGTATGAGCTCTGTGTACGTGCTCTGAAACATCTGCCTTAAAAGGTGAACTGTTAAGAGAAGATACACAGATACCAGGAAGAGGAATTTCTGGTTGTTGAATGGTTAACCTCTCAACACAACACCATATTAGTCAAATAGGGTTGGGTTTAGATAGTGTGTGAGAGAAAGTATAAAAAGCATGAAAGACAGTGTCATGAGAGAGGCTGATACAATAGTACATCTCTCCTGCGCAGAAATTGTATTCTCTAACTTCTTGCATTCAAAATAAAACTTCCTAATTTTCAACTCAGATCTCCGTCAATTTTTGAACATGCAATGGACCATTTGAGTCCTACAATGTCTGCATTTATTAGTAAATGTTTAGCAAAATCTAACAATAAAAAATGCTATCCTTCAATCCCTCTCTTGGCCTCTGAAAAGAGGCCACGCCACTTTAATAAACACTTAAAAAATTTCAGAATTCTTGGTCCAATATGTCCAAATGAGCTTGGGTCGAAAATCTCTGTGAGGAAAGACACCCAAGCGGCCCCCTAGTTGGCTTATGGGAAGCCACCACATGTTCACCTGACACATCATATCAGACTACTAGAAAGAAAAGTACTTAAATCATTATAATAATAAAAAACAACATTCCTTACAAACCAGTGTGCTCAGGCTGGACTGGGCCGAAAACCCCTGTGGGGAAAGGCACCCAGTCGGTCCCCTAATTGACGTTTGGACAACCACAAACATCAAAATCTTAACACATTTTTAAACAGCAAATTTCTCAAACATCAATATCTAAAAAACACATAACTTGTGATGAATCAGCATCTGCAAAGAAGCACAGTTATTGGGAAAAAAACAACATTTATAAGTCATATTCCTCCTCCTCTTCCTCCTCATCATTATTTCCAGGAGATATCAGCAGAGGCATTGTGTAAGGGGGTGGGGCTCCATCTTTCTTCTCAATTGCTGTTATTATCACCCTGTTACACAATGTTCTGATACACGGGATGCAACAGCATCCACAGGTCACTATTATAGCCACAAAAGTGGCAATAAAGATCAGAATTGATGTAAACATGGTTTTATATTTTCCAAACACACTGGTCAGCCAATCATCAAATGGGTTATCTATACCAGAGTGTCCTGCCATTGTTTTAGAAAGGGTTTTTAATCCTTCTAAAGCCCTAGTTACTGATCCGTCTGGGGCGGTATTATTGGTAATGAAAGTGCAGCAAAAATCACAGGTCCCGCCCTTTTCCGCTAGGAGTATACCTAATGCTATTCTGTTTGTATTGCCATTAATGAGGTTTGGGCCAATTGTTCTGATAATCCTTCTATGGCGTCTCTTGTTTAACTTGCCAATCTCATCACATTATAATCTACATAATTAATTCTATCCACCTTTTTACTTGGGGTGACAGGGAATAGTGCTTAAATTATTGGAATACTCTCAAACCCAGCAGCAATTTGATCTGCCAATTTGTTTTCATCTGGGGCTCCTCGAGGGATCCCATTTTAGTCTATATAGGTTCCACAATTAGTAGATAGATCAAAGCTTCTCCTTCGTCTCGTGGCTGTAATTTGGTGTTTATGTCCAATCATTGTGACTAGTGCAGCTAACCTGACCATAGCACATATACCTTCTGTAGTTTTCCCTTTTATTCTTACAAACAATCTTCTCCTCCACAGTAATAATATAGTCCTCCCCGCGCCCAAGGTCCTATTATATCCCCTGCATTGTTGATAATCTGTTTGCACCACAAAGAGTTAATGTGCCCTACCCTGACTAGCACTGTTCCGGTGGGAGTAAAATTAAAACATGTGAAATTTCCTGGGTCTGCAGAAAATGGGCCTGTTTTTGTCTGGTCATTTATTGGTGGGAATATTTCTGCTAGAGTGTCACATCATTTTGGTCTATACTGTCTAGTCAGATTTATCATACACCCATATCCTACTGGGTCATTTGTTATCAATGGGGCTGGTTCTATTCTAAGGGTTGGTCTAGCTTTTGCACATGCAACACAATCTGTCATTCCTGTTTATTTAGCTGTGGAAATCATTCATTCTAACTACAAATTAGTTTCCCCTTATCCCGTGATATCTAAAATATCTTCAGGGGTTAATTTGGTGTAATCCATTTCTATTACAACCCTTTGACCTCTATTTTCTTTACTATGATCTCTTATTGGGGCCCTATAGTCGTTGTCTTGTTTCTATCTGTTACATTGATCTTATCTAAGAACTCAACTTCTATGATTCCCAGGGGGTCAGTTCCTGATATCTTGACTCCTAATAGTATATGGAGAAACTTAGGCGGATAGTTTTTCCCAGCATAATGGGTTTTATCGAGGGGGTATCCTGCCCACTCCCCTGTGGACATAGTAATAGGGTTCTGGGTAGAACTATAATCCCTTTGTATTATCAGTTTTCTCCACTCATTTTTAAAATTCCCTAACCATGTTGGGTTTGGCGTCCATTTCCCTGTGTACCCCACTACTTGATCCCACCCTCTACACCACTTATTATCCGCCTTACCCCTCGTGTTACACCATGCATTCATAGTCTGATCAAAACAAACATATACGTCATATCCTCGCCATGAACTATTGTGTCCCCCACAGTCAATTACCTGACATAGATCAAATGTGTAAGATGTTGTCTCTCCCTTTACATATTCTATGGACAGCCCTCCATAATACTTGGAACACCTGTTTTCTTCCCCTAGGGATCTTTTTACTCTGGTTGGTTTTACAGTTGAGGCTTCATTCCTGTTCTGACTTTTTCCTACTCCTAGATTTGTCCACACTATTATCAGTGTTAATATCCCCACTTTCCCCAGTAGTTTCCCTTCATATCGGAACTTCTACGTGTGTCTGTATAAACAGACTTTGGGAGTGCTTTAGACGACCAATCACTTCTGAAGATAAGAAAATGGCCCAATGACATGCCAGTTGAATTGGCGAAGCTTAGCTCTACAGCTGAAACTGATGAGCCAATTAGGGCTATATCAGTCGGCTGCTGGAGCCAGCTCATCAGAATTGTTGCTTCAGACCCGATCTGAGACTGAAGAACCCTTCTGCTGAGCTGACTTCCAATGCTGAAGGAAGCATTCCCTTCACCAGTGCGGGGGAAGACGTTTAAGCGGCGGTCGAGCTGGGTTTCCCGTCCCCTTGGCGTTTCGCTGGTGATCTAAAAGAGCAGTTTCTACAAAGAGCAGAATTCCCTAAGAGAGCACATGGTCGTGTAGAGTGTCTTTTTAAAAACTTTCTTAACGCTCCCATATCCCATATGGCCTTTTCGGCAACACCGTCGGGGAGTTCACCCAGGAATTCTTCGCGGTGAAAGAGCAGTCCAAGGCGATGGGTGAAGTCATCTATCAGCGGGCTCGGAAAACTGGTCCTCCCGCTGCTCCTTCCGCTGCGGCTGCTCCTTGCCGAGGGCGTCCACCCGCGGCTTCAACATCTGCTCTGCTGCCCGCTCCACCGGCCGAGCCCAGCCTCCCACGGGACTGCAACGCCCCCGCCCCAGGGCGCCGCTCAGTCCGGTAAACGGACCGCGAAGCGTTCCTGGGACGGGCCATTCGGAGAAGAGGGGACCTGCTCTTTCCTCTGTGGGGGGCCGAGGATTATTACATCAGTCCACAATGACTTTAAACTCATTGCTGCCGGCCCCTGGGCTGGCGGCAACTAAATTTCCAAAAGAGCAGTTTCCTCTCTCTCCGGATGCGCAAACCCGAGTACTGCCAGTCTGGGACGCTCCGCCTTCCAGCTCGCAGCACCGGGACCCTTCGCCTGAGGCCCTCAGAGTGCAGCAGAACGGACTCCTTTCTCTCACTCTGGCCTCACCGCGGGATCCAGGGAGGAAGGTAAGAGAAATTCTCTTATTTTCAGCTCTTCCTCGGGACGCACCGCTTCCCGGGATGAGCACTCCGGTTTCGGAGCTCACACTCCTCGCGGCGGCCCCTCCTTGGCGCATTCCCCTAAGGGAGGACCTCCTCTCTCAGGGACGGGGCACCATCTGGCACCCATGCCCAGATCTCTGGAACCTCCACGTGTGGTCCATAGACGGAGCGTGGAGGACTTAAGTGACTTACCACCTGCAGTACTTAACACCATCACTCAGGCTAGAGCACCCTCTACGAGGCATGCCTACGCCCTGAAGTGGAGTCTATTCTCTGAGTGATGCGCTTCTCGCCAAGAAGACCCCCGAACTTGCCAGATTAGCATTGTGTTATCCTTCCTTCAGGATAAGCTGGAGCGTAGCCTGTCACCCTCCACACTGAAGGTTTACGTGGCTGCGATCTCCGCTCATCATGACGCGGTGGATGGCAACATGCTCGGAAGCATGATCTAATCATCCGATTCCTCAGAGGCGCGCGGCTATTAAATCCATCCTGCACCCCTCTCATGCCCTCTTGGGATCTCTCTATAGTCCTGGTGGGTCTGCAGAGAGATCTGTTTTAGCCACTCGATTCGGTATCTCTGTCATTAATGACAGCTCTGCTGATCGCATTGGCACCATTCAAGAGAGTTGGGGATCTGGAGGCATTTTCGGTCAGCGAATCATGCCTTGAATTCGGGCCGGGTTACTCTCACGTTGTCCTGAGACCCCGACCTGGCTATGTGCCCAAGGTTCCTGCCACCCCATTTTAGAGATCAGGTGGTGAACCTGCAACCCTGCGGCGCCTCTCTCACAGATATCTGCAGAGCTGCGGGTTGGGCGACACCTAACACATTTGCGAGGTTCTATAACCTCAGAGTGGAGCAGTTTTCTCCCGGTTATTGGGTAATCCCAATCAATCGGGCGGGAATTAAGCTCGGTGTCACAAACGCTTGCTGCGCCAGGCTCCCTAACCCGGAGATGCGTGCACTTTTCCTACTCTACTAGTAAGTTCCCCTTCCCAGGCGAACCCTAGAGAATTCCTCCGAGGCCCCCAGCATCGACTCAGTGGAGGAGTCGAGTGCATGGCTCAGTGTGCAGTTGGTATGCCCATTTGGTCTACACGCATATTGAGGATCGGTGCCAGCTATGTGCATCCCCATTTGGTGATGTCATATGCATTATTATCACAGTGTGTTCCCCCTTATTAGGCGGTCCCGTGTCTTCCCTAAACCGCTAACCAGCTTATCATATGTAGCTCCCCCTCATTAGGGCTAGTCCATATGTCTCCTTACCATCAGGTCTCCTATTTTAGGGTAGCAGGTGGTCTCCGCTGTGTCCTCCCCCTTCGGGGACTGGCACGCTTTCTCACCGTACTGTCGTATTTCCAAAATCCCTAGTCTATATTAGCCAGGTAAAAGCACACTTACGACCCCCGATTTAAAACATTTATTCCCATGTAATGGTAATATGTTGGGCCTAGGGGATGTTGGAAGGTTGCGCTCTTGGTGATGTCAGTGCCCTCAAGCTTTGGCTTGGCAAACTACACATCAGGAGCGCGACAGGCTTAGCTGCTGTGGCGCTTTCCTTACAGTCTCCGAAAGTCTGTTTATACAGACACTCGTCTCCGTTCCCTATTCGGGGAACGTGGGTTACGTACGTAACCAGGACGTTTCCAGTTTTCCCACAACTTGACCCTCATGTTTTATTGATGCTGGTTTTCCTTATTACTCAATTTTTAACCCCCCTTTATCTTATTTTTCACAGCGTTATTGTGTTCACAGCAAGTAATATATAATCAATACCAAAGCTATAATAAAAAATAGCAAGCGCAATAAACTTATTCTAACATATAAACTGAAATGGTTATATTCTGGCTTTTAAATGTATTTTCAATAGTTCTCATGCAGATTAGACTGCTCTCAAAGTCCTCATATATGGGTAGGTCTCTAGCAAGTGTTTTTGTGATCAGATGGAAAACTATTCTGTCTGCCTCGTGAGTTATAACACAGTCACCTTTCATTTTTCTCTGGGCCTTTACTTCGTCAGCCCCATATCTTTCTCAGAATTTTTTCGCTATGCCTGTTCCAAATGCACAGTCTGCACTGACACAATGGGCTACAGCTTCTCCTTTAGGGGCTGTGAATAAAATCCCCCGTTTTGTGGACCACCTGCAAAGTTTGTAGGTTACTTTGTGATGGATGAAAATTTTTCCCGTGTGTATGTGTTTGTGTGTCACCTCCTTTTGTGGTACCCTCACTCCCTACTGCACCTCCTGTGGTATCCTCCCTCTCTTGGACCTGTGAAGCAAGGTCCACTGGTGGGTCCGCCGGACAGCACTTAATTGGAGCAGACCAGCGAGGCTCTTTCCATTTACGCCTGTAGATTCTCAATCTCACCCAGTCCCAAGTTTGATCAGGTAGTGGTGCTGGATATTCGTGTCCCCTAAAATCAGTTAGTAACATTTTGTCAAAAGATTCAATTAGAGCAGTCAATTTGTCATAGTAAATTTTGTGTGATAATGGTTGTACTGGTTCCAATAGTAGTGGGGTCAGTGGGCCAGGAAATTGGCGACCAGTCAACAGATCAAAGGGCGTGTATCCTGTTGCCCTACTCACAGAGCTCCTTACTGACATCAAGGCCAGTGGAAGAGCAGCCAGCCATGTCAATTTAGTCTGTGCACAGATTTTAGCCAATTTGTTTTTCATTGTTAGATTCAACCGCTCAACCTTACCTTGTGACTGTGGGTGATAGACTGCCCCGAAATGGTGTACTAAACCCAATGCCTTTTCCACATCAGCCAGATGTTCATTTTTAAAGTGTGAGCCGTTGTCAGATCTTACCCAGCTTGGAAAACCATGACGTGGGATGTAATGGTTTATCAGACATTTAATAACAGCAGTGCTGTCTTCCTTGCCTCTGGCCATCCAGTAAATGCATCAATCATAACAAGCAAGTATCGTTTACCATTTACTCTTTCAATCATGTCAGTGAAATCAATTATAACTTCATCCCCAGGGCCATTTGCCAATGGGAACAATCCCTGAGATGGTTTCATAGTTGGTTTGACATTGTGCATCTGACAGATGTCACATGTCTTTATGTACCCAGAAATTAAGTGTGGCATAAAAGGATGCCACCATGATTGCAATGCTCGCGACATTTGCTTATCACCACTGTGCATGTGTGTGGGCTTCTTTCAACGTGCTTGGAACTAGTGACGCTGGGAGCAAAGCTATACCATCAGGTGCTGTCCAAAGCCCATCCTCGTGTCTGATTGCCCCTTTGTTTTTCCACACAGACTTTTCTTTAGGAGCAGCCATGTCTTGCTGCTCAGATAAGAATTCTCTTGAGAATTCTGGTAGGAGTGATGTCACATCTGGCTCAGATGTGACCACAAACTGACCCTGTAGGTAGCCTTAGGCATGTTTTGCCGCCAAGTCTGCTGCTTCATTCCTTTTGATATTAGGTCAATTCCTTGAGAATGACCAGTGCACTTAATAATAGCCACTTTGTTTGGCAACATTATGGCTTCAGAGAGCTCTCTTGCTTCTTTCTCATGAGTAATAGGCCGGCCAGAAGAAGTTGTGAATCCACATCTGATCCACACAGGCAGCTCCACGTGGGCTGTGGACACTGCATATGCAGAATCAGGGTAGATGTCGACAGCCTGTCCTTTTGAATGTCTCAATGCATTGATTAGGGCCAATAGTTCTGCTTTTTGTGCAGATTGTTTGCCAATAAGGGTTCCAGATTGTATGGTGACCAATTGATCATTCTGTAATTTGACCATAGCAAAACCTTCTTTCACAATTCCATCGTCTGCCCTGTGGCAGCTACCATCTGTAAACAGTGTGATTAGGTTGTCTGTTTCAGGAAGTGGGGAGGCATTCAGGCCCTCTCTAGCAACTGCTAATTTGTTGCTTAGGCGTCTGTTTTTAGCTAACTTCCTTTTCTCAAGCTACAGTTTCAAAATTCTTTTTTTCAGCTTTAACAACTCACTTCCTTCTTTTTCTGCTCTCTCTACTGCCTTGTCTATGAAATATACTGCATACCTTTTCCATTTAGTATCATCACTGCCTGGTACCTCATGAGACTGTTCCATGGCCTGGGTCACACCAGCAGGAGCACCTTGTAACACTGCTGCCCTGAAAATTCTATTAGTAACAGCGTTAGACATTTGGTTTTCATCGCATGCTTCTTGTCAGTCTTTGACAGCATCTATTTATGCATTCTGCTCCTTTTTTACCATTTTAACGTTTAAATTCATGTTCTCTATTGACCACTAACTGCTTCTGCTGCTGGCTTATAGTTGGGTTTTACGGGGGTGAGTGATCTTGGTATAGTCTCTGTATGGTGGAGGCAGTGGGCGTCGCTATCTGATCCGTCTTAGTCTCAGCCTCAGCTTCCTGTTTTTTACTCAGTTTAGCTTCAGCTTTTTTGCTGTTCACCTCCCTTTTCTTTTTCTATTTTAGCACAGCTGCTGCAAGTGTAACTCTAGACCATTGCATCTAACTTTTTTCTTTTTTTTTGCATGGGCTCGCTTGTGCAACAGCCCTACTTCCTCTTTTCAGTGTCTTAAAAAAGCTTCCTGTGCTCTTTTCTCTTTTATTCCCACTTTCTGAAACAGAGACCCTTTTTTGTCCATACAATCAGTGCTATAATGTTCAATAATTTTGCACGTACATTCTCCCAGTTCTTTTATCTGTTTTTCCTATACTTTTGATCAGTTTGTGCCAATAAGATATCTACCATTTTATCCCATTGTTGTCTCAATGGAGGACAATCATACTCCTCACATTCTCTGTCAAATTCCCCTTCCATTTTGTTTATTGTGTTATTTTATCCCTACACTCTCCCTATTTCTCAATTCACTTAACCTGCTATCCTTGAGAAATGTCTTGAAGATATCAAGTCCTCGTCAAGACCAGAGGGATCTTCAAGTTTTTTGCCTTCTCAGGAAAAAGGACTTCTCCATTAGATAGATGTAGGCCTTTTACATACATTATCTATCCTGATTGTTGAAGAGTCAATTGTCTTCGTCAAGAAAAAATTCTTCAAATAGTTTTGCCTATTTAGGGAAAAGGACTTCTCTTTAGACTCTAAAAGTCTATCCTAAGTGCCTCCTTAGAGAAAATGACTTCCCCTAGATCCTAGTGATCCACTCTAATTCTCTTTATTCTTTCTCTCACAACTCATTCATCTATATTCATTCACAATTTCAAATTAGTTTAATTTACGTATTTTATAATTTCTTGCATGTCAAAATATCATCAAATACATGAACACTATATTTACTGATGCCAAAAACTGTTCATTTAGAATATTCAATAGCAGAATTTAAGTAAAAGGTTTCTGCTTACCTTTGTATAGAGAGGCCTCTCTGGTTTTGGCATCAGAAACAAACATCCATCTCTGGAAACAAAAGGCCTCTCTGGTTTTGGCATCAGAAACAAACGTCCATTGACAGTCTCCAGTCAATCACGTCGTCGGGTCACCAATTGTAGGACTCAAATGGTCCATTGCATGTTTAAAAATTGACGGAGATCTGCCCAAAGGACCGAGCCGTCCCGGGAGACACCTGCAAAAACCCAGAGTTGGACCATGGGCCATATGGCCATTCAACACCGGCGCAGACCTGGACAGTCTCGTCCAGCCTGGCACCTCTGTGTTGAAAAAGGGATCATTTGTCCCAATGGGCTTTCAACCAAGGCTGAACCTGGACGCGGGCGTCCCACGCGACACTTTTAACACAGGAGACAGGGATCATTTGTTCCAATTGGGACTTAGCCAAGGCTGAACCTGGACGCGGCCGTCCCACGCGACACTTTTAACACAGGAGATAGGGATCATTTGTCCCGACTGAAGCTATTTTTTACCGCACAGATAGAGGAATAATAAAGACACTGAACACCATATGACCTTTATTGTTAAATATTTATTCAGGAAGACTCAGAGTCTTCTGTTGCTTCGAGGGGGCGTTTCCCCTTTGAAGGCGGCCATGGCAGCGTCCCCTGCTAGTTCCCTCCTGAAAAACAGAAAAGGGCAGTTAGCTAACACCACACGTCCATCTGTTGAGGTCCATGCTAAAAAGGAACTGATTTACCAGGGGTGACCCGGGACTCTCTGTCCTCTTGCGCCTTCCTTGAGTGGCGTTCTCTGCCTGCTGCCTCCTCCTCCACCAAGGCCCTCTCGAAGAGTCTGCGGCCCTCACGTGCTTGGAGAGGGCCGAAGTGAAGCGCGTAGAACTTATCTGAGGTTGAGGTGTCGTGGCACATGAATTGCGCCACCTTCCTGGCAGACAGAGACTTTTTGGGGTCAAAGCCGCTGGCAGTCATGGGGGTCAGCGGGGGGCACTGGCATAGATACTCACGTGGGTCGCGTTGGCAGTTCGGACGTCAGTGAAGGTGGGCTTGCCGCGAAGCCCCATGCTGGTCCACGCAGATTGAAAATGTTTGTTCAGGATTCGACAGGGACTGGGTCTGGAAGTAAAAAAAAATAGGAGGCCTGGCTCCCCCCGGGGAGGCTAGCCCGCAGCTGCAAGAACCTCCGGAACCAGCTGTATTCTTCCTTGTTGAGAGACAACTGGGCCGCACTGAAGACTCAGTTTGTCTTATGCGTGGTGATTTGGGAAAAACAGAGAGAAGATGAGTGAGCGTCTACCACTGGTGGCCCACGTTAATGACATAGGCGGACTCGTCCGGGCTCCTGGAGGCCTCTTCGACCTCCTGGATGGTCAGGTTCTGGAAGACTCCACAGCGATGGCCCGTGATGCAGGTCAGGTAGCCGGTCAGAAAACCATAGAAGCGCCACTGCTGCCTGGTGTTAGGGGTTAGACTTTTCCAAACCTTGTTATACCACCAACGGTTTAAACTTAGCGATGGCCGCTAGTGCCACTAGGCAAAAAGATAATCTCTACTCCGGGGCACCAGAAGCTCTCGGTCAAACGCTCTCTGCTCCGGAGCGCCAACGGGTGGCCCGGAGCAGAAGAGGGAAGAACGGAGAGAAGGTCAGCGTTTCCACACGTGGTGGTGGAAACGCAGACCGGCGGAATCAAACACACCTAGAAGGGCAGGTATTTTCTCCTGGCCGTCCGGTGACAGCGTAGCAGGGTGGCTTTGGAGATGAGTCTACCTTCTTTCGCCTGCTTGGTTCTTACCTCGTGTACCACGACGCAGCGGCGTATGCCGCGAATGAGAGATCGCAGCTCCCTGCAAACCAGCACCAGGGTGGTACTGGAGAGGCGGCAGGGGGCCGGAGGGGTTTCGGAGAGATAATCTAGGACGTTCTTCAGGTAGTGCTGCCTCGTGGGCTCAGCCATGCCCGTTTGGCCTAGCAGGGCAGACCAGGCTCGCCGCCGGTTGGTTGAGAAAGGACAAGGTTTCTGGGTCCGCGTGGCCTTTCGCCATGAAGCCTAGGAAGGCCTTGACCCGCGCCAGTTTGGAGGACGTTGTTCCGCAGACGGGCGGTGGGCTCGCTCCCCAATTGGAAACCCTCGAACTCTCCCAAAAGCAAGTCTGCAGAACGGGGGCGAAAGTCAAAAGTCAGCCTAGATGACATACCCCCACCACCAACCCAACAGACAAGTGTCATAACCATACTCAAGGCGCGGGCATGGTCCGGGTACGGGTACTTTGTTGGATTGTAGGCTTCCACAGGCCTGGAGGCCGCCCGGAGACCTCAGGCCGCCCCTTTCCTGGGGGCCGCCCCTCGCCCGGGGGTGGGGTCGGGGGATGGTGCCGGCGGGGCAGGACATGACCTTGCCCGCATGCTCTTCCTCCCCTCTTCCCCCCTCCTCAACTCTCGATAGCGGCGGGTGAATTCGAGCTGGGTGGATCTCACTTTGTCCACCTGCTTGCGGAGCTCTGAGAGCTGGGCCTGTATGCGCTCCGTTGTGAGCCTGCAGCGGGGGTCAGCGCACGGACGCTCGGCTTCCGGGGCGTCTGACACCACGGGTACCGTCGGTTAAGTGGACTGCAACCACAGCAACTCTCGAGCCAATTTCCAACGCTTGGTTTGGCCCATGGCCTCCTTCCTGGCCAAGACGGAGAGCTCAGCGTGCTGCTTCAGGTGTCTGTCTAGGCGGGCCGGCGTCCTCCGGCAGCCGGGCACCGGGCACGCCGTCTTCCGTATGTCCACGCGGCCAGCGCCAGCAAAAGCTTCATCTTGTCCACGTATGATACCTTGTGGACCGTGGACATGTGCAGCGAGAGGCGGCTGTAGACGTTGAAGCAGAGTGCACATTCGGCCATGACCGTCCAAGACCAAGGCTGGAGGGAGAGAGACCCCTCCCCCTCTTAAAGGGGAAGACGATAGCTAAGAGATCTCTCTGGTCCAACGTATATTTGGAAGCAGTTGTTACGACTTTTGGTGGATTTTTGTCCCGGGAACAACGCACCATTTCAGGCAGCCTTACTGTGCCAGCAGCAGGGACTTTTTTTTTCGCTGCTTTTTGATTATTCCCTTTTCCCACACAAAGGGATAGGCATGAGCCTCACGGAACACGCACCGTTTTGGGCAGCTTGGACTGCGCCAGCCGCAGGGGCTTTTTGCATAAGCTTTTTATAGTTCCCTTCTCTGCCCCCACAAAAGAATGGCATGAGCTCCGCCGAACACGCACCGTTTTGGACAGCTTGGACTGTGCCAGCTGCGGGGGCTTTATACATGGCTTTTTCCCACTTTCAAAGCGGTTTTGTAGAACCCCATCGAACACGCACCTTTTCCAGGGCTCACCGCATCATGATCCACAGCCATCAAAAAGGGGGGGCCAGACCGTAAGCCCGGACACCACGGACCCCGGCTTGTTTCACCTCGTCAGACTACTAGCGGTCAACCTCCGCCACCACCACCCACCCCCACACACCTCCGGGGGAGAGGGGGAGGGGGCTGGTGGGGCAGGGGGGACCGCCGAGGGGCCGGTAAGGATAAACCCGAAGGAGTGGGCGAGCTTGCGGACGGGCGGGAGACGCAGCACTGGTCACGCACACACAGGGGCTGGAGCCGGCACCAGCCCGTACCCCACGCGGCCCCTGGGCTCGATTCACCACGCTGGAGACTATACCGAGCCCACCAACCACCCCCAGCCCTTGTCCAGGGCGAGGGGGGGCGCGGACTGAGAATCAGCAGGGGGGGGGACAAAGCACAGGGGGTCAGAAGGGCGGGCTGGCGGGCAGAGCGGCGGACATGCTCTCGGTCAAAACCAGACGGGCCATTTGAGTTTTTTCTCCCACAGATAGAGGCGGGAAAGAGGGGGGTTGTGTGCGGAGGGACACCCCCCCACGCCTCCCTCAAAGCACGCCCGAGGCAGGGAGGAACCAACCACACCCATAGGGGCCGACCCACCAATGTTGGGGGGGTGCTGGGCGGGGGCCTAACCCATGGGGTGCAAACGAGCTCCTATCGATCAGCGTACTTGGTCCAGGCGCGAAACTGTCAAAACCTAAGTCCACTTTTTCCCAGCCACGAAACCGTCAGAACCTAAGTCCACATTTCTTCACCTTCCCCGAATTCTTGATGGGAGGTCAGAGACAATCAGGGCCGGACACGCACCTCCAGGCGCGGGACGTCCTGGAAAAGGAGTCTCCCGTCGGGCATGACTTGGCGGGCTGGTGCCTGGGTCTAATCAACTACACCGGTGAGCGTCGCCAACCAGTCATCCCAGACCACCCATCTTCCTCATGGCCCTTACAAATACCCATCAGTCCCCAAATGGACTTTGGTTTCAAAAGCTCGCTGGAAAGACCTACCATCATCCCAAATGCTGATGCTGACCTCCAGGGCCACCACTGCCACCCCCTGTCCCCGAGGGCCCACACCCTGTCCCGGGGGCAGGGCCCACGTTAGAGGGGCTGGAGCCCCTGACAACCAGGGCCACCACTGCCACCCCCTGTCCCCGAGGGCCCACACCCTGTCCCGGGGGCAGGTGCCCACGTTAGAGGGGCTGGAGCCCCTGACAACCAGGGTCACCACTGCCACCCCCTGTCCCCGAGGGCCCACACCCTGTCCCGAGGGCAGGCGCCCACGTTTGAGGGGCTGGAGCCCCTAATTTCCAGGGCCTCCACTGCCACCCCCTGTCCCCGAGGGCCCACACCCTGTCCCGGGGGTAGGTGCCCACGTTAGAGGGGCTGGAGCCCCTGACATCCAGGGCCACCACTGCCACCCCCTGTCCCCGAGGGCTCAGACCCTATCCCGGGGGCAGGCGCCCACGTTAGAGGGGCTGGCACCCCTAATTTCCAGGGTCACCACTGCCACCCCCTGTCCTCGAGGGCCCACACCCTGTCCCGGGGGCAGGCGCCCACGTTAGAGGGGCTGGAGCCCCTGACATCCAGGGCCACCACTGCCACCCCCTGTCCCCGAGGGCCCACACCCTGTCCCGGGGGCAGGTGCCCACGTTAGAGGGGCTGGAGCCCCTGACATCCAGGGCCACCACTGCCACCCCCTGTCCCCGAGGGCTCAGACCCTGTCCCGGGGGCAGGCGCCCACGTTAGAGGGGCTGGCACCCCTAATTTCCAGGGTCACCACTGCCACCCCCTGTCCTCGAGGGCCCACACCCTGTCCTGGGGGCAGGCGCCCACGTTAGAGGGGCTGGAGCCCCTGACATCCAGGGCCACCACTGCCACCCCCTGTCCCCGAGGGCCCACACCCTGTCCCGGGGGCAGGCGCCCACGTTAGAGGGGCTGGAGCCCCTGACAACCAGGGTCACCACTGCCACCCCCTGTCCCTGAGGGCCCACACCCTGACCCGGGGGCAGACGCCCACGTTAGGCGCCACGTCCCCTGACTTCCAGGGCCACCACTGCCACCCCCTGTCCCAGAGGGCCCACACCCTGTCCCGGGGGCAGGCGCCCACGTTAGAAGGGCTGGAGCCCCTGACTTCCTGGGCCACCACTGCCACCCCCTGTCCCCGAGGGCCCACACCCTGTCCTGGGGGCAGGCGCCCACGTTAGAGGGGCTGGAGCCCCTGACATCTAGGGCCACCACTGCCACCCCCTGTCCCCGAGGGCCCACACCCTGTCCCGGGGGCAGGCATCCACGTTAGAGGGGCTGGAGCCCCTGACATCCAGGGCCACCACTGGCACCCCTGGTACCGAGGGCCCACACCCTATCCCGGGGGAAGGCACCCACGTTAGAGGGGCTCGAGCCGCTGACATCCAGGGCCACTACTGCCACCCCCTGTCCCGGGGGCAGGCGCCCACGTTAGAGGGGCTGGAGCCCCTAATTTCCAGGGCCACCATTGCCACCCCCTGTCCCCGAGGGCCCACACCCTGTCCCGGGGGCAGGCGCCCACGTTAGAGGGGCTGGAGCCCCTGACATCCAGGGCCACCACTGCCACCCCCTGTCCCCGAGGGCCCACACCCTTTCCGGAGCAAGCATCGAGCGCAAAGGGTCTTCTAGTTGGACACCTGCTCACCAGCAGTGCCTGGGCACCCCACACTTAAGCCAGGAACATTGACTTAGTCAGTGGCACTCGATAGGCCGACGTGCCGTTGGTGACCCCCCTGGCTGTGAGGCACCACCCTGTCATACTGTGGTACAGCGATAGCTCGGGTGCACCAACCTTTCCCAGTTCCACCACCCTGGGCAGTGCTCAATTTGTTGAGGTGGCTGGGGTGCACCAGCGGCACATAGTTCTAGGGGCATGCAATATGTGGGTTTTGTGTTTGCCTTCCTCCAGTGCCAGAGATTCGCCCCCACCCCCACCAAGGCCAACAGCGCTGGCCGGGATCGGGGCACTGTCTCTGGGCAAGCCGTTAATGACTGAAGCGCTTGGTTGAGGCGGGACCCCCAGGCCCCCAATGCCAACGGCGCTGGTCGGGATCAGGGCACTGTCTTTGAGCAAGCCTTTAATGACTGAACTGCTTGGTTGAGGCGGGACCCCCACCCCCCAAGGCCACCAGCACTGGCCTGTATCGGGGCACTGTCTTTGGGCAAGCCTTTAATGACTGAACTGCTTGGTTGAGGCGGGAGACCCACCCCCCAAGGCCAACAGCGCTGGCCTGGATCGGGGCACTGTCTTTGGGCAAGCCTTTAATGACTGAACCGCTTGGTTGAGGCGGGACCCCCAGGCCACAGCTTGCCCGGGATCGGGGCACAATCTCGGGGCAAGCCTTTAATGACTGAAGCGCTTGGTTGAGGCGGGACCCCCATGCCAACGGCGCTGGCCGGGATCGGGGCACTTTTGCGGCAGCCAGCCTCTCCATTGATTCCCTGGTTCCTTCAAACGCAAAGCCGCCAAAACCTAAGTCCACATTTCTTTGCCTTCCCCGAATTCTTGATGGCAGGTCAGAGACAATCAGCGCTGGACACGCACCTCCAGGCGCAGGACGTCCTGGAAAAGGGGTCTCCCGTCGGGCATGGCTTGGCGGGCTGGGGCCTGGGTCTAATCAAGTACACCGGTGAGCGTCGACACCACCAGCCACACTAATTCTCACTCACCCAACTGTGGCACTGGTGCCCTAAATGGACTTGGTCGTTTACAAAAGCTGGCTGGAAAGACCTACCATCCACCAAATGAGGGTTTGTTGTTCCAATCAATTTTTTTTTACTTCCTTGTCATAGTATTTTTTTCCTCTCAAAGCCTCTTTCTCGGCAGTCTTTGATGCAATTTCATAGGCTTCCTGCATCCATTTCACCAGTTTGCTAAATAGGCTGCATTTACACTGCACTGTTCAAGTGACTCAATTCCAAATTTTTTTTCTCCCATGTGGCAAAGATTGGATATGGCCCATGTACATGTAAGCAAAAACAAATCACATGCATTCCAATTTACTCAAATCAGATTCAGGCCTTGTTCATATGTGGAAATTTATCTGATAAGAATCGGATCTGTGTTCTCGTGTCTGCAGTGTAAGCAGGTAGATCGGATTTTTACCTGTCAATGCGAGTCGCGCGTTATTAAAAAATGTGGGGAATGATGTCAAGTCTGACGCTTTCATTTTAGAACAGACATCAGCAGAGTCCCAAACCTTAAATCTTATACACGAGGACTTTAACAGCTTTCATATTGTCATATAGCACATGTATTTAAGCATGTTAACGAGAGTGAGAGAGCGCAATGTCTGCCACGTAACCAATATAAACTAATATAAATCTAGTGCATACATCACGTGCACAAATCACGCCATGGACATTACATGCCTAAAGGTTTAAAAAAAGCCTATATATCAAAAGAAGATAAATGAGAACCTTTCTGTCATAAACTATAGTAAAAGAGCTTGTCAAAAGCTGCGAACAGATTACATACAGGAATAAAGAAAAGAGCACTCTTTAATTATCAGCTGTTAGTCAGCGCACGCTCTTTTTTTTCCTGGTCATTGTGCACTTGTTGTGTGCTGTGTAAATGCAGATGATCGGATACAAGTCACTTTTAAAAGATGATGTAAGCAGGTCATCAAAAAAATTGGATACAGTCACAAAATCGGAATTCACCATTAAGATGTGCAGTGTAAATGCAGCCTTAATCTGCATAACTCAGTTGTTTCTCATCTATTTGCAGATTGTACATGAGATCAATAGATAGCCTAGGTGAATGTCCAAATAACAGGTAATATGGTAAAAATCCAGTCGATTCACAGCGGGTGCAATTATTTGCATGGACCACTTTTGATAATGAGTTCTTCTAGTCCGCCTTTTTAGCATCACTCAGAGTTCGAATCATGGATAAGAGCGTTCTGTTGAGTCTTTCAACCTGCCAATTACCCATTGGGTGGTATGGGGTTGTGTGAGATCCACGCACACCACAGACCTTCTGCAGCTGCTCCATCAATTGGTTTTCAAACTGTCAACCCATGTGGTGTACTTTACTTGAGAGCGAAATCACCAAAGATGTGTTGCACCACTGTTTTTGCAGCCTTGTTTCTTGTAGCATAGACTTGTGCAAAACGTGTAAAACAGTCCATCACTATCAATATGTATTCATATCCATTTTTGAACATTTCCAGATGAAGAAAGTCTATTGAGACAAGTTGGAATGGGTTTGTTGTTTGAATTGTAGTGAGTGGTGCTCTAGTAGTTGGAAAATAATTTATATTCATCTTTCAGATGTGAATGCATTTTCTACATTGCTTAATTTTACTTTAATTTGACTACTCTGTTTTTGTTTTTCATCCTATACTTCTATTGTGTAATGTTGTTTGTCTCCTTGTTTTGTAAGGGGCATGGGTCAGAAAGGTTTAGACACCTAACGTAAACATGATATGGCCTGATTAGAAGCCAAACCTGAAGCAGTAAACAAGAATCCAATACAGGGGAAAGATAACTATAATCCATGATGCATGTGTCTAGTGCATGTCTTTAGTGACCTCGTAAGCAGTACAGGGGAGAAACCAGATAAAAGGGAGAGCGCACTCTGTTTTCAGTGTCTCACTCTGCAGAAACTGTCGTTGCTGTATGATTGTGACCTTCTTTGCAAAGAATAAAACTTTAAAAGACACCCTGGGTAAGACTTTGTCTTCTTTACCACAGAGAACGCCTCATTAAAGAAAAATTGCCACAACATAGTCATGTGGGATTTCTTTCTTTTTAAGCACTCACATACACGTGTCACAAAGTGCTCAGTCTCTCTTTTCATATTAGGCCAATAAAATCATTCATTGATTAAATTGAGAGTCCTCTCCATTCTGAGATGCCCCATCTCCTGATGCAACTCCTTGTAAACTGTCTGATGGTACTCCTCGGGTAGAATTAACTGGTTTCTCTTTCCTGCTTTTCTATACAAGACTCCATCCTCACTCATGTGCAGTCATGTCCACTGTTTTAGCAGGAGTCTGACATCACACAATTATTTTTTTAGTCTATGACCAAAAGCACAAATGTTACTCTTTTTGTTGGGACTGTCTGATCTGTTCCTGAGAGAGACAGATTAGTGGGCAATGAAATTTTATCTTTTACCAGACTGACAACTTGTAAGTCAATTCCACTTGTCCACAGCAAAGTATCCTCCAACATCAACATAACTCCTTGCACTATAGCACTTATCACATCTTGGTTTGTTTCCTCTGTGCAGTTTTATGTACTAGGAAATGTCCAGCGGCATTCTTGACAGTCTATCTGCAACTGCATTACATTTCCCTGGCCGGTATTTGATGGTAAAATTTAAATCGGCCAGCTTTGCAACCCAGCGGTGTCCTGTTGCATTAAGTTTGGCTGTTGTCAAAATGTATGTGAGTGGATTATTGTCTGTGTACACTTCAAAGTGTGGAGCATAAAACAAGTAATCTCTGAAGCATTCAGATAGCCCACTTAACAGCCAGAAACTCTAACTGTCCAGAATGCATTTAATAATTTTTCTCTGGTGTTGTGAGTGTTCTTGACCCATATGCAATCACTGACATCTTCCCTTTCTGCTTCTGACAAAGGACTGCACCCAAACCATCTTGTGATGCATCACAATGAAGGACAAAAGGTAGGGTCAGGTCGGGATAGGCAAGAACTGGTGGCTCTGTTAAGTGGTCAATCAGTGTGTTTAATGATTCTTGATACGCTGGTGTCCAGGTAATTGGTGTGTTAGAAGATGCTTGCCCTTTAGATTTTGTGCTGATTCTTTTTTTCTTTCCTTTAGGCTCCAGAGGTTTCGCCAAGCGGGAGGAATTGGGTATGTATATCCTATAATAGGATAGAACTACAAATCCTCCAGACAAGCCTCTATGTTTCTCTGGAATTCGGCTGGAGCTGAGCTAAGGCCAAAGGGATCCTCTTCCACTCAAATAATCCCCAGGGTGTTATAAAGGCTGTTGGAGGTTGACTTTAAGCCTCAAGCAATCCTTGGTGGTTGGCCTTGCCCTGATCCAAAATCGAAAACCAGGAACTGCCACTCAGGGAATCTAGCATATCTTGGATTCTGGGGATGGGGTGTCTGTCAGGTACAGATTTACGATTTAATTCACAATAATCGCAGCAAAGTCTGCAAAACACACAACTGCTGAAGAGTATGGAGATCTTGACTTGCTTATCCACCCCTGGTTCAACAGATCTTGAAGGTACTTCTTCACCTCCTGCAAGAGGGGCTTAGGTATAGATATGCAAGTTTTTTGCAATGGTGCCTTGTCATGGAGTGTAATGTGCAAATTAAGAGTGGATATGTAACCAACATCATTATCATCATAAGCAAACGCATTGCATTATTCCCGCAATCGGTCTTTGTCAGTCACGTGCGTTTGTTGTGTGTGACGTCACGCCTGCGCCATTTTTGAGGTATCGCTTCCCGAGACAGCTTGAGAGAGACAAATAACGCAAGAGAGATACATGCCAAAAAAAATCAAGCTGTAGAAGTACAAGAAAATCGAGAGTACACGGGACCGCAATAAACTAAACAAAGATGCCAGGGATCGTCATTTTGATAAACTGTCTTACATTCAGGATATAGATCCATTTGAATTAACTGCAAAGCAACGAAACGCGCTGCTGCCTACCCATTGCTGACATGTCATACTGTATATCACCAATGTCTTAATATACTTTGTTTTAGTTTAAACACAATTAAACCACAGTAAGTATTTCTGATTATGTATTGCAGTTTTTTGTTTTATTTCATTAGTTACATCTAATATTTACATTAACAAACTATTGGAAAGATGTTTGAATCCAAAGTATTTTACAAATATGAACAATAAATGTAATGAAAGCAACAGAACAAATACACTGAGTGCACAGAGAACAACAACAAAAAAAAACATTAAATAAAATGAATACACACAAATATTAAGATATGTTGAACACAAATACAGATATTATGATGAAAGCTGAAAACCTGTAACCATTGACTTCCATTGTATTTGCTGGTTTTTCTACTATGGAGTCAGTGGTTACAGATTTTCAGCCTTCGTCATATCTTTATTAGTGAAAAGAGAAAAAATAACCTCATAAAAGTTTAGAACCACTTGATAGCATATAAAAAGTATGTCACTTTAAATTTGTGGGTGAAATATCTATTCAGTTCAAACTACTGATTGATCTATTGTTTAACTTTGAGCAAAAGCACTTGTCTCAGTTCTTTAAAGGGTTATTCAGTTCAAGTAATATCTGCTTACCTTGTGTTTTGATGTACCAGTTTTGTTATTGCAAAGAACAATAAATGAGTTAAGAACAAATTTTAAGTCATCTTACATTTATTTACATTTATACAAATTATATTTTTAGTCAGGCACTGAGGAAAAATTATTTTCTGTAGGAATGCATCATATTGTTTACATAAGACAGGATGAAACATCTGCAAAACACACTCATACACACAGTGAAAGAAACAAAGCTACAAAAATGTGAAGGAATTTGCAAAAAAAATCTATCAATTAAGCACAGAATACATTTATACACCTGAGCTTATAACTCTTATTGACAACTACAGCTCTTCTACACTACAGTTGGACATTGGTTTGTTTGTGCACAACAGACAGTTACAATCCTATGCTGTAATGTGACATCTTCACCTTCACAAGGGAGTATCATGTAGATGATCACAAAATCACAAAATCTACCAGACATCCTGTATTCTTCAAGTTCACACAGCAGCCGTCAGTTCTCCTCCAACAGGCGGTTTACTTCAACACATCTGTCCATACACAATTTACACTCAGTTTGTCTCGGCTACCACCATCTTCAACCTTACGTGTCTCCTTCTCTGCATATTGTTCGTCTACATCTTCAGCTGACTGCAGTGTTGGTTTTCTTTCCCTCCTCGTAAGTTTGTCTTGCAGAGTGTCTGTGTAGTTTCAGTCTGGGTCAGTCTCCATCATCTCATATGCAGGTTGGCTGGCAATGACATAGTAAGAAATGTGTATACAGCAAAAATATTACACATAGAAAGAACAAGTAAAAATACATGTACTATAATGCTACATGCATATTCCATGTAATGTTTTCAACAAAAACCTATATTTGTTTTAGAAAAAGGACAGTCGAAAATGTACTTTTTGACAGGGGGTGAGTAAATCAGCAAAAGTAAGTTGTAACTAAGATTTTTAAAGTATTTTACAATATTTTAACAATCAATTACTTCACAATCTTAAATCCAAATGCACAAAGTTGATTCGTTAAGATTTAAATGCAGTTCTACCCACAAAAGTGTTAAAATATATATTTGAAGCTTAAGCAATGACAATTGTAAAGTTACTTAAATATTCTTACGTACTTACCTTTGTGAAAATGTCGAGAGCATAAATGGAGAAATGCCAGCAAAAGATGTATTTTGCGCCTCAATGCAGCAGGCCAGGGCACCCGATGCACTGCTACAGTCTGTCAATATCCTTTCTTCTGAGTGGGAAATTTAATATATCTGTCGTCGTGATAATTTGTTTACCTTTTCGATCGCGTGATTTGCTATTAACTTACAGCCCTTAACACAACAAGAATGTAACACTGTATTTACTCTGCGAAAGACGCTAAACCTATACAACAGCTCACGTTAACTCGGATACAACACAAATGGCGGCTATGTCCCATAATGCAATTCGGTGTTTACAAGCGTGACGTCACCTGACAAAGACCGATAGCTGTTGAACAATATTTTGCTGAGTTTCTGTTAAGTGTTCAAGCTTAATTGGGGGATCCCACACACTTGATCATCTCCAACTGTTGTGGTTTAACACTCACCCCAAAAGTATGCACTGCAGGTTTTGGCTGCTCCATGATCTGCTCAATTCCAGACTCATTTTCCTGGAGAAGATCTACTGTCACTGTGTAAGATGTCTTTATTACTTCCAGATAGCCTAGTCTGAGTCGGGGCATTAGTGTGACTGGGTATTTTGCTGCATTAGCGATGGCAATTGGTACTCTTAAGCAGGTCGTACACCAGACCCAATTTCTCAAATCTTGTGGGTTTCATTGAACGACATGCAAAGATGGTTTCTGACCGGTGTTTGGAAGTATTCAAGACAAACAACAAGGTGCAAGCAAAGCTGGTAAGATATTCAAGGGAAACAGTTTTGCTACAAATGTTTTTGCCTCAGTTGCAGTTAAAAACTTGCAGCAAGGAACTCGATCCATGAAAGCAAGACTTGCTTGTTTTGTCAAGGCAATCATGTCTTGTAAAGGTGTCGTGCTTTAAAGAAGAAGTGACAGCGAGAAAAGATTGACTTTTTGAAAGAAGGAATTTGTTTTAGTTGTTTGAAGTCCAGACATGTAAGCAAAGAATCTGATAATTTTCTTGTTTGTGAAGTCTGTAAGCAAATGCATCCTACAGTTTTGCACATATATCGCAAGTTGACGGCCGGAATACCACAGGCAAAAGTGAAAAGTGCTTGCCTTCAATCATCCCAGTACAAGTAAAATCAGTTAAAGGTTAAGGAAAAAAAATTAACATCTACCTTCGTACTATGGGGCAAGAACAGCCTGTGTCTTGTAATGTCATAACTGGTTTAGAGGTATGCGGTATCAACAGCAATAAGTTCTCTCTTCCTAAAGTGTATGCACAGAAGAAAATTTCTGTCAATTCAGACAATATAGTAACGCAGGAGGACATTTCCAAATGGCCATATCTGGACAGAGTAACAATTCCTCACATTGAAGCCAAAATAGGTTTACTGATTGGAGCTAATGCATCTCAAGTAATGGTACCTTGGGAAATAATAAACAGCTATGGTGATAGGCCACATGCCATTAGAACCCTACTGGGGTGGGTTGTTAATGGACTTTCAGAAGCAAGCAGTAAGTGCGAGGATGAAAATGTTACACCCTCTGTTACTGTAAACAGGATTTCTATCAAAAGGCTTGAAGAATTGCTCCAAAGTCAGTATAATCACGACTTAAATGAAAATATTGTTGAGAAAGAAATGTCAAGGGAGGATTTGCAATTTATGGCAATAATGAAGAACTCTGTCAAAATGCAGGATGGTCATTATAGCCTGAGGCCACCACATCTAAGTGATGATGTTGTATTTCCAAACAACTTAAGTGTTGCTAAACAGAGGTGTAACGGTTTGAGAAAAAGGCTTAAAAGGAATGAACTGTTGCATGAGGAGTATACTAATTTTCTTTCTGATATTCTGTAGAAGGGATATGCTGAAAGGGTGCCAGAGCACCAATTAGATCGTGATGATGGAAAGGTTTGGTATATTCCTCATCATGGAGAATTACATGCAAAGAAAGGAACATTGAGAGTTGTGTTTGATTGTGGGGCAACGTTTAGAGATACTTCACTCAACAAACAATTGCTGCAAGGTCCCAATCTTAGAAATTCACTTTTGGGAGTGTTGTTACGATTCAGACAGGAAATCATAGTACTGATGCCTGACATTCAAGCTGTTTCATCAGGTCAAGGTAGCAGAAGAAGATGTGGATTTTCTTCGGTTTTTATGGTGGTCTGATGGAAACTTGTAAGCAGGAAGTCACTACATATAGGATGATAGTCCATCTGTTTGGAGCCGTGCCTTCTCCAAGTTGTACATGTTATGCATTAAGACAAATGGCAGAGGACAATCAAGCACTTTTTCCATCAGAAGTGATCAACACTGTCTTTGATTGTAGATGACTGCTTGAAAAGTATCTTCTCAGAGGAGGCTGCTATTGCCATGGTGCAGGATCTTGTTGCTCTTTGCCGAAAGGGTCGATTTTGCTTAACGAAATGGACCAGTAATAGCCATATGATATTGCAATCAGTTCAAGATGAGTGCAGAAGTAAAGAAATCCAGTAATTGGATTTAGACCGGGATAAGTTGCATGTAAAACGAACTTTGGGGCTTCAGTGGTGTGCAGAAGCTGACACGTTTCAATTTAAACTGCAGTTGAAACCCCATCAGTGCACAAGAAGAGGGATTTTGTCTACTGTTAATTCAGTTTACGATCCTATGGGATTTCTTTTTCCTCTTATGTTGCTCGCTAAGTTGCTTCTGCAGGAGATGTGTGGACAGAATCTGGGTTGGGATGAAGAGAGCTCCAGCTCTCAAAAAACAGTGGTTTTGTTGGATTTCTAATTTGAATGAAGTGGCAGAGTTTCAAGTAGGCTGATGCGTAAAACATACAGATTTTGGAGAAATCATGTATGCCTGTTTGCATCATTTTTCAGATGCCTCTGAAAGAGGATATGGTATGGTTACTTATCTTAGGATGATAAACATTAATGATAAAGTGCATGTAATGTTTCTGCTTGTTAAGTCCAGAGTGGCTCCCCTTAAACCTCTATTCATTCCTCGCTTGGAGTTAACAGCAGCTGTTCTCTCTGTTAAAGTGCACCAGATGTTGAGAAGGGAATTAAGACTTCAATTGGAGAATTCAGTTTTTTTGGACTGACAGTCAAACTGTGCCCAAGTACATCAAAAATTAAGACAAACACTTTCAAACCTTTGTTGCAAATAGAGTCTCTTACATTAGAGACAGGACATTGCTTCATCAGTGGAGATATGTTGCCACCAAGGAAAATCCTGCAGATGATGCTTCACATGGAATGCATATCAAGGCATTTATGCACAGTGAAAGATGGATTGCAGGTCCTAGCTTTCTTTGGAGAGCAGAAGAGTATCAGTTACATCCCAAAGAGCAAATTGTGGATATGCACGAAGATGATGATCCAGAGATCAAGAAAGATCTTAGAGTGAATGCTGTTATCCTGCAAGGTATACAGAATGCCAGTAACTGTCTTATCATATATTTTTCAGACTGGAAAAAACTAAAGGTGGCAGTTGCTTAGATTCTCAAGGTAAAAAATCTACTGAAAAGGATATGGCAATGCTTCGAAATCAATCATAGATGCTCAAATCAAGTCATTCAAGGCAACATTGGGTGGACAGTGTTTGTCGTTGGAAGACCTTATTGAGGCTGAAATAGCCACTGTTCGCTTCAGTCAGCAGCAAGAGTTTCAAGACGAGATTGAACAACTGAAGCATGGTTCCTGTGGGGTGAAGAAAGAGAGCAGCATATACAGATTGGACCCTGTATTGGATGACAAACTCATCAGAGTAGGAGGAAGACTCAGAAAGGCAGCCATGCCTATTGAATCCAAACATCCCATCATTTTGTCCAAAAATCACCATGTGTCAAATCTTATACTTTGTCACATTCACGACCAATTGGGTCATTGTGGCAGGAATCATATGTTGTCCAAACTGAGACAAACATATTGGATTATAAATGCTAATGCTGCTGCAAGTAAAGTTATTTTCAAATGTATTGTATGTAGACATTACAGAGGAAAGACAGGTGAACAAAAGATGTCTGATCTACCTCTTTAACGCATTACACCTGATCTTCCACCTTTTACAAATACTGGGGTGAATTACTTCGGTCCCATCGAAGTTAGAAAAAGACATAGTTCAGTAAAATGATACGGAGTGATTTTTACTTGTATGGCAAATAGAGTGGTGCACTTGGAAGTAGCCTATTCCTTGGACACAGATGGATGTATAAATGCTCTACGAAGATTTATTTCTCGTAGAGGTCAAGTAATACACATTAGGTCAGATAATGGGACAAACTTCATTGGCACCAACAGAGAGTTAAAAAAGGCAATTTCTGCATGGAATAACAAGCAAATTGAAAGGGAGTTACTTCAAGTAGGGGTTCAGTGGAGCTTTAATCCACTGGCTGGCTCCCATTATGGAGGTGCATGGGAGCAGATTATTCGTATGGTGAGAAACATTCTTTGCTCTGTACTTCACCAACAAATATCGGATGACAAATTTTTTCATACCATTCTGTGTGACGTAGAATCAATCCTAAATGATTGTCCTATTACCAAGGTATCCAGTGATCCCAATGTCCTTAAAGCTCCTACTCCAAAAAATTTGCTTCTCATGAAAGGCAAACCTGCTTTAGCACCAGGTCTTTTAAAAAAAAAAACAGATCTCTATGTGAAAAGAAGATGGAAACAAGTGCAGTACCTAGCTGATCTTTTTTGGAAAAGATGGATACGGGAGTATCTTCCTCTCTTTCAAAAACATCAAAAATGGACAAAGGAATGTCAAAGTTTTAGTACTGGGGACATTGTACTTTTACTGGATCCTACTGCGCCTCGTGGCTCATGGCCACTTGGTCGAATATTAGAAACTTTTTCAGATGATAAGGGCCTGGTACGAACAGTTAAAACCAGGGGTTAAAACCAAACGTAGTATTTTAGAACAACCTGTAAGAAAGCTTTGTCTTTTGTTAAAAGTAATTGACTAATGTGGACTGTTACAGTCTGTGCCGTGTAATGCTTCGATATTTGATATGGCTCCTTTATGTAATATTTGTTAGCGTTATGTTATTTATCATAATCAATTAAGGGGCCGGTGTGTAGGAGCCATTTTTTTGCACAAAATAAAGACATTCTGCTTGAATCAACTTTAGCATGCATGGAGTCTGATTTTACGCGTGAAATACATGCTCACCCCCATTACAAACAACAACAGCAATGGAAGGCTGTTATAATATTATAATATTATAATTACATTTACGGCCCCTGATGTAATTCTATTATTATTCCCATATAATGGTAATTTCTGGGCCTAAGGGACGTTGGAAGGTTGCGCTTTTGGCGATGTCAGTGGGCTCACGCTACGCTTGACAAACTGCACATCAGGAGAGTGAGGGGCTTAGCTGCTGTGGCATTTCCCATACACTACCATATGTCTGGAAGACACATGTTAAATTTCCCATATGAAGGGCAATGACCTGACATCCATAACCCACGTTCCCCGAATAGGGAATGGAGACGTGTGTCTCAAATGCTACAGCACTTGAGACTCCAGGTGTTTTTTTATTTTTTTTAATAGAATATGTATGTACTACACAAAATGGGATCACATTCAAAGAAAACAAAACAACAAAAACATAAAAAAAACTGTGTGTGTGTGTGCACATGTAAAGGTGGACAGTCAGTGTACATACATAGGGGTAAAAAATAAATATATACACACACATAAATATATATATATATATATATATATATTATATATTGTTACCGACTCGATCCCAGTCATTCCCCTCGCTGGCCAGCAGAGGTCACCATCCCCGGACGTTTAAGCATTACATCATCCATCTAAACTGATTGTGCACACACCTGAACTGAATCTAGTTATGACCCACGCTTCCTATATAAGTAGACTGGGCTACTGCAGTTTGGCCAGACAGCACCCCGATATTTCCCTCATTTAACAACTTTCTCAAACGTTTTTGCACTGTGTTCGATCATCCTGAGGGTGGTCGTAATGCTGGTGAGGAGCTTTTGTGTGTTCAACAGAGATCGTCCTGCAGCCGAATTCGCTCTGCATTTCCGCACACTGGCAGCGCAAATGGGCTGGGCTGATGATCCTCTTAAGACACTCTACAGGAAAGCTCTTAACCCGGAACTGCAAAAGGAGATGGCATGTCGTGATGATGGGAAAACATTGGACCAGCTCATTGAACTTTCAATCAGGTTAGACAATCTGCTTTGCACCCGTAATCCCTTGTGCTCTGTCATTCCCAGTCCTGTATCTCCTGAGAATCCCACTGAACCCATGCAACTGGGCAGAACTCGACTAACCCTCGAGGAACGTGAACGAAGACAGAGAAATTATCTATGCCTATATTGCGGTCTTTCAGGTCATACGAAAATCCTGTGTCCCAACAAACCTCCGCCCAAGGCCCTTCCGGTGAGTGCCACCACCGTGTTCACGACCACTAATGACGTTCTGAGTGTACCCGTTTGTTTAAGATGTGATGAGATTGAGATCTCGACTCTGGCCATGGTCGATTCAGGAGCCGCTGGCAACTTTATTGATCACACGTTTGCCACTACCCATTCCATTCCTCTAACCTCCTGTAATTCTTCCCTAGCCATCACTGCTATAGACGCCCCCTGGGGGAAGGACACATAAAATTCCGAACTCTGCCAAATCTCTCTTCAAACAGGCTCTCTTCATGAAGAAACTCTCCCTTCTAGTGATTGACTCTCCTCGACACACCGTTATCCTCGGGTTACCCTGGTTACAACTTCATGACCCCCAAATTTCCTGGAAAAATGGTGAGATCGCAAAATGGAGCAGTAATTGCTTTAACCAGTGTCTACACTCTGTCCTCCCTGTCCAGATTAACACCATTGCCAGTACTGAAGACGCCGAATTATGTCAAGTCCCTGAAGCTTATCACGATCTCATCGAAGCCTTTAACAAACAGAAAGCTACTAAGCTCCCGCCCCATCACGAGTATGATTGTGCCATTGAGCTACTGCCAGGTACAACGCCCCCCCCCCCCTTGGTCAGATTTTTTCCCTCTCTCAACCAGAAACTGAAGCCATAAATACTTACATCTCTGAGGAGCTGGAGAAAGGCTTCATTCGACCATCCACTTCACCTGCTTCGGCCGGGTTTTTCTTCGTTAAGAAGAAAGACGGTAGTCTACGCCCCTGCATCGACTACAGAGGACTGAATGAAATTACTGTCAAGTACCGCTACCCCTTACCATTAGTCCCAGCAGCCCTTGAACAACTCCGCTTAGCCCAATACTTTACCAAATTGGACCTCCGCAATGCTTACAATCTCGTCTGTATACGACAGGGGGACGAATGGAAAACCGGGTTCTCTACCGTAAATGGCCACTATGAATACCTCATTATGCCCTTCGGTCTAGCTAACAGTCCTTCCGTGTTCCAGGCCTTCATAAATGAGATATTTAGCGACATGCTCAATCAGTGGGTCATCGTATACATCGACGACATCCTTATATACTCCAATTCCTTACCTGAACATATCCAGCATGTCAGAGCTGTTTTAAAACGTCTGATTCAACACCAGCTGTATGCCAAAATCTCTAAATGTGAGTTCCATCAAACCTGCATCTCATTTCTGGGCTATATCATCAGTCCCGAGGGAGTCGCCATGGATCAGCAGAAGGTCGACTCCGTCTAGCAATGGCCACAACCTGAGACCATCCGACAGCTACAACGTTTCCTGGGGTTTGCCAACTTTTACAGACGGTTTATCAGAAACTTCAGTACATTAGCAGCTCCCCTTACAGCCATGGTCAAAGCCAACAACGCTCGTCTGAAGTGGAATCCAGACGCCATTAGAGCATTCAACCAACTCAAGTCCCGTTTCTCAACCGCACCCATCCTGTGTCATCCTGATCCTAATCAACCATTTGTGGTCGAGATCGATGCATCCAACACGGGTGTTGGAGCCATTCTGTCCCAGAGATCCCAAACCACAAATAAACTCCATCCCTGTGCCTTTTATTCCCGTAACCTCAACCCAGCTGAGAGAAATTATGACGTTGGCAATCGCAAACTCCTAGCCATGAAAGCAGCTTTGGAGGAGTGAAGACATTGGCTTGAGGGCACTAAACACCCATTCACCGTTATTACAGACCACAAAAACCTCGAATATATCCGGTCCTGCAAGAGATTAAACCCTAGACAAGCAAGGTGGGCTCTATTCTTTACTCGCTTCGACTTCAAAGTCACCTACATCCCCGGTTCCAAGAATGTCAAGGCGGACGCTCTCTCTCTCGTCTTTCGGATGAAGAAACATTGGCTGAAGATGTCGAGCCAGTCTTGAAGGATCCCTTATTCCTAGCATCCATTCAATGGGATATCGAGAATGAAATCATTCAGGCATCTGAACAAAACCCTACTCCGCAGGCATGTCCCGAGAACAGAATCTTTGTTTCCCCGTTGCTTCGTGAAAAACTTATTGCTGAAGTCCACAACCATCCCAGTTCCGGTCACCCAGGCAGCACAGCTACAGTTCAACTAATCCAGTCCCGCTACTGGTGGTCATCTATCAATAAAGATGTGATCAATTTCATTAACAAATGCTCTTGCTGTCAGATGGCTAAACACTCCCGTCACCGTCCAGCCGGGCTGCTTCAACCCCTAGAGGTCCCACGTCGTCCCTGGTCACACATAGCCATTGATTTCATCACGGATTTACCTCAATCCCAAGGGAATACCACCATACTTACTGTCGTTGATCGTTTCTCTAAGGCTTGTCGACTCATCGCCATACCCAAGCTGCCAACAGCTCTGGAGACGGCAGAACTACTATGTGAATGTGTATTCCGCTACTATGGTCTACCTGAAGACATCGTCTCAGATCGAGGTCCCCATTCTACCTCCCGACTGTGGTCCGCATTCTTCAAGAACCTCCAGGTCAACATCAGTCTAACTTCAGGCTATCACCCACAGTCCAACGGACAAACGGAAAGCCTCAATCAGGAGATCGGTCGATTCCTGCGCACCTATTGTCACTCCAACCAGGCGGAGTGGAACAAATTTCTCATGTGGGCAGAATACGCGCAGAACTCTCTGAGAAAGTCATCTACAGGTCTGACTCCCTTTCAATGTGTACTTGGTTTTCAACCCCCTCTATTTCCCTGGTCTGGTGAAACTTCCGAACTCCCAGCCGTCGACACTTGGTTCAAGAAATGTGAGAAGGTATGGAACGCAGCTCACACCCATCTAGCGCATGCCATCCGAAGATTCATCTTCATCTTCTGATCGGCATCGTCGTCCAGGTCCCACGTATTCCCCAGGACAGTGGCTCGAGATCTTCACCTGAAACTACCCTGCAAGAAACTCAGCCCTAGGTACGTGGGTCCTTTCCAAATAGAAAGTCAAATCTCTCCTGTTTCCTTTCGACTGACACTCCCTAACCATTATCGTATCTCTCCCACATTCCATGTCTCTCTGCTCAAGCCTGCTGTTGGCCCAGCCGAGGTGGATAGGGAGGTGGCAGCCGGTGAACGGGGTTCCTCGCCTATCATGATCGACAGAGAGGAAGCTTATCGGATCCTGAGATCCAGACGCCGGGGCGGACAACTACAGTACCTTATCGACTGGGAGGGGTACGGCCCGGAGGAAAGATCTTGGATCAACCGTAAGGACATTCTCGACCCAACTCTGGTGAATGAGTTCCACTTGCAACACCCGGAAATGCCAGCCCCTCGCCCCCGTGGAAGACCCCGGCATCGCCATCGTAAGCATTACATCATCCATCTAAACTGATTGTGCACACACCTGAACTGAATCTAGTTACGACCCACGCTTCCTATATAAGCCACACTCAAACACCAGTTCATAGTCTTGTTTAGCTCCGGCCAGCATTACTGAGCGTTTTTTCCTGTCTGATCTTCTGAGAATAACCCCGGACTGTTTCTGACTCTGAGTTGCCTTCTGCCTGCCCACGACCCTTGCTTTATACACGAACTCTGAACCACACTGCCTGCCCTCGACCCAAGCCTGTCTAACGGATTCTGAGCTACACCGCCTGCCACTGATCTACGCCTGGTAAATCACTCTGTGTCTGTCAGCCGCCAGCCCCAAGACCATTATTGATTACTGGTGATGTGTGTTCGCACTTTAGTGCGTATTGGATGTTTGTGTTTGACTGTGACTAATAAATACTGCATAATGGATCCCTCCGTGTCAGTCTCCACGTTACATATATATATATATATATATATATATATATATATATATATATATATATATATATATATATATATATATACATATATATATATATATATACATAAAAAACATGCATAACTGTCAATAAATGAAGCAATTAGCATAGATTAAAAAAAATAGATAGAGAAAAAAAATCAATCAGTGGAAAGGAGTGACAACAATGATAGTAATGTAATGATAGTAATAATGACAGTAAAAAGAAAGGACAACAGTAATAATAACTAACAACAACAACAATAATAATAATATTAATAATTACAAGTACTACTCCAACTACTACTACAGAAAATTACTAATGCAACTACCATTGCTGCTACTACAGCCACAACGATGACTACTACTACAATGTCTACTACAACTGATACTACTACAACAGTGACTACGTTTACATGGACATCAGTAATCAAATTATTTGCATTAATCTAATTAAGAGAATAACAAGACTAAGGTGTTTACATGAGTTGCTTTTTGAGTGTTGCTTACATGATTCTGTTTTACATGTTATAGCACATAATTCGATTAACGTCATTGTGTTACCACGCTATCTGCATTTCCTCCAGAGTTTCATGTAATTTCGGGTGTTTAATTTTTTATTTGTGGACTTTAACTGCAGTTTGGCACTTTATGAATCATTCTTGATGGTTAGTGAATGGTTTATAACTCTTGACCACTAGGTGGCGCTGTTTCTTTAATTTCTTTAGACAAAGGATCTTCAATAGAGATGTAATCTGTTAATAAGTTTTTCCAGGATGAGATGTGAATGGTATTAATTGATTTCCAGTTCATGAGGATAGTTTTCTTTGCAATAGTTAGAGCCACCAGCAGTAATTGACCATTTGAATTATTTATATCTATTGTGGATATGTCACCTAATATGCAGAGGGACGGAGACAGTGGGATGTGACATCCCATTAAGTTGGAGAGTGAGTCAGTAACCTTTTCCCAAAATGATTTAATTGAAGTGCAATACCATAAGGCATGAAGATAAGTGTCTGGGGTGTTTTGTGTGTATTGTGAACATATTTCTGACGTGAAACCCATTTTAAACAATTTCTGCCCAGTTAAATGAGATCTGTGAAGTACTTTGTCCTGTATAAGTTGTAAGTTAGCATTTTTAGTCATGAAGAATGTGTTTTTGCAAATGAGAGTAATGGATAAGTCTGATTCCCATTTAGTGGTTGGTAATGCGTTGTCTGATTTTGATATTATTTTGTATATTTGGGAGAGTAATTTTTGGAGGAAGATATATTAATAAACTCTGAGATTTGAAGGAAAAGGTTTAGACTGATTGATTGGTTAAGTAATTTTGATTTAATTGACGATTTGATTTGTACATTTTCCAAGAAGTAATTACTCCCAATGCTGTTTGTCTGGGTATGTATGGGAAAATGGTGCCAGGTTATTATTATTAAAGATATGCTGAAGTTGTGTGATTTACTTATATGCTCATGTGCAAAAGTTGAGTGGCTTCTTGTTAGCTAGGAAATCAGGGTTATACCAGTTTGGGGTGTACTTAGATGGTGTGAGTGGGGAATTTGTGATCTGATGAATTTTCCACTAGGCTGTCAGAGTTGCTTCTATTGTTGGCATTTTAAAACAGTGATGTTTTTTGATTGTTTGACTGTAAAAAGGTAATTCTGAATTGTTAATGTCTTTTCAGATTAATTTTTCAATATCTTGCCATGTATTTTCTGATGAGTTAGGTTTCATCCATATGTTTTGGAGCTGATTTGCCAGGAAATAGTTGTAAAAATGTGGTGCTTTTAATCCTCCTTGTGATTTTGGTTTCTGTAGGGTTGTCAATTCAATTATTGGGGTCTTGTTTTTCCAGGTGTGATGGAGGATGGACTAAAAACTCGGGGGTGTGTTGTGTGTGTCTGTGTGTGTGGTGGGGGGGGGGGACCGTTTTGTTTTTCTTTTCAGAGTGATAGGTTGTCTGATGCACTCCCATATGTCTGGAAAACACGTCTCCAGTCCTTTTTTTCAGCACAGCATTCATTGGACCGTTTTGTTTTTCTTTTTAGAGTGATAGGTTGTCTGATGCACTCCCATATGTCTGGAAAACACGTCTCCAGTCCTTTTTCGGGGAACATGGGTTACGGACGTAACCATAACGATCCACAGTATTAACCAATAGTGCTTGAAGGATCCCAGTTACTGCAAATGGATCCTACAAGTATTGCAAAGACTGTCCATGGTTCCTCAAGGAACCCCTTTATTGAGAGAAAGAGCTCTGAGGCACTTAAAATACATTTTGAATTTTCTTGAATACTCAACAGGGTATTTGAAGCACCTTTACATTTTACAGCACAAATGTCATGCATTCCATAATTTCTGCACAAGCTTGCTTTGCAGCTCTAAAGTGCATAACCTGTGTGTTAACATATTGTCAGAGATGGATTTTTGCCCCTTAGATTATCCTCCATATGTAAACATATCAACTGGCTTTTTGATGATTTATTATAGGTGCATGTAATAATGTTATATGTTCTCATGGTAAATAAATCTCACACTAAATGTACAGTCCATGAATGGTAAATAATTTAACTTACACTTAGAAAATATAATTGATGTAAGGTTTTATTTTGCAGGGCATAAGGTGAAACAATATAATGATAATCATGCATTTCACATAGTAACCATGCATAATCTTAGTTTCCCAAAAATAGAAGCATATACTTACATTTTGATCATATAGTTTAGTTGCACAGTTTATGCTGAATACAGTAATCTACATGCTGTACAGCTACATGTTAGCCAAGGGCATGTTGTAAGCAGAAGAAATAACCACAAACATCAGGGTGTTACAAACACCCCATGTACCCCAAAGCCAAACTGTAGGCCTGAGGGTTACTCAATCATTCAATGCTTTCTAGAATACCCCCTAAAGGACATAGCATATTTCCTTTTAAAGTAGTATAATTACAACATTTTGTCTTGTTTCTAGTACAAATATATTAAAATTCATAAATCAAGAAGCACTGTTTAGACTATTTAAAAATACTGTCTTGCTTTCAGAAATAATGTGTAAAAATTAAGTGAGATTTTGCTTACTCATTGACAGATTATAATTTGCTTATTATGCTTCTTGATTTAGGAATGTGTAGGTAATTCAACTGGAAACCAGACAAAAACTCCTATTAAGAAAAGCTTTTTTGCAGTGTTTGTGTGTGTGTGTCCATTTGTGGATTAAGAGCAACATCACTCAATTCATATTACATAATTCAAAATATGTTTCATTTATGTTTCTTATAAGGTTCTTGGGGGTCCTTTACCTATTAAATGTTTTTTAGAATTCTTGTCTGGTTTTAATAAAATGACATAGCATTTAGGAATGAATATGCAGAATAAAAGTCCATAAGTGGAGGCTAAAATGGCAAAAATCTCCACTGCTACAGTGAATTTTCCAGGCGAACTAACATAAGCTGGTATAAAAGCAACCCAAACTGCACAGAATATGAGCATACTAAATGTGATGAATTTGGCTTCATTAAAGTTATCAGGGAGTTTTCGTGCCAGGAAGGCCAAAAAGAAACATAGAATAGCGAGTAATCCAACATAACCTAACACACCCCAAAAACCTAATACTGATCCAACATTACACTCTAGAATGATCTTTTCTTTAAAATACTTCACATTTTTAAAAGGAAAGGGGGGTGATATTGTTAACCAAAGCACACAAATAAAAACTTGAATAAGAGTAAAGGCAAAAACACTGAGTCTCTGTTGAGGAGGACCAAACCATTTCATGACATTACTTCCTGGAAGTGTAGCTTTAAAGGCCATTAACACCACTATTGTTTTCCCCAGAACACAGGAAATACAGAGAACAAAAGTGATCCCAAATGCTGTGTGTCTCAACATACAGGACCACTCAGTGGGGCGACCAATGAAAGTGAGTGAACAGAGAAAACACAGCATCAGTGAAAAGAGGAGCAAGAAGCTCAGTTCTGAATTGTTGGCTTTCACTATTGGTGTATTTTTGTACTTGAAAAATATGACTGCAATTAGCATTGTTAAAAATGCACCAGCCACTGAAATAGTTGTGAGCAAAAGTCCCATGATCTCTTCATAAGACAGAAATTCAGTTTGCTTCCTAATACACTGATCCTTTTGCAGATTTGACCAGAAGTCTTGATGACACCGAAGACATGTTACTGAATCTGTTAATAGATATAAATATTAATGCCAATTAATGAAAAAATTACAGGTTTTGGTTTCAGTTTTCATTGTAAAAAATAATCCCCTATTGTAACACTTCGAAACCCCAACTTTATAAGCTGTCATTTACAGTATAAAAAATAAGTTAATTCTCAAGGCCATGTGATCAAAAAACTAAATTAAAGAGGCAGCTTGATCTTATTAATAGAAGATTATTTTAATTAAAGAGATATGCCGATGTGTAATTTTGGGTGAAATGTAATTTTGGCGGATGTCCTCCACCAATGTGTACTATCACTTTAGACATTTTACTGAAGTTAAATATGGGCATTCAGAAGGTATGTTACATGCATTCAGCCTGTGTTGCAGCGCAAGAACATGTGTAGTTAAAAAAACTATGCACGATTATTGAGAATCTTAAACTGATAAAACCTGAAGCATGCAGTTTGCAGCATTAATTGTGAAAAAGACACTGTAAACTCTGGAGAAATGAATAAAGTTAAACTGTGATGAACACTAACACAGACAGTAACACACCAACAAGCAGCTTCAGATACTGTTTACGTATTGTGTCTTTTGCACGCATAAATTTGTTGTTTCAAATGGGAATGTGTGACTTGCGCACACAAATAGGGAATGACATGTATGCTGCATCATGTGATTGTAATGCACCTGTGGTGAGTGGCTTTGAGGAACATTTCCCAAGTGATGTTTAACAGAGCAAGCAATTTTACTTCTGGAGAAAGTATCATTTGTTTTATTTAGGGTAGAAAAAACATTTTAAGATTAATATTATTAGCCCCCTTAAGCAATAGTTTTATTTATTTATTTATTTGTATTTTTCTCTCTCGATTTTTTGACTTACCTAATTACCCTACTTTGCCTAATTAACCTAGTTACACCTTTAAATTGAATACACTTTAAGCTGACTACTAGTATCTTGAAAAATATCTAGTAAAATATGTTGTAATGTCATCATGGCAAAGGTAAAATAAATGAGATATTTGAAATTAGTTATTAAAGCTATTATGTTTAGAAATGTGTTGAAAAAAATCTTTCCCTTAAACAGAAATTGCAGAAAGAAAACATCCAGAGGGCTAATAATTCTATTTCAAGTGTGTGTGTGTGTGTGTGTGTGTGTGTGTGTGTGTGTGTGTGTGTGTGTGTGTGTGTGTAGTTTTATTTTTATGGGTTTTGTGATTTAAATGTTACCTGTTGTATTACTGATCTCCCCCTCTGTGCATGATATGCAGTCATAACAGCATATAGGTTTTCCTTTCTTTACAGATTTTCTAGTGCCATGGGGGCAGCTCTCACTGCACACAGACACTGGAACCTGTGACATAGGTGTATTAATGCATGTATGTATGTATGTATGAATGCTTGTTGTGTGTATGTAAGTATGCAAATACACAACTGTTTTTTACCTTTGTTGAATTAATTGCCCAGAAAATTGATGACATATTGACAGCTAAACGATCCATCCCCATAAAAGAAGCATCATAAAACCCAACAGTCACAAATTCGTAATGTTGTTTTGTACTTGGCTGCCAGTTAATGATATCATATTTTGCCACTGGATCACCATTCTCATCAAAGTAAACCTCCTCACCATCTTTGGTTTTGAAATGTACCTTTCTAATGTGCTTCAGAAACTGATCAGTAAGAGAAAGAGATAGAGAGAACGTGAACATCAACAAAGTGTTTCATATATTTAGCAGTCATAGAAACAACAACAACAAAAACGTATCATATTTTTGGCGGAATAATTAAGTATTATTATAATACTTGAGTGTTACCCACAGTTACAGGATCAGGCTGTTTCTTTAAGGCACATTTGTCTTTACAGCCTAGAAGTTCATGAAGTGTATGAGCAACAGCATACACTCCTTTGTACACATTACTGAAAATAGGCATGAGTGACATGTCTGTGAATAGGTTTTCCACTTGTGACAACTCTTCCTTGCCTGTACATGGATTTATGGAGACTGAAATATCCTTGTTGGAATATTTACATTGAAACAGGGCTTCCCAGAACTCAGAAAAAATGGCACCACCAGAAGACTGTAGTGGTTTTATATTTAAAATGAATTCTTGTAGACCTGTCACTTTTGTTTTGGGTATTGCTAGACCAACAGCCCCTTGTAGAATGTGATGTGTATCCATGCTGGCAATGACTGAATCAGAGATCCAGGCTTCAGTGCCTACCCACTGGTATCCAGTAATATTATATTCAACAAATTTATGCAGTAGCACCTCCAAGTCCCAGTGAGCAAGAAATCCCACAATCACTCGTGAAGTAGAGCTTTTAATCTGTTCAATTATCCTCATTACTTTATCTTCAGTATATGTTCTGAAAAATGGGAGAGAATATTCCAAACAGATTCCCATCTGTTCGGCCACCTTAGTAAAAGTTGCCATCCCACTGTTGCCATAATCATCATCTGTTCTTAAGGCTCCCACCCAGGTCCAGCCAAAGTGTCTAACCAGTTCTGCCAGTGCTCTGCTCTGGTAGTGGTCACTTGCAATAGTTCGAAGAAATGAAGGATACTTCATTTTGTCACTAAGACACTCACAGGTGGCATAGTGACTGATCTAAGATATTAATATACAAAAAAGAAGAAGCAGCAAAAAACAATACATTTAATTATAACATATGCAGTATTTTCAGCTTTGAAATATCTTTATTAGAGTTCAACGGAATAAAATTCATTGCACACACTGTGAAAAACATAGATTACAACTTATTTTTATAAGGATAACGGATACCAATGGAAGCTTGAATGGTCCGATACTTTTCGTTATTGCCATGCAAGCAGATGAAGTTGTGTCCCCTAAAATGGCTTGAACTTCAGCATGCTTTGTGCAGGGCCCTTCAACAGATATTTTCTCATGCCCATTTGCAAGGGCCATAGCTGCTTGAACACCAACCGCTACTGAGCCACATGTGTCATAGATCTTGTAGCCTAATGAGACACCGGGTAGCAAAGTGGAACTGTTATTAATTTCCTCGATGGCAAAAAGCATGGACTGTGCGTACTGGAAGTCTCTGAAATTAAGACTGGTTCAAAACAAAGCAAAAAAAAATATAATAATGCATATATATATATATATATATATATATATATATATATATATATATATATATATATATATATATATATATATAAAACAGTGGATTATTCATGTAACATTAGACATGAACAAAAGCTTCAACTGATTTACTTACCTGATGCATTTTAGTGGAGGTGGCACAAAGGTGTATGTCAGCTGCCTGACTTCCCAGCTGCTATGGAAAGAGAAAACACCTCCAACTATGATGTCCCCATCTTTCCATAATTCAGGAAGTACTGGCTCTCCTTGCAGTGTACAGGCAGTTTCATTAGTTTTAGAAAAAGTCATGATGGCAATCACCATATGCAGCAATGCAACTAGTGGCTCCATACACCTAGTGAAACTATCATATGACAAATATACCCTGCTCTGGTATTTCAGCTAATAGAATGCATCGGTGGTCTTTATAGGGATCGTATAATCTTTAGGGAAATGACATAGGCCATAGAATGTGAAGGAGGCCCCACATGTTGGCCTACTGATGACACAAAATAAAATGAATAAAATAAATATTATTTTAAAATATGTTTTAAGCTTTTCTGATAGCTGATTCAAAGTTAGTGTTTTGAAGCAATAGCAAAAGCAAATGTCTGTGCAGGTGTAGTTGACAGATTGATAATGCAGCAGAGTTGCAGATTTAGTTCATACTACGCTGTAAAACAGGGGTTTTTAATATACATTCTCCAGAAGAGCTGCGTTTGTCAGCAACCAACTTGCAAAAAATAAATAAATCTCTGGAGATCTGTAGGTAGAGATAATAAACTGCCAAATTTTAAACCACTCATCCAAAATGAAAATCAAACCAACACCACAACAAGCGCACAGCAAGATAAAAAAACAAAAGTTTTCCAGTGATCGCTCTGCTTATTTCTCACATTGCCTGTTACAAATGCTGCAGGTCTGTGGTCATTCACAAAAACTGGCCTTAGCTGCAATCTGTGATGGGCAGGAGTGCCTTTTCATCTGACACTACCCTGCAGGCACAGGACGTCAACATGACGTCATATTAACGTTGTACCCTAATGTCATGGAGATGTTTGATCTTGTTTGGAAATGAAAATCAGGTTGATGTCAGAACCAATGTTCAACCTATAATCAACCAAATATTAACGTTTAATCATGTTACACAGGGCTGCCAACTCTCATGCATTTTGCGTGAGGGTCACGCATTTGACAGTATTCTCATGCTCTCACGCCACATCTATTTTCTCACGCAGAAAAATCATCCCGTGAATATTTTTTTCCGTTATAATAAAGACGGTGTTAAAGACTTTTATCGTTTAATAAAGATGTTAAACAAACTGATGCCTGCGTGCCTCTCACACTGCCGCTGCTTGATGCTGATGCACTGCTTGCGTTGCTGCACAACTGAATCCCAGTTGTGAACATGCATGCCGAAAGAAATAGGTGCGGAAATAGGTCCGGTTTCCCCCACAGTCCAAACACATGCGGTACAGGTGAATTGAGTAGGCTAAATTGTCCATAATGTATGAGTGTGTATGGCTGTTTCCCAGAGATGGGTTGCAGCTGGAAGGGCATCCGCTGCGTAAAACATATGCTGGATAAGTTGGCGGTTCATTCTGCTGTGGCGACCCCAGATTAATAAAGGGACTAAGCCGAAAAGAAAATATATATATATATATATATATATATATATATATATATATAAATATGCTGGGTTGTTTTTTTTTTTGGACTGCTAAGTAACAAAATTGGGTTGATTTAACCCAATTTGGATTAAAAATCGGTCTTGATCTATAACCCAGCAGTGACGTGAAAAGAGAGCACGCACGTCACATCTGCATATAGGTACGTCAGCGTGAGAAACCGCCATTTTCTTTCGACTTTCGAGGGAAGCGAGCAAAATTTTGTCTTAGACGTAAGTTGTTTAGTTTGTATTTAACAATTTTTATAAGAAATAACACACTAAGTTTAATGTATCATGTATATGCACGCGCTTTTTTTTTTTTTTAAACCTAACGACTTAGCATCACAAACTGTTGCTCCGCCTCACGGCCGACCTGTCCTCGCCTCACGACCGACCTGTCCTCACCTCACGGCCGACCTGTGATCGCCCCACGACCTGTTGATAAATGGACTGGAAAGCTTGTGTGACATCCGAAGGAGCTTGGAAAGAATATGGTAATTTTTTTATATTACTTTTGTATACGTAAAGTTCCTTTGTTCTACAGTCTTTGGCATCTACTTTGTTAGATATGGTTAACGGTTAAATCCACTGTGTTAGATACGATTTTGATACAGCAGCGTTTACTTAACTAATCTGATGGTATTTTGTCAGCACATAAAGTTACACAAAAACTTCCCGCTCTGTTTGTAAGGTACATTCGTACTTAGTTGTACGTTCGACAGCAAACGATGCTAAGTTAATTTACGGGCATAATAATAATAATCCGATAACGTTAAGTTTTTTGATGTAACGTTAGGCAGGAATGTCTGAGCTCAGGTTAAAGAATGCTTGAAACTAACGTTAAGCTTGTTCGTTTTATAAACACCACACCAAGGATAATAAGGATAATTTAGGAGTTTTTTATTGAAATAAAGTGCCCTTTGAGGTGTAAACTGTAAAACAGTAAGTAATATTTTTACACTTGTACTTCTTAAATTTGTTCATTGATTTTTGTAACAATAATTTAATGCATAAGAGTATTAAATTCAGCTTCTCTAACAATGTTTTTTTGGTCAGAACATAATAAATTTCCTAATCTGCATGAACATTTTGTTTAGCTGTACATTGAATAGCAAATGTTATTAATTTACTATGAGCATTTTACATTCTAGACGTGATTTGAGCTATCTTTAATTAATCCTGTATGTATGGTTCATTTGATGCAGATGGAAATGTCTGAGCTAAGTCTAAATCCAACCTAATCATCTTCAACAAGTTTGGCCACCATTTTATGTGACACCCTGGGTAATTATGATTATTTAGAAGTATTTTGTGATAAAGTGACTTTTGACCCCTATTGAATCTATATAGGTTCGACAATTAGTAGTTAGATCAAAGCTTCTCCTTCGTCTCGTGGCTGTAATTTAGTGTTTATGTCCAATCATTGTGACTAGTGCAGCTAACCTGACCATCGCAGATATACCTTCTGTAGTTTTCCCTTTTATTCTTACAAACAATCTTTTTCCTCCACAGTAATAATATAGTCCTCCCCGCGCCCAAGGTCCTATAATATCCCCTGCATTGTTGATAATATTTTTGCACCACAAAGGGTTAATATGCCCTACCCTGACTAGCACTGTTCCGGTGGGAGTAAAATTAAAACATGTGAAATTTCCTGGGTCTGCAGAAAATGGGCCTGTTTTTGTCTGGTTATTTATTGGTGGGAATATTTCTGCTAGAGTGTCCCATCCTTTTGGTCTATACTGTCTTATCAGATTTATCCTACACCCCTATCCTGCTGGGTCATTTTTTTATCAATGGGCTGGTTCTATTCTAAGGGTTGGTCTAGCTTTTGCACATGCAACACAACCTGTCATACCTGTTTATTTAGCTGAGAAAAAATCATCCATTCTAACCACAAATTAGTTTCCCCTTATCCCGTGGCTTTCTCTAAAATATCTTCAGGGGTTAATTTGGTGTAATCCATTTGTATTACAACCCTTCGACCTCTGATTTCTCTACTATGATCTCTGATTGGGGGTCCTATAGTCGTTGTCTTGTTTCTATCTGTTACATTGACCTTATCTAAAAACTCAATTTCTATGATTTCCAGGGGGTCAGTTCCTGATATCTCGACTCCTAATAGTATATGGAGAAACTTAGGCAGATTGTTTTTCCCAGCATAATGGGTCTTATCTAGGGGGTATCCTGTCCACTCCCCTATGGACATAGTAATAGGGTTCTGGGTAGGACTATAATCCCTTTGTATTTTCAGTTTTCTCCACTCGTTTTTTGGACCTGCGAAGCAAGGTCCACTCTGGTGACGTCCAATGATATGGACGGTGGGTCCGCAGGACAGCACTGGCTCAGATGGTACCAAGTGTCACCGTTTCCTGCAAGACTAACACAGTGAGAGGTGTGTGCAAGTACCTTAATTGGAGCAGACCAGCGAGGCTCTTTCCATTTACGCCTGTAGATTCTCAATCTCACCCAATCCCAAGTTTGGTCAGGTAGGGGTGCTTGATATTCGTGATTCAACCGCTCAACCTTACCTTGTGACTGTGGGTGATAGACTGCCCCGAAATGGTGTACTAAACCCAATGCCTTTTCCACATCAGCCAGATGTTCATTTTTAAAGTGTGAGCCGTTGTCAGATCTTATCCAGCTCGGAAAACCATGACGTTGGATGTAATGGTTTATTAGACATTTAATGACAGCAGTGCTGTCTTCCTTGCCCACCGGGAAGGCCTCTGGCCATCCAGTATATGCATCAATCATTACAAGCAAGTATCGTTTACCATTTACCCTTTCAATCATGTCAGTGAAATCAATTATAACTTCATCCCCAGGGCCATTTGCCAATGGGAACAATCCCTGAGATGGTTTCATAGTTGGTTTGACATTGTGCATCTGACAGATGTCACATGTCCTTATGTACCCAGAAATTAGGTATGTCATAAAAGGATGTCACCATGATTGCAATGCTCGTGACATTTACTTATCACTACAGTGTGCATGTGTGTGAGCTTCTTTCAACACGCTTGGGACTAGTGACGCTGGGAGCAAAGCTCTACCATCAGGTGCTGTCCAAAGCCCATCCTCGAGTCTGATTGCCCCTTTGTTTTTCCACACAGACTTTTCTTCAGTAGCAGCCATGTCTTGCTGCTCAGATAAGAATTCTCTTGAGAATTCTGGTAGGAGGGATGTCACGTCTGGCTCAGATGTGACCACAAACTGACCCTGTAGGTAGCCTTAGGCACGTTAGAAGAAAATATTACGAACCGTGTGTCAAAAAGATTTATGACCCCTGATTTATGACCCTAGCAGCTTTCATGTGTTACCTTTGACACCTACCTACATGTCAGATGTCTGGTTTTAAGGTCCGGACATTTGTACAACAGGAAGAGGAATCGGCCATTTTAGATTTTAGCATCTGTTGTTTTCACAGCTGTAATAGGTGTAAGTTTTAGGGGTTGTCTCTCCCATACGTTGTATTTAAAAAGCGGCTTGGAATACATGGTCCCCAAAAAACCTCTGTAGACTCTCGTTTCACAATGCCTGGTCCAAATACTCCTTAACCCCGGAGAAAGGTGTTATGTGTTTCACCTACAAGAGGCCCTATTGAATTGAGAGAGAATCGGATTTATGCTCCAAGGATAAAAGAGAGACCTACTTTGACAAAGTTTCTCCATGAAGGTGAGGATATTGTGAAAACTGCATTCCCTATTTCTGACGGTCGAGTTGTCAGATATAAGTTCGACAAACTGCGGCGTACTGTGAGGATCTACACCTCTGATGCTGAAGATGAATTCACGTCGATGGATACTTGTCTTTTTTTTCATGACTGGGATCTGTTTCACACACTTGTATGGAGAGACCTGTATGACTGCGGTGACAAGCCCCTTTATGTGGCGGAGTGGGGTGGTGTATTGGCAAATACAAGATTTCGTGTGGTTGGAGATCACAGCGGAAAGTTACCAGATGACTCTGTTTACATATTCTATACCACCAACAAAGATGCCGTTTGTGATCATACCTGGCCTATCCCACGAGCTGAACATCACATGTACTATGAGTTGTGCTTTGTGTTCCAGTGGAAAGATGTGCGAATAATTGATGACATTTTTACATCTATTAGTAAGATGTTTAAATGGTGCTCAAAGTATGAGCGTTACAATTCTGTAAAAATACGCTCGAGACCCTACCAGCATTGCCTGATGACAACGCCACGTCCTTGGAGACCTCACCGTATTCTCGTGACAACAAATGGCTGAATAAATTCTGCATGGAGCTGGGCTACCACAACTTAAATTTTCTCTCTACCCCGTACGGTAGTACCGGCGCTATAGCTGGAGCCGCTGCCTTTGTGGGTGCTGATGAACCGGATGGATGCCTCCGCTCTGATGGGTTCAAAATCATTAAAGCGGCCATTGTGGTCATGCTGGAGCATCTGATCAACAAAAAGCTGAAAGAACTCTGCCTGGGTTGTGAAGTTGACCACCCAAGTCAGCTCAGACACTCCTGCTTGTTTGAGCCCTGTGTCTATTTCTTTGACACATACTTCGAGGAACTGTCAAAGGTCCTTATTAAACCAGAGCTGAAACACATCATAGCTCATGCCCTGGACCGATTTGGGTTAAAGATACACCCCCTGAGAGTTCAGGGAAACGTGGACAGTATTTTGTGTGAACTGCGTGACGAAGCCTACATTGTTGAGAAACTCCGTGAAGTCAGAGAAAAAGTTGTGGACAACAGCACTGAGCAGATCGTCTATGACGTTGTGGACTCCTGGAAAAGCGCTGTCTAGCTGCTGAATTGAAATGGGTAACATGTGTTGCTCAACTGTTTTAGTAAAGTGGTTCCTTAAGCGTCGTATTAGATGCGAGATAACCAACTTGTTGTATACGATTATTGAAGAAAATACCAATGTACCTGTTACTGAAAACGGCTGCAGTGTTGATCCCGAACGTTTTACAAAGCTCAAGAAACAAATGACTGTTGTAAGAGGATTGACCACTGAGTGGTGTAATATGACGCTTATGTGTCTCAATACATGTGAGCCGAACAGTATGACTATAAGAAAAATTTTGGACTTGATGACTGAATGTAGCGGTGAAATTAGAGTTGCAGACATATTGTGTCTATGTACATATGTAACTGATGTCTGTATAAACATGTTGAGGAATGATCAAGTACATGTTTGTGAAATTACTGATACATTTGTTGATTACATTCTTGAGAAAGACATTGTAATATGTGTAAAGTTTCTTTACTACATTGACAATGTCTGATATCGATGTTTTCTGTTTGGTTGTTTTCTTTGTTTTTTTATAAATAAAACCCATGATCACTAAAACCAATTGCGTTATTCTTTTGGAAGTATCTGAACTGACAACATGGTCACATGACAATATAACCCTTCTAACCCTGGTTCATTAGGGGGTAAAAAGCGTTTAAGAGACTCTGTTTTAAAAGAGACTGGGAAATGTTTAACTGATAAAGAAGTTTCAGACTGGCTTGCTGGTGAGGATGCTTACACCCTACACAAAACAGCGCCTCTGAAATACAAAAGAAACAAGGTGTTTGTTTATGGTATAGATATGCAATTCCAGGCTGATCTAGTTGATATGTCAGCATATGCTAAAGAAAATGACAACAACAAATTTCTATTAACTTGCATAGACCTATTTAGTAAATATGCTTGGACACGTGTTCTAAAAAACAAAAGCGCTATAGAAGTCACTAAGGCTTTTGAGTCCATACTGGTAGAGGGTCGTGTACCTCAGAAATTACAGACAGATAAAGGAAAAGAATTCTTTAACTGTTGCTTTCAAAAAATGACAAAAAAGTATAACATCAACCATTTTGCAACAGACTCTGAATTAAAAGCCTGTGTGGTTGAACGTTTCAATAGGACGTTAAAAGGTCGGATGTGGAGACATTTAACTGCTACAAACACCAAGTGATACGTTGACATACTTCAAGACATGACACAGGGTTACAATGCTAGCTATCATAGAAGTATAAAGATGAGACCGATTGATGTCAATACAGAAAATCAGTCTGTGGTGTTGCATAATCTTTATGGTACTAGTAAGTCTCACAGCACCAAGCAAATATTTAAATATAAGATAGGTGATATAGTACGGATTTCAAAAGTAAGAGGCCCTTTTGCAAAAGGCTATGAAAAAACTACACAGAAGAATTTTTCACCATAACTAAATGTATCCCACGAAACCCTCCAGTTTACAGGCTTTGTGATTATGATGGGGAGCTCATCGATGGGGTTTTTTATGAGGAGGAATTACAAAAAATATTTGTGAACAAAAACAAAGCATTTAAAATTGAAAAAATTTTGGAGAAGAAAAAGCAAGGTCGAAAGACATTAGTACTTGTGAAATGGCTTGCTTGGCCAACAAAATTCTGTTCATGGCTGGATGAGAAGGAGGTCGTCGATATACAGACTCCATAAAATGAAAGACCCCATTAGAATTTGAGCAAAAAATAAAAAACAGTCATGGGCGAGGGTGGTTTTTACATGATGCTGCCGTGTAATGCTTCATTAGCAGTTTTTCCAGAGAATAGTATCTCTAACTATAGAACAAGACTATCAAGAACTATAAACCTAAAAGGAGAGTGGGAAGTAGGTTTGATCAAGTTCGAATACCCTATATCGTGGTATACGTTTACCAAGGAAGATGCTGAATATGTTGTTAACATAGGTCCTAACAAATCAAAAGAGAATGAGGCTAACCCTCCTAACAAATATGTGATGTTGTAAGCAATACACTAACAAGATCTTTTAATAGTAACAATACTACACAAGACGGATCTGGTCTAATGGTGATGGCTAGGAAACGATCATCTCGGCCTCCAGGCATTAGGAGGAGGGGTCAGGCAAGGAAGAAAGCAAAGCGCGCATCAAAGAAGCCCTCAGTCAAAAAGTGTAAGCCATGGAGAAAACGTGCTTCGACAGCCAAGATCAAAAGGTCTGCTAAAACAATATTCTAGATCATGGCATTACTACGCAACATGTCTGAAGAGTGTATCAAATCTGAACTCGACCTGTTCACAGTTCCATTGACTCAGACGGCTATTGAAAAAATTCTTACATCGAAATACCCCCATTATCAGCGATTTCTGACACTGCCCCTTTGGAGTTTTTTATTGCGGGCACTGGTGAGGACTATCTTGACCTAAACAATACATTGCTGTTTTTACGTCTCAAAATCACTAACCCTGACGGTTCAAACATCGCTGCTGAAGCCCCCGTGGGACTCGTTAACTATGCTGGACCCACCATATTTTCACAAGTGGATGTGTCACTCGGAGATAGATTAATTTCTCAAAGCTCATCCACACATCCATGCATTATGGAATGTTTAATTAATTACAGCAAGGATGCTCTAGAGACACTTTTTTCTGCTGGACTCTTTTACAAAGACACTGCTGGCCATATGGATGAAGATGATCCTGCTGGAGACAATCAGGGATTGACAAAGAGAGCAACCTTTACTGAAACCAGCAGGGTGGTGGAGCTACTTGCGCCAATACACAGTGACATCTTCTTTCAAGAAAAACTAATGCTTAATGGTGTGGATGTTAAAATCCGCATGACAAGAGGCAAGGATGAATTCTGCTTGATGAGGAGCGATGCTGTGGGCTATAAACTGAACATCCTGTCAGCATCCCTGTTTGTGAAAAAAGTATCAGTATCACCAGCCGTAAGGCTGGGGCATGCCCAGGCATTGCTCTCAACCACAGCCAAGTATCCAATAGACAGGGTATGTCTGAAAAACTTCTCTATACCTACAGGAGCCAGGGTGTCTAATCAGGAAAACTTGTTCCTTGGCACTTTACCAAAATCAATTGTTTTAGCAATGGTCGATAATGATGCATTCACAGGCTCCTACGCTAAAAACCCGTTTGCTTTCAAGCACTATGATCTAGAATTTTTAGCTGTTTATGTGGATGGTCAACAACACCCTGCCAAACCACTGCAGCCTAATTTTACAACTGGCTCTGTTGTGCGGGAATTTTATCAGTTAGCAATGGCATCTGGAAAACATCTCAAAAACCAGGCTCTATCTATGGACCGGGATGACTACTTGAGTGGTTACACTCTCTACGCATTCAATCTCACACCAGATGAAGAATGTGGACAGCACGTATCACTGATCAAATCTGGAAATATTAGACTAGAAGCACGGTTTAGACAACCACTACCCCGTAAAATTTATTTAATTGTTTATGCGATATTTGACAGCATAATCGAAGTGTCAAATCGTAGACAGGTGCTTGTTGATTACTATTAACGAAATGAATACAATTCAACTCACGGATGTCATGGACAAGATTTCATGTGGCACTCATTTTCTTGGAGTCCTTCCTTATGACTATCTACCCAGAAAGCCATTAGGAATAACCCCGTCTATGATCATAATCAACACACATCCTTCAGAACTCCCTGGTAAACATTGGCTGGCCATTTACATAAATGAGGATGGTGTGGCGTGTTTTTTGACAGCTTTGGTAATAAACCTGATCATCAACGATTTCCTAAAGCCATCAATAACTTTCTAAAACGCAATTCCACCAGTATCCAGTAATCCATTAAGCAGGTCCAGGATTTCTCAACTGACACTTGTGGCCAACATTGCGCATACTTTCTATACCATATTGCTAAATTGAAAGATTATGACTGTTTTATCAACTTGTATAGTGAGGATTTTTTTAAAAATGACAAAACTGTATTCAATTTTGTGAAGAAAATATAACTGTCTAAACATAATGTAAATGTATTCAAGTGTGTACAGTGTGTACAAACAGGTGAAATGTTTCGCACTGAATGATGTTATAAATAAAGCAAATGAAACGTATCATATTCTTTCTGACTTTTATTTGTTTACAACACATTCAACAATACACGTATAAAACCACATGGAAAAATAACATAAAAAAATCAACCACTGATTACTGTCAAGAGCAGGTGATTTAAAAATTGTATTCACTAAATGATTATTTGACGGTGATGATAGGTGGGTAGTCCTCTTCTTTTTTTTACCCTTTATAACTGGTGTCTTTTCTGCTATAGATCCCCTGTTTTTTAAAGAGTTAATTGACTGTTTTACATAATGATTTCCTATTGTGGAAAACGGTATGTTTAATGCCGCAAAGGACTCTAAAAACTCATGCCATCCAGCTGGTCTTCTTTCATCCACAATTTTATGTGGCGATGTAACACTCTTCACCAAATCCAGTATGTGGGACCCAGGAATTGTTCTACCTTTAAACACAAATTCTCCTGACGATGTCCATGAAGCAATGTCTTTAGATTTTGACATTTTATCTAATATATAACGTGTGTTTTTCACACTTCTCTGTGGAATATTCTTCAAAACTTCACCCACAGTATTGTCTACATCGTCCTGGTTATTCACCCCATTAGTGTGTGTGGGTGTTTCTTTACTAACAGGCTAACAAGCAGGATGGCTGAGTGTTAATGTATTTGACTCCCGCTCCCCCTGTTTAGATACTGTTAAATAACGTTGCAGGACTGCTGTGTAAAGTTTAGCTTTCTCGCGAGGGTTCAGATCATTCCTGCACAAGATGTTCCTTATAGTCATATCCATATGGTGTAGATGTTTTCAACTTATCTAGCTGATGCTGCGGTACTAAAAACAATTTTTCGGTATACTCCATTCCTGGCATTATTTAGAGGTAATCAAGCTTTTTATAAAAGGGATGGCAACACTTAAAAGAGGAAGAAGAAATCCACCTCGCTGGTTGATCAGTTTTCTCTTCCTTTTGACACCAATCTTTTTATCTGCAACAAATTTGATTTCACTCTTTCGTCTCTTCAGCTTCTGGTATTGCTGTGGTTTCAATGGTATATTACCATGAAGCACGTTGAGAGCCACTTCACACAATGTTGCTATGAGTTCATCTGAGGCAGTCTGTAAAATTGCTCGTCTTTGTACTGGTGTAGATTTTAAAAGCATCTTTAAAAGAGCCAGGTTTCTTAAAAGTTTTGCTGACATATTAAACTATTTTCTTTTCTGGAGGTACACTACAGGATGCTGTGAAAGCAGTGCTATTCTGAGACGGTACTGATCAGGTGTTTTTGCTTTATAATCAATTAAAAGGTATCCAAATGGGGGGTTTGTTGCGTCTTGATAAGCTTCCATGAAAAATTTTGTGTTTCGGGGGTACATCTGCCATGCAAGTACATTAATTTGGGTATTGTCTCTTGGGTTTTTGAACAACACCAGATAATTTGTGTTCAAACTAATGGTCCTGCTTGATTTACCTTGAACAAACAAGTTTTGCACAAGATAGAGAGCAGATAAATTCTTATGATGGACATATTGGGTAAATACACGTTCCACTTCAGTGCTGTTACTACCTTCTTTCAATACATCATCCAAAATCAAAAAATTTGTTTTTTCAGGCGAAAACAAACTTGGATCATTCAGACTCAGTGGTAGTCCTTCAATGAATTTAATATCATACATTTTCAACATTTCTTTATACATTGGCTGAAAACAATCATAAACATATACAACATTGTCAAATTTTTTAGAAACAATTCTTTCAACATTTTGCAACATCATTTTCACAAAGTAAATTTTACCAGAATTGGATGGCCCTGAAATTACACAAGAAAATGAGTGCTGTAATCTGAAATCAAAACCCTCTGTATCTCAAGCACCTATATGTCCAAAAATCATATCAGAAACCATATGGTAAAGTCGTGTAATCAGGGAACAGCACACGTTTGTTATAAACAATCTTGAACTTTTTCACAACTGGCTTGTTATGCAGGGTGAGCATCTTTTTATTTCACACAATGTTGTCTGTGTGCGCCAGTATGTGACTAGTGTCGTCAGATGATTTTACAAAGCTGTCAACAAGTGTAATCAAAGAGTCCAATCTGATAACTTTGGAATTTTGCGAATTCAAGGTTATACCCTTTGCCTTCATGCATACTTTACCCTTGGCTGTGCGATACCCATACGTTTTAGGACCTCCAGAACAGAATTCTGTGATATAATCGTCACTACCAATCTTATAAGTCAACTCCCCTAAATAGGGCCCTAGCGGAGGGGTCCAGTCTCCATCTTTCGTCACAAAGATGACACTATCGGTATCGCTGTAAAGAAGTCTATCACCCAATCTGTCCATGAGGTTGTACAGTTCCAATCTTGCAAAACACGTAGTAAAAGCTCCTACGAATACATTAACATCGCGAGTTATGTTAAAAGAACCTTCTGCATGACGGTACTGGACAAGCGCTACATGGTCAGACAAAAACGTAAAGTACCTAACTTCGTACTGACATCCGAAGATAAAATGTGCAAAAACTTCAAGATTTTTTAACAGTTTAGAAGTTAAAAGGTCTTCACGAAGAGAGAAACGCCCCCACAGAGAGTTAAGCAGGAGTTTATTGATTGATCGTTGGGCGGGGTTATGAGAGATTTTCTCAGGATCGAGTCTAATGCCTTCTTTTTTGTAATAGTCATCGATGTATTTCATTTTGTCAGTCTCAGTGATTACATCTGAGGGGTAACCCGATGCCTGCTGTTTGAACTGTAAAAAGGTTCTGACATAATCACAAAACAGATCATCAGATTTCTGTGAAAAATGCCATACCTCATAAACCTTGACCACTACATAACCCTTCTCAATGGCTTTCAGCAGTTCAAGGCTAACCCAGGTGCCTGAGATTGCTCGTTCATCGTCACTGTGAGTACAGGGCAAGACATTGCTCTGTTCTTCCGCACAGGTGCGACAGAGAGGAAACATGAGCTTCCCAGCAGATCTGTAGGGGAGAACAGGGTGGAGTAGTTTTCGGGGTGGTAACATCTTGACCTTGATAAATCCATAATAATTTTCAAGATTTTCAAAATCATTGAATATTATTTCAGGATGGCCAATTGGATAGGTCTTTCTAGACTGACAAAACGGGTAAAGACTTGTGAAATCAAGATAATTCATGGTCTCGCCCTCACCAGCTTTATGGTACAATTTGTATGCATTTGTGCGACCACCAAAGAGCGCATCACGAGGTTTCAATCTGTCAGGGGCCGAATAAGTGGACATGAATTCAATCACATGAGGGTCAGACTGCTTAAGATGTGACCATTGGCATTCCCACATAACTTCAGTGTCTAAATTGTAATCACGTTGCAATGTTTCAATCTTGTCATTGAACATGGTCATGAGCGTTCCGAAAGGAATTTTGGAAATTGGATTAATATAATCAGCCCTGTAACAACACGGACAACCATGGTGAAAACAGCCTGCGAATTCAAGAGCTTTTCTCACACCATCTTTCTCATAATAGCCATCAACAAAGTATGTACCAAACTTCTTCTTACCATGATTTAGCGCATGGTGCATGTCTACACCACGCGTTTTTTTCACATACTCAAGCCACTCTATTGACACATTCGTGAATGTCTTGTGCTGGTGAATGTATCCATTATTGTGAGTCAGAGCCACTGTATCAGGTTTGAGAAAATGTGTCTTGAAGACTCCCATACAACATGATGCTAAGGTGGTATAGCTGAAGGGGTCAATTTTTGTACAGTTTATGAACTCTTCTCTATATTTTATGCATGCTTCACGAAGTGGTCAATTTTAGCGCAGCAGATGTCTTCGCTAAAGCCATTGGTAGAAATGAAAAACTGTCAATATACCGCTGCTTGGTTAGCTCATCAAACATAAAGACTAATCTGCAACCCTGCGTAACTATTTTTAGTTTAAGACCCACTTTGCAGAAATATTCCAGAACTAAAAATTGGTCAAAACCTGAGCCATTATGGGCCACCAGCGTGTAATTATTAAATTTTGGACTTCTGAAAGTCTTGATGAGTTGTTTCACACAGTCTTCACCCTCAAATTCTTATTCTCTACCATCGAATGTCAAAGCACAAGCGTAATTAGCAATATGCTTCCCATTATCACAGCTTGTTTCAAAATCATAAAAGATGTAGCGAGTGTCAGGGGCTTTGAGCGGTGTAGGCTGTATGAAACATTCATGTGAACCACCATGGCTAATATTCTCACCACAATACAGACAGAGTTCAGCTGCACAGTTATGGGGTTTTGGCTAGTCTGCAGCTACATGGTAACGGCGATTGCATTTGTTGCAGTATTTTGTTGTGTCACAAGCGGATCTACCTGATGCATTAGGTCGCTTATTAGCACTAAAGCAATATTGTGACTTACAATATCTTAGACAGTCTGGACAGTGTAATGACTTTTTAGGCTGTTTGGGGCATTCACGGTCATTGCATACAGAACAGGCGAATTTACATTCATGACTATGTCTATTTGTATATACTGTGTAGCAATACTCACACACGTAATCTCCACCAATAAAGGCTTTGAGATTTTTTAGCATGTAATAATGACCATCATGGAGATACAGAAACACTGTCTTAAAGTGCGGCTTGTCATGAGTTTTATATTTTTGTAACTGCCCATCATTGGCTCTGTGGAAAATTACAATCTTTATGTTTAACGACTTCTCAAACTTCGCTACATCATTAAAGCTTATTAAGGCCTGTGATGTGAACCCTGCAGCTTTCTGTATGGCATCACCTCTTCTTTCTAAGTCATTGTGTGGTGTTTCTGGTTCAAGAAAATGTGCTAGACAAATGGCAAAACACAAATAGTTTGAGACATTGGTGGGGCAGAATAAGTGCATCCTTTTCCGCCTAATCACTTCATCATGGGCAATATCTGTAAGTTTCCTTTGAGCACCCCCATTCCTACTTCTGGCTATGGAAACATGTAATTGTAAAGAATCATTAGCCATCACACAATCGTTACTTTGAATTACACCTTCAAACTGATCTACAAAGACCTGCTCATTGTAATCATTACCGGGGGACAGAATGGCATTTACAACACTTTTTGGACTGGACCCCTTAGACTAATATTAATAAACCCCCCCTCACCAGCCAGCCGCCTGGAAAGCAACACCATCTCTGACAGCACATTTTGCATAAATATTGTGTATATTGCCAAATCTGTGGAAGATATCTCTCTCAAACTCAGAACTCTGTGTATCTCTAAACCATTGAAATACGGTCTTGGGACAACAGTGTATCTGTCTACGGTGCCACCATCTTGAACAAGTCTGTCAACATCATTCTGATTTAACCCAGCAAAAGGGCCATCAGTGTCAGGTGAAGGGGGTGAGGGTTCATTTGGAATAGCATTGCCTATCTGCACAGAATCAGTTCTGTGCATACAAATCATTTGTTCTAGTCTTTCACAAAGATTAGCGTCAGTTGAATCAAGCACTTCAGTTTCCGCATCAATTAAATTGTGTAACCCCAGATCGTGCGATAACTCAGACATGTTATTTAAAATTTTGACAAATTGATCATTACTAGGTACATGTGTTTGTAAAACACCCTCTAATCTGTCTGCTAGATTAAAATATTGATCCCCAAAAAAACTGCATCTGGTGGTTAATTATACTCTCCAACTGGTCAGATATAGACATTTGTTCTAACCTAGCTCTTGCAGAAGGATTCTGTTCATCATCATTAGATTGATAGCTTTGTAAATCATCATCTGAATGCATTCTTTCACTAGCCATTGTAAAAGTTTTATTTTTTTTAAATTAGAGAATCTCAAATGATTACAGCTGTAGAATAATATACATGAACCATACAATAATGCGTGTTAATTGTTTGTGTTTTAAATGTAAAGGAATACCATCCAGTTCTGACAAAACACCAATTATCAAAAACAAATACAATCAATTAACAAACCAAATGCAACATCAAAATTATATTGTACATACCGTAATGCAACTAAAACGATATAGCATAAATTCAAACCAAATACAATTATAAGGAAAATACAACAATTTGTTATTAATGCTACACAAAGCCAATGTCAATTTTAAAACTGTACATTCCTTAATACATCAAAAACCAAGAGACAACTAAATATTAAAACCAAATACAATTATAAGGAAAATACAACAACTTGTTATTAATGCTACACAGAGCCAATGTCAATTTTAAAACTGTACATTCCTTAATACATCAAAAACCAAGATACAACAAAATATTAAAACCAAATACAATTATAAAGAAAATACAACAATTTGTTATTAATGCTACACAAAGCCAATGTCAATTTTAAAACTGTACATTCCTTAATACATCAAAAACCAAGATACAACAAAATATTAAAACCAAATACAATTATAAGGAAAATACAACAATTTGTTATTAATGCTACACAAAGCCAATGTCAATTTTAAAACTGTACATTCCTTAATACATCAAAAACCAAGAAACAACAAAATATTAAAACCAAATACAATTATAAGGAAAATACAACATTTTGTTATTAATGCTACACAAAGCTAATGTCAATTTTAAAGAGCCCATATTATACATGAAATAGGGTCATATTTAGGTTGTAAGTGTCTCCAACAACAGTCTAATATGCATGCAAGTTCAAAAAACACTTTCATGGTCTTATAATCTGCATTTATTTTTACCTAATTATCCCATCGACTCCCATATGAATCGTTCAGCGATTCATTTGTTCCCAAACCCCTCCTCAGCGCGAAGCTAATCTGCGCTGATTGGACCGATGACAGCCTGCTTCGATTGGTCGACACTGACAGGCTTCAGCGCGAGACAGAGTGAAATGCCCAGCAGCTAATCAACAATATAAAAGTAGTCACAGTGCATACACGCTTCATAGTGGATTTTTGGCACCAGTGGGTGAATGTAAATACAGATGATGGACTAGAAAATACTGACGACTAACTATTTTATTGAGCAAAAACTCCAAGAACTGGCGAGGAGATCTCCTAGCCTGTCACAGTCTTCTTGCTCTTTTTACACACACACACACACGCACACACAGACACACACACACACACACACACACACACAGGGCCGGCGCGTCCATAGAGGAGCGGCTGAATAGAGAGGGCGCGGCGCTCAGTTATATCCGCGAATACCTGTGCGTTTCACACAAGAGGAGACACACACACACACACACATTACACTCCTACCCGAGGACACGACACACGCCTAGAGCGCCAGTTCAGCTTGCTGGGTGCAATTTATACACCTCACCTCGAACCTAAGCTGAAATATTTTGAAACTTGATCGTTGCATGCGTGTAGCAACAGCTGACGATCCATAATCAAAGCGGCATGCGTCGCGTTTTCAACGTGGCTTTACACGCGATATGAGAATATAAAGAGTTAACCTGATACAGCACACGCAGTTAGTAACAAAACACAACTAAATACATAATTTGCAAGCTAGAGTAAACGAGGCAACAATTTTAATCGCACGTACTTACACTTGTGAAATGGGGGAAGAAACTGATTCATGATGCACTGATCCATGTTCTGACAGTCTTTACTGATCCTTCCTTTAACAAACTGATGAAGTCTTCTTTGAAAGCATATAGTTTTCAGAAGCACTCGATCTGCTCAAGGCTGGGCTATATTGCTGATGTTTCATCTTTGATTAGACTGTCCATAATATCCATCTGCACAGCGTGACTTCATTCGACCGGTGTCTGTCTGTGTGTGTGTGTGTGTGAGAGACTTTTTTTCTGTTAGTGGGCGGGGCCGCAGGTTTCAAATCTCCCGGGTTTGCGCATGCAACTACTTGTGTTTCTTAGCCGCGTCATCACGAAACACCTAATGACTCATTATCAAGACGACTCGTTTGAAGCACTATGAGTCGACTCTTTTATAGATGAATCAATAATTTTAAACACTGTACACTTACAGATTTAAGCCTTAGCTGGATATTTCACTTCACTTAGAGCTGTGTGACACACTACATGGAAGGGCATTTTCAAAAACCCATAATATGGGCTCTTTAAAACTGTACATTCCTTAATACATCAAAAACCAAGATACAACAAAATATTAAAACCAAATACAACTAAATAACCATACAAAACAAAGACTGTATACACCTATACTCTTGACTCTGGAAGTCTAAAACGACAACATCAGGAACGACCCGTCCTCATAACAGCGTTAGTGACATTAGAAAGCAGCTTTACCATTAGCTGGCGTTCTCTGAATTCCTCCCGACGCGCGTCGTCAATCCTGTTGGACTCAAATGGTCCATTGCATGTTCAAAAATTGACGGAGATCTGAATTGAAAATTAATAAGTTTTATTTTGAATGCAGGAAGTTAGAGAGTACAATTTCTGCGCAGGAGAGATGTACTAATGTATTAGCCTCTCTGCCTTTATGCTGTCCTTCTGGCTTTTTTATACGTCTCTCACACACACACTTAGCAGCAGGCCTCCAGTAGCAGGAAGTTGGGTTCCTCTTTCTTGTACACACATTATCACTGTTAACCCTTTAAAAGAAGAAACCCTTTATGTTTGCATTTATTAGTAAATGTTTAGCAAAATCTAACAATAAAAAAATTGCTATCCTTCAATCCCTCTCTTGGCCTCTGAAAAGAGGCCACACCACTTTAATAAACACTTAAAAAATCTCAGAATTCTTGGTCCAATATGTCCAGATGAGCTTGGGCCGAAAACCTCTGTGAGGAAAGACACCCAAGCGGCCCCCTAGTTGGCTTATGGGCAGCCACCACATGTTCACCTGACACATCATATCAGACTACTAGAAAGAAAAGTACTTAAAACGTAATAATAATAAAAAAAAAATAAAAATAAAATAACATTCCCTACAAACCAGTGTGCTCAGGCTGGACTGGCCCGAAAACCCCTGTGGGGAAAGGCACCCAGTCGATCCCCTAATTGACGTTTGGGCAACCACAACATGTCAGCTGAGTCAATCACACTGAAATTATCTAGACTACAAACATTTCAGTAATCAAAATTTAAATCTTAACACATTTTCAAACAGCAAATTTCTCAAACATCAATATCTAAAAAACACATAACTTGTTATGAATCAGCATCTGCAAAGAAGCACAGTTATTGGGGAAAAACAACATTTATAAGTCATATTCCTCCTCCTCTTCCTTCTCATCATTATTTCCAGGAGATATCAGCAGAGGCATTGTGTAAAGGGGTGGAGCTCCATCTTTCTTTTCAATTGCTGCTATTATCACCCTGTTACACAATGTTCTGATACAAAGGATGCAACAGCATCCACAGGTCACTATTATGGCCACAAATGTAGCTATAGAGATCAAAATTGATGTAAACATGGTTTTATATTTTCCAAACACACCGGTCAGCCAATCATCAAATGGGTTATTTACACCAGAGTGTTCTGCCATAGTTTTAGAAAGGGTTTTTAATCCTTCTAAAGCCCTCGTTACTGATCCGTCTGGGGCGGTATTATTGGTAATAAAAGTGCAGCAAAAATCTTGGAACATGGCACCCCTTTTCCGCCAATAGCATGTCTAGTGCTATTCTATTTTGTATTGCCATTAATGAGGTTGGGGCCAATTGTTCCGATAATCCTTCTACGGCGTCTCTTGTGTCAGATTTGCCAATCTCATGACATTATAGTGCCCATAATTTATTCTATCCACATTTTACTTGGGGTGACCGGGAATAGGGCTGAAATTATTGGGATATTCTCGAACCCGGCAGCAATTTGGTCTACTAGTTTGTATTCATCAGGGACTCCTCAAGGGATCCCTATTTAGTCTATATAGGTTCGACAATTAATTGTTAGATCAAAGCTTCTCCCTCGTCTCGTGGCTGTAATTTGGTGTTTATGTCCAATCATTGTGACTAGTGCAGCTAACCTGACCATTGCACATATACCTTCTGTAGTTTTCCCTTTTATTCTTACAAACAATCTTTTCCCTCCACAATAATAATATAGTCCTCCCCGCGCCCAAGGTCCTATTATATCCCCTGCATTGTTGATAATCTGTTTGCACCACAAAGGGTTAATATGCTTTCTCTAGTATATCCTCTGGGGTTAATTTGGTATAATCCATTTCTATCACAACCCTTCAACCTCTAATTTCTCTACTATGATCTCTGATTGGGGGTCCTATAGTCGTTGTCTTGTTTCTATCTATTACATTGACCTTATCTAAAAACTCAACTTCTATGATTCCCAGGGGGTCAGTTCCTGATATCTCGACTCCTAATAGTATATGGAGAAACTTAGGCGGATTGTTTTTTCCAGCATAATGGGTCTTATCTAGGGGGTATCCTGTCAACTCCCCTATTGACATAGTAATAGGGTTCTGGGTAGGACTCTAATCCCTTTGTATTTTCAGTTTTCTCCACTCGTTTTTAAAATTCCCTAACCATGTTGGGTTTGGCGTCCATTTCCCTGTGTACCCCACTACTTGATCCTACCCTCTACACCACTTATTATCCGCTTTACCCCTCATGTTACACCATGCATTCATAGTCTGATCTAAACAAACATATACGTCATATCCTCGCCACGAACTATTGTGTCCCCCACAGTCAATTACCTGACATAGACCAAATGTGTAAGATGTTGTCTCTCCCTTTACATATTCAATGGACAGCCCTCCATAATACTTGGAACACCTGTTTTCTTCCCCTAGGGATCTTTTTACTCTGGTTGGTTTTACAGTTGAGGTTTCATTGCTGTTGTGACTTTTTCCTACTCCTAGAATTGTCCCCACTATTATCAGTGTTAATATCCCCACTATCCCCAATAGTTTCCAGTTTTCCCACAACTTGACCCTCATGTTTTATTGATGCTGGTTTTTTCTTATTATTCAATTCTGGTCCTCCCTTTATATTATTTTTCACAGTGTTATCGTGTTAACAGCAAGTACTATATAATCAATATCAAAGCTACAATAAAAAATAACAAGCACAGTAAACTTATTCTAACGTATAATCTGAAATAGTTATATTCTGGCCTTTAAACGTCTTTTTAATAATGTGGAGAACTCTTATAGAATTCCAACTTGTCCAAACCACACCCCAGCTGGGGTATTGACAATCTGGTGGTGTAATTTGTCACACCACGTTCTCATGCAGATTAGACTGCTCTCAAAGTCCTCATATGTGGGTAGGTCTCTGACAAACGTTTTTGTGATCAGGTGGAGAACTATTCTGTCTGCCTCGTGAGTTATAGCACAGTCACCTTTCGTTTTTCTCTGGGCCTTTACCTTGTCAACACTATATCTTTCTCTGAATTTTTCGCTATGCCCGCTCCAAATGCACAGTCTGCACTGACACAATGGGCTACAGCTTCTCCTTTAGGGGCTGTGAATAAATCCCCAGTTTTGTGGACCACCTGCAAAGTTTGTAGGTTACTTTGTGATGGATGAAAATTGTTATCATGTGTACGTGTTTGTGTGTCACCTCCTTTTGTGGTACCCTCACTCCTGTACCTCCTGTGGTATCCTCCCTCTCTTGGACCTGCGAAGCAAGGTCCACTCTGATGTCGTCCAATGATCTGGATGGTGGGTCCGCCGGACAGCACTGGCTCAGATGGTACCAAGTGTCACCTTTTCCTGCAAGACGAACACAGTGAGATGTGCGTGCAATTACCTTAATTGGAGCAGACCAGCGAGGCTCTTTCCATTTACGCCTGTAGATTCTCAATCTTACCCAGTCCCAAGTTCGGTCAGGTAGGGGTGCTGGATATTCGTGTCCCCTAAAATCAGTTGGTAACATTTTGTCAAAAGATTCAATTAGAGCAGTCAATTTGTCATAATAGATTTTGTGTGATAACGGTTGTACTGGTTGCAATTGTAGTGGGGTCCTTACTGACATCAAAGCCAGTGGAAGAGCAGCTAACCATGTCAATTTAGTCTGTGCACAGATTTTAGCCAATTTATTTTTCAATGTTAGATTCAACCGCTCAACCTTACCTTGTGACTGTGGGTGATAAGACTGCCCCGAAATGGTGTACTAAACCCAATGCCTTTTCCACATCAGCCAGATGTTCATTTTTAAAGTGTGAGCCGTTGTCAGATCTGACCCGGATTGGAAAACCATGACGTGAGATGTAATGGTTTATCAGACATTTAATGACAGCAGTGCTGTCTTCCATGCCCACCAGGAAGGCCTCTGGCCATCTTGTATATGCATCAATCATAACAAGCAAGTATTGTTTACCATTTACCCTTTCAATCATGTCAGTGAAATCAATTATAACTTCATTCCCAGGGCCATTTGCCAATGGGAACGATCCCTGAGATGGTTTCATAGTTGGTTTGACATTGTGCATCTGACAAATGTCACATGTCCTTATGTACCCAGAAATTAGGTGTGGCATAAAAGGATGCCACCATGATTGCAATGCTCGCGACATTTGCTTATCACTACAGTGTGCATGTGTGTGGGCTTCTTTCAACACGCTTGGGACTAGTGACGCTGGGAGCAAAGCTCTACCATCAGGTGCTGTCCAAAGCCCATCCTCGTGTCTGATTGCCCCTTTGTTTTTCCACACAGACTTTTCTTCAGGAGCAGCCATGTCTTGCTGCTTAGATAAGAATTCTCTCGAGAATTCTGGTAGGAGGGAAGTCACGTCTGGCTCAGATGTGACCACAAACTGACCTTTTATGTAGTCTGAGGCACGTTTTGCCGCCAAGTCTGCTGCTTCATTCCCTCTTGATATTAGGTCAGTTCCTTGAGAATGACCAGTGCACTTAATGAAAGCCACTTTGTTTGACAACATTATGGCTTCAGAGAGCTCTCTTGCTTCTTTCTCATGAGTAATAGGCCGGCCAGAAGAAGTTGTGAATCCACATCTGATCCACACAGGCAGCTCCACGTGGGCTGTGGACACTGCATATGCAGAATCAGAGTAGATGTTGACAGACTGTCCTTTTGAGTGTCTCAATGCATTGATTAGGGCCAATAGTTCTGCTTTTTGTGCAGATTGTTTGCCAATTAGGGGTTCCAGATTGTATGGTGACCAATTGATCATTCTGTAATTTAACCACAGCAAAGCCTACTTTCAGAGTTCCATCATCTGCCCTGTGGCAGCTATCATCTGTAAACAGTGTTATTGGGTTGTCTGTTTCAGGAAGTGGGGAGGCATTCAGGCCCTTATTTTATTTTTAGCTGACTTCCTCTCCTCAAACTGCAGTTTCAGAAGTTCTTTTGCAGCTTTAGCAACTCACTTCCCTCTTTGCTCTTTCTACTGCTTTGTCTATGAAATCTACTGCATACCTTTCCCATTTAGTATCATCACTGCCTGGTACCTCAGGAGACTGTTCCATGGCCTGGGTCACACCAGCAGGAGCTCCTTGTAACACTGCTGCCCTGAAAATTCTATTAGTAACAGAGTTAGACATTTGGTTTTCATCGCATGCTTTTTCCCACTCTTGACAGCATCTATTTATGTATGCTGCTCCATTTTCACCATCCCAATGTTTAAATTTCATGTTCTCTATTGACCACTAACTGCTTCGGCTGCTGGCTTAAAGTTGGGTTTTACGGGGGTGAGTGATCTTAGTATAGTCTCTGTATGGTGGGGGCAGTGGGCGTTGCTATCTGATCAGTCTTCGCCTCAGCTTCCTATCTCTTACTCAGTTTAGCTTCAGCTTCTTTGCTGTTCACTTCCCTTTTCTTTGATTTTAGCACAGCTGCTGCAAGTGTGTCTCTAGACCATCTTCTCAAAATCACATCTAACTGTTTTTCTTTCTTTGCATGGGCTCGCTTGTGCAACAGCCCTACTTCCTCTTTTCAGTGTCTGAAAACAGCTTCTTGTGCTCTTTTCTCTTTTATTCCCACTTTCTGAAACAGAGACCTCTTTTTGTACATACAATCAGTGCTATAATGTTCAATCATTTCGCGCGTACATTCTCCGAGTTCTTTTATCTGTTTTTCCTATCTTTTTTATCAGTTTGTGCCAATAAGGTATCTACCATTTTATCCCATTGTTGTCTTAGTGGAGGACAATCATATTCCTCACATTCTCTATCGAATTCTCGTTCCATTTTTTTGAATTTTTTATTTATTTTATTTTATTTTATTTTTTTTATTTATTTACTTTTTATCCGTATCCCTACACTCTCACTATTTCTCAATTCACTAAACCTGCTATCCTTGAGAAATTTACTTGAAGATGTCAGATCCTCGTCAGGATAGGAGGGATCTTCAAGGGTCTGCCTCTCTCAGGGAAAAAGGACTTCTAAATACCGATGTATTCTTAAGTACCGATGTACTTTTAAGTACCGATGTACTTTTACCCTGTTAAATACCGATGTATTTACCCTGATAATTTACCTGAAAATGTCAAATTCTCGTCAGAATAAGAGGGATCTTCAGGGGTTTTGCCTTCTCAGGGAAAGGACTTTAAATACCGATGTATTTTAAATACCGATGTATTTACCCTGATAATTGGAAATATGAGTGACTTCGTCAAGACAAACAATTTCCAATTTATTTGCCTATTTAGGGAACAGGACTTCTCTTTAAATCCTAGTGATTTACCCTAATTGCCTATTTAGGGAACAGGACTTCTCCGTAAATCCTAATGATTCACCCTAACTTTATCACAATTCATTCTTCTCTTTTTTTTTTTATTTTTTTTTTTTATATGTAGTCTGTAACCTCCTGCATGCATCAAATGTATCAAAGAAATGAACAACGTATTTACCAATGCCAAAAGCCATTTATTTAGAATGTTCAATAGCAGAATTTTAGAAAAAGGTTTCTGCTTACCTTTCTTTTAGAGAGGCGCCTCTGGATTTGGCATCAGAAATAATTGTTCATCTATTTGACAGTCTCCAGTCAATCACGTCGTCGGGTCACCAATTGTTGGACTCAAATGGTCCATTGCATGTTCAAAAATTGACGGAGATCTGAATTGAAAATTAACAAGTTTTATTTTGAATGCAGGAAGTTAGAGAGTACAATTTCTGCGCAGGAGAGATGTACTAATGTATTAGCCTCTCTGCCTTTATGCTGTCCTTCTGGCTTTTTTATACGTCTCTCACACACACACTTAGCAGCAGGCCTCCAGTAGCAGGAAGTTGGGTTCCTCTTTCTTGTACACACATTATCACTGTTAACCCTTTAAAAGAAGAAACCCTTTATGTTTGCATTTATTAGTAAATGTTTAGCAAAATCTAACAATAAAAAAATTGCTATCCTTCAATCCCTCTCTTGGCCTCTGAAAAGAGGCCACACCACTTTAATAAACACTTAAAAAATCTCAGAATTCTTGGTCCAATATGTCCAGATGAGCTTGGGCCGAAAACCTCTGTGAGGAAAGACACCCAAGCGGCCCCCTAGTTGGCTTATGGGCAGCCACCACATGTTCACCTGACACATCATATCAGACTACTAGAAAGAAAAGTACTTAAAACGTAATAATAATAAAAAAAAATAAAAATAAAATAACATTCCCTACAAACCAGTGTGCTCAGGCTGGACTGGCCCGAAAACCCCTGTGGGGAAAGGCACCCAGTCGATCCCCTAATTGACGTTTGGGCAACCACAACATGTCAGCTGAGTCAATCACACTGAAATTATCTAGACTACAAACATTTCAGTAATCAAAATTTAAATCTTAACACATTTTCAAACAGCAAATTTCTCAAACATCAATATCTAAAAAACACATAACTTGTTATGAATCAGCATCTGCAAAGAAGCACAGTTATTGGGGAAAAACAACATTTATAAGTCATATTCCTCCTCCTCTTCCTTCTCATCATTATTTCCAGGAGATATCAGCAGAGGCATTGTGTAAAGGGGTGGAGCTCCATCTTTCTTTTCAATTGCTGCTATTATCACCCTGTTACACAATGTTCTGATACAAAAGATGCAACAGCATCCACAGGTCACTATTATGGCCACAAATGTAGCTATAGAGATCAAAATTGATGTAAACATGGTTTTATATTTTCCAAACACACCGGTCAGCCAATCATCAAATGGGTTATTTACACCAGAGTGTTCTGCCATAGTTTTAGAAAGGGTTTTTAATCCTTCTAAAGCCCTCGTTACTGATCCGTCTGGGGCGGTATTATTGGTAATAAAAGTGCAGCAAAAATCTTGGAACATGGCACCCCTTTTCCGCCAATAGCATGTCTAGTGCTATTCTATTTTGTATTGCCATTAATGAGGTTGGGGCCAATTGTTCCGATAATCCTTCTACGGCGTCTCTTGTGTCAGATTTGCCAATCTCATGACATTATAGTGCCCATAATTTATTCTATCCACATTTTACTTGGGGTGACCGGGAATAGGGCTGAAATTATTGGGATATTCTCGAACCCGGCAGCAATTTGGTCTACTAGTTTGTATTCATCAGGGACTCCTCAAGGGATCCCTATTTAGTCTATATAGGTTCGACAATTAATTGTTAGATCAAAGCTTCTCCCTCGTCTCGTGGCTGTAATTTGGTGTTTATGTCCAATCATTGTGACTAGTGCAGCTAACCTGACCATTGCACATATACCTTCTGTAGTTTTCCCTTTTATTCTTACAAACAATCTTTTCCCTCCACAATAATAATATAGTCCTCCCCGCGCCCAAGGTCCTATTATATCCCCTGCATTGTTGATAATCTGTTTGCACCACAAAGGGTTAATATGCTTTCTCTAGTATATCCTCTGGGGTTAATTTGGTATAATCCATTTCTATCACAACCCTTCAACCTCTAATTTCTCTACTATGATCTCTGATTGGGGGTCCTATAGTCGTTGTCTTGTTTCTATCTATTACATTGACCTTATCTAAAAACTCAACTTCTATGATTCCCAGGGGGTCAGTTCCTGATATCTCGACTCCTAATAGTATATGGAGAAACTTAGGCGGATTGTTTTTTCCAGCATAATGGGTCTTATCTAGGGGGTATCCTGTCAACTCCCCTATTGACATAGTAATAGGGTTCTGGGTAGGACTCTAATCCCTTTGTATTTTCAGTTTTCTCCACTCGTTTTTAAAATTCCCTAACCATGTTGGGTTTGGCGTCCATTTCCCTGTGTACCCCACTACTTGATCCTACCCTCTACACCACTTATTATCCGCTTTACCCCTCATGTTACACCATGCATTCATAGTCTGATCTAAACAAACATATACGTCATATCCTCGCCACGAACTATTGTGTCCCCCACAGTCAATTACCTGACATAGACCAAATGTGTAAGATGTTGTCTCTCCCTTTACATATTCAATGGACAGCCCTCCATAATACTTGGAACACCTGTTTTCTTCCCCTAGGGATCTTTTTACTCTGGTTGGTTTTACAGTTGAGGTTTCATTGCTGTTGTGACTTTTTCCTACTCCTAGAATTGTCCCCACTATTATCAGTGTTAATATCCCCACTATCCCCAATAGTTTCCAGTTTTCCCACAACTTGACCCTCATGTTTTATTGATGCTGGTTTTTCTTATTATTCAATTCTGGTCCTCCCTTTATATTATTTTTCACAGTGTTATCGTGTTAACAGCAAGTACTATATAATCAATATCAAAGCTACAATAAAAAATAACAAGCACAGTAAACTTATTCTAACGTATAATCTGAAATAGTTATATTCTGGCCTTTAAACGTCTTTTTAATAATGTGGAGAACTCTTATAGAATTCCAACTTGTCCAAACCACACCCCAGCCGGGGTATTGACAATCTGGTGGTGTAATTTGTCACACCACGTTCTCATGCAGATTAGACTGCTCTCAAAGTCCTCATATGTGGGTAGGTCTCTGACAAACGTTTTTGTGATCAGGTGGAGAACTATTCTGTCTGCCTCGTGAGTTATAGCACAGTCACCTTTCGTTTTTCTCTGGGCCTTTACCTTGTCAACACTATATCTTTCTCTGAATTTTTCGCTATGCCCGCTCCAAATGCACAGTCTGCACTGACACAATGGGCTACAGCTTCTCCTTTAGGGGCTGTGAATAAATCCCCAGTTTTGTGGACCACCTGCAAAGTTTGTAGGTTACTTTGTGATGGATGAAAATTGTTATCGTGTGTACGTGTTTGTGTGTCACCTCCTTTTGTGGTACCCTCACTCCTGTACCTCCTGTGGTATCCTCCCTCTCTTGGACCTGCGAAGCAAGGTCCACTCTGATGTCGTCCAATGATCTGGATGGTGGGTCCGCCGGACAGCACTGGCTCAGATGGTACCAAGTGTCACCTTTTCCTGCAAGACGAACACAGTGAGATGTGCGTGCAATTACCTTAATTGGAGCAGACCAGCGAGGCTCTTTCCATTTACGCCTGTAGATTCTCAATCTCACCCAGTCCCAAGTTCGGTCAGGTAGGGGTGCTGGATATTCGTGTCCCCTAAAATCAGTTGGTAACATTTTGTCAAAAGATTCAATTAGAGCAGTCAATTTGTCATAATAGATTTTGTGTGATAACGGTTGTACTGGTTGCAATTGTAGTGGGGTCCTTACTGACATCAAAGCCAGTGGAAGAGCAGCTAACCATGTCAATTTAGTCTGTGCACAGATTTTAGCCAATTTATTTTTCAATGTTAGATTCAACCGCTCAACCTTACCTTGTGACTGTGGGTGATAAGACTGCCCCGTAATGGTGTACTAAACCCAATGCCTTTTCCACATCAGCCAGATGTTCATTTTTAAAGTGTGAGCCGTTGTCAGATCTGACCCGGATTGGAAAACCATGACGTGAGATGTAATGGTTTATCAGACATTTAATGACAGCAGTGCTGTCTTCCATGCCCACCAGGAAGGCCTCTGGCCATCTTGTATATGCATCAATCATAACAAGCAAGTATTGTTTACCATTTACCCTTTCAATCATGTCAGTGAAATCAATTATAACTTCATTCCCAGGACCATTTGCCAATGGGAACGATCCCTGAGATGGTTTCATAGTTGGTTTGACATTGTGCATCTGACAAATGTCACATGTCCTTATGTACCCAGAAATTAGGTGTGGCATAAAAGGATGCCACCATGATTGCAATGCTCGCGACATTTGCTTATCACTACAGTGTGCATGTGTGTGGGCTTCTTTCAACACGCTTGGGACTAGTGACGCTGGGAGCAAAGCTCTACCATCAGGTGCTGTCCAAAGCCCATCCTCGTGTCTGATTGCCCCTTTGTTTTTCCACACAGACTTTTCTTCAGGAGCAGCCATGTCTTGCTGCTTAGATAAGAATTCTCTCGAGAATTCTGGTAGGAGGGAAGTCACGTCTGGCTCAGATGTGACCACAAACTGACCTTTTATGTAGTCTGAGGCACGTTTTGCCGCCAAGTCTGCTGCTTCATTCCCTCTTGATATTAGGTCAGTTCCTTGAGAATGACCAGTGCACTTAATGAAAGCCACTTTGTTTGACAACATTATGGCTTCAGAGAGCTCTCTTGCTTCTTTCTCATGAGTAATAGGCCGGCCAGAAGAAGTTGTGAATCCACATCTGATCCACACAGGCAGCTCCACGTGGGCTGTGGACACTGCATATGCAGAATCAGAGTAGATGTTGACAGACTGTCCTTTTGAGTGTCTCAATGCATTGATTAGGGCCAATAGTTCTGCTTTTTGTGCAGATTGTTTGCCAATTAGGGGTTCCAGATTGTATGGTGACCAATTGATCATTCTGTAATTTAACCACAGCAAAGCCTACTTTCAGAGTTCCATCATCTGCCCTGTGGCAGCTATCATCTGTAAACAGTGTTATTGGGTTGTCTGTTTCAGGAAGTGGGGAGGCATTCAGGCCCTTATTTTATTTTTAGCTGACTTCCTCTCCTCAAACTGCAGTTTCAGAAGTTCTTTTGCAGCTTTAGCAACTCACTTCCCTCTTTGCTCTTTCTACTGCTTTGTCTATGAAATCTACTGCATACCTTTCCCATTTAGTATCATCACTGCCTGGTACCTCAGGAGACTGTTCCATGGCCTGGGTCACACCAGCAGGAGCTCCTTGTAACACTGCTGCCCTGAAAATTCTATTAGTAACAGAGTTAGACATTTGGTTTTCATCGCATGCTTTTTCCCACTCTTGACAGCATCTATTTATGTATGCTGCTCCATTTTCACCATCCCAATGTTTAAATTTCATGTTCTCTATTGACCACTAACTGCTTCGGCTGCTGGCTTAAAGTTGGGTTTTACGGGGGTGAGTGATCTTAGTATAGTCTCTGTATGGTGGGGGCAGTGGGCGTTGCTATCTGATCAGTCTTCGCCTCAGCTTCCTATCTCTTACTCAGTTTAGCTTCAGCTTCTTTGCTGTTCACTTCCCTTTTCTTTGATTTTAGCACAGCTGCTGCAAGTGTGTCTCTAGACCATCTTCTCAAAATCACATCTAACTGTTTTTCTTTCTTTGCATGGGCTCGCTTGTGCAACAGCCCTACTTCCTCTTTTCAGTGTCTGAAAACAGCTTCTTGTGCTCTTTTCTCTTTTATTCCCACTTTCTGAAACAGAGACCTCTTTTTGTACATACAATCAGTGCTATAATGTTCAATCATTTCGCGCGTACATTCTCCGAGTTCTTTTATCTGTTTTTCCTATCTTTTTTATCAGTTTGTGCCAATAAGGTATCTACCATTTTATCCCATTGTTGTCTTAGTGGAGGACAATCATATTCCTCACATTCTCTATCGAATTCTCGTTCCATTTTTTTGAATTTTTTATTTATTTTATTTTATTTTATTTTTTTATTTATTTACTTTTTATCCGTATCCCTACACTCTCACTATTTCTCAATTCACTAAACCTGCTATCCTTGAGAAATTTACTTGAAGATGTCAGATCCTCGTCAGGATAGGAGGGATCTTCAAGGGTCTGCCTCTCTCAGGGAAAAAGGACTTCTAAATACCGATGTATTCTTAAGTACCGATGTACTTTTAAGTACCGATGTACTTTTACCCTGTTAAATACCGATGTATTTACCCTGATAATTTACCTGAAAATGTCAAATTCTCGTCAGAATAAGAGGGATCTTCAGGGGTTTTGCCTTCTCAGGGAAAGGACTTTAAATACCGATGTATTTTAAATACCGATGTATTTACCCTGATAATTGGAAATATGAGTGACTTCGTCAAGACAAACAATTTCCAATTTATTTGCCTATTTAGGGAACAGGACTTCTCTTTAAATCCTAGTGATTTACCCTAATTGCCTATTTAGGGAACAGGACTTCTCCGTAAATCCTAATGATTCACCCTAACTTTATCACAATTCATTCTTCTCTTTTTTTTTTTATTTTTTTTTTTTTATATGTAGTCTGTAACCTCCTGCATGCATCAAATGTATCAAAGAAATGAACAACGTATTTACCAATGCCAAAAGCCATTTATTTAGAATGTTCAATAGCAGAATTTTAGAAAAAGGTTTCTGCTTACCTTTCTTTTAGAGAGGCGCCTCTGGATTTGGCATCAGAAATAATTGTTCATCTATTTGACAGTCTCCAGTCAATCACGTCGTCGGGTCACCAATTGTTGGACTCAAATGGTCCATTGCATGTTCAAAAATTGACGGAGATCTGAATTGAAAATTAACAAGTTTTATTTTGAATGCAGGAAGTTAGAGAGTACAATTTCTGCGCAGGAGAGATGTACTAATGTATTAGCCTCTCTGCCTTTATGCTGTCCTTCTGGCTTTTTTATACGTCTCTCACACACACACTTAGCAGCAGGCCTCCAGTAGCAGGAAGTTGGGTTCCTCTTTCTTGTACACACATTATCACTGTTAACCCTTTAAAAGAAGAAACCCTTTATGTTTGCATTTATTAGTAAATGTTTAGCAAAATCTAACAATAAAAAAATTGCTATCCTTCAATCCCTCTCTTGGCCTCTGAAAAGAGGCCACACCACTTTAATAAACACTTAAAAAATCTCAGAATTCTTGGTCCAATATGTCCAGATGAGCTTGGGCCGAAAACCTCTGTGAGGAAAGACACCCAAGCGGCCCCCTAGTTGGCTTATGGGCAGCCACCACATGTTCACCTGACACATCATATCAGACTACTAGAAAGAAAAGTACTTAAAACGTAATAATAATAAAAAAAAAATAAAAATAAAATAACATTCCCTACAAACCAGTGTGCTCAGGCTGGACTGGCCCGAAAACCCCTGTGGGGAAAGGCACCCAGTCGATCCCCTAATTGACGTTTGGGCAACCACAACATGTCAGCTGAGTCAATCACACTGAAATTATCTAGACTACAAACATTTCAGTAATCAAAATTTAAATCTTAACACATTTTCAAACAGCAAATTTCTCAAACATCAATATCTAAAAAACACATAACTTGTTATGAATCAGCATCTGCAAAGAAGCACAGTTATTGGGGAAAAACAACATTTATAAGTCATATTCCTCCTCCTCTTCCTTCTCATCATTATTTCCAGGAGATATCAGCAGAGGCATTGTGTAAAGGGGTGGAGCTCCATCTTTCTTTTCAATTGCTGCTATTATCACCCTGTTACACAATGTTCTGATACAAAGGATGCAACAGCATCCACAGGTCACTATTATGGCCACAAATGTAGCTATAGAGATCAAAATTGATGTAAACATGGTTTTATATTTTCCAAACACACCGGTCAGCCAATCATCAAATGGGTTATTTACACCAGAGTGTTCTGCCATAGTTTTAGAAAGGGTTTTTAATCCTTCTAAAGCCCTCGTTACTGATCCGTCTGGGGCGGTATTATTGGTAATAAAAGTGCAGCAAAATCTTGGAACATGGCACCCCTTTTCCGCCAATAGCATGTCTAGTGCTATTCTATTTTGTATTGCCATTAATGAGGTTGGGGCCAATTGTTCCGATAATCCTTCTACGGCGTCTCTTGTGTCAGATTTGCCAATCTCATGACATTATAGTGCCCATAATTTATTCTATCCACATTTTACTTGGGGTGACCGGGAATAGGGCTGAAATTATTGGGATATTCTCGAACCCGGCAGCAATTTGGTCTACTAGTTTGTATTCATCAGGGACTCCTCAAGGGATCCCTATTTAGTCTATATAGGTTCGACAATTAATTGTTAGATCAAAGCTTCTCCCTCGTCTCGTGGCTGTAATTTGGTGTTTATGTCCAATCATTGTGACTAGTGCAGCTAACCTGACCATTGCACATATACCTTCTGTAGTTTTCCCTTTTATTCTTACAAACAATCTTTTCCCTCCACAATAATAATATAGTCCTCCCCGCGCCCAAGGTCCTATTATATCCCCTGCATTGTTGATAATCTGTTTGCACCACAAAGGGTTAATATGCTTTCTCTAGTATATCCTCTGGGGTTAATTTGGTATAATCCATTTCTATCACAACCCTTCAACCTCTAATTTCTCTACTATGATCTCTGATTGGGGGTCCTATAGTCGTTGTCTTGTTTCTATCTATTACATTGACCTTATCTAAAAACTCAACTTCTATGATTCCCAGGGGGTCAGTTCCTGATATCTCGACTCCTAATAGTATATGGAGAAACTTAGGCGGATTGTTTTTTCCAGCATAATGGGTCTTATCTAGGGGGTATCCTGTCAACTCCCCTATTGACATAGTAATAGGGTTCTGGGTAGGACTCTAATCCCTTTGTATTTTCAGTTTTCTCCACTCGTTTTTAAAATTCCCTAACCATGTTGGGTTTGGCGTCCATTTCCCTGTGTACCCCACTACTTGATCCTACCCTCTACACCACTTATTATCCGCTTTACCCCTCATGTTACACCATGCATTCATAGTCTGATCTAAACAAACATATACGTCATATCCTCGCCACGAACTATTGTGTCCCCCACAGTCAATTACCTGACATAGACCAAATGTGTAAGATGTTGTCTCTCCCTTTACATATTCAATGGACAGCCCTCCATAATACTTGGAACACCTGTTTTCTTCCCCTAGGGATCTTTTTACTCTGGTTGGTTTTACAGTTGAGGTTTCATTGCTGTTGTGACTTTTTCCTACTCCTAGAATTGTCCCCACTATTATCAGTGTTAATATCCCCACTATCCCCAATAGTTTCCAGTTTTCCCACAACTTGACCCTCATGTTTTATTGATGCTGGTTTTTCTTATTATTCAATTCTGGTCCTCCCTTTATATTATTTTTCACAGTGTTATCGTGTTAACAGCAAGTACTATATAATCAATATCAAAGCTACAATAAAAAATAACAAGCACAGTAAACTTATTCTAACGTATAATCTGAAATAGTTATATTCTGGCCTTTAAACGTCTTTTTAATAATGTGGAGAACTCTTATAGAATTCCAACTTGTCCAAACCACACCCCAGCCGGGGTATTGACAATCTGGTGGTGTAATTTGTCACACCACGTTCTCATGCAGATTAGACTGCTCTCAAAGTCCTCATATGTGGGTAGGTCTCTGACAAACGTTTTTGTGATCAGGTGGAGAACTATTCTGTCTGCCTCGTGAGTTATAGCACAGTCACCTTTCGTTTTTCTCTGGGCCTTTACCTTGTCAACACTATATCTTTCTCTGAATTTTTCGCTATGCCCGCTCCAAATGCACAGTCTGCACTGACACAATGGGCTACAGCTTCTCCTTTAGGGGCTGTGAATAAATCCCCAGTTTTGTGGACCACCTGCAAAGTTTGTAGGTTACTTTGTGATGGATGAAAATTGTTATCGTGTGTACGTGTTTGTGTGTCACCTCCTTTTGTGGTACCCTCACTCCTGTACCTCCTGTGGTATCCTCCCTCTCTTGGACCTGCGAAGCAAGGTCCACTCTGATGTCGTCCAATGATCTGGATGGTGGGTCCGCCGGACAGCACTGGCTCAGATGGTACCAAGTGTCACCTTTTCCTGCAAGACGAACACAGTGAGATGTGCGTGCAATTACCTTAATTGGAGCAGACCAGCGAGGCTCTTTCCATTTACGCCTGTAGATTCTCAATCTCACCCAGTCCCAAGTTCGGTCAGGTAGGGGTGCTGGATATTCGTGTCCCCTAAAATCAGTTGGTAACATTTTGTCAAAAGATTCAATTAGAGCAGTCAATTTGTCATAATAGATTTTGTGTGATAACGGTTGTACTGGTTGCAATTGTAGTGGGGTCCTTACTGACATCAAAGCCAGTGGAAGAGCAGCTAACCATGTCAATTTAGTCTGTGCACAGATTTTAGCCAATTTATTTTTCAATGTTAGATTCAACCGCTCAACCTTACCTTGTGACTGTGGGTGATAAGACTGCCCCGTAATGGTGTACTAAACCCAATGCCTTTTCCACATCAGCCAGATGTTCATTTTTAAAGTGTGAGCCGTTGTCAGATCTGACCCGGATTGGAAAACCATGACGTGAGATGTAATGGTTTATCAGACATTTAATGACAGCAGTGCTGTCTTCCATGCCCACCAGGAAGGCCTCTGGCCATCTTGTATATGCATCAATCATAACAAGCAAGTATTGTTTACCATTTACCCTTTCAATCATGTCAGTGAAATCAATTATAACTTCATTCCCAGGACCATTTGCCAATGGGAACGATCCCTGAGATGGTTTCATAGTTGGTTTGACATTGTGCATCTGACAAATGTCACATGTCCTTATGTACCCAGAAATTAGGTGTGGCATAAAAGGATGCCACCATGATTGCAATGCTCGCGACATTTGCTTATCACTACAGTGTGCATGTGTGTGGGCTTCTTTCAACACGCTTGGGACTAGTGACGCTGGGAGCAAAGCTCTACCATCAGGTGCTGTCCAAAGCCCATCCTCGTGTCTGATTGCCCCTTTGTTTTTCCACACAGACTTTTCTTCAGGAGCAGCCATGTCTTGCTGCTTAGATAAGAATTCTCTCGAGAATTCTGGTAGGAGGGAAGTCACGTCTGGCTCAGATGTGACCACAAACTGACCTTTTATGTAGTCTGAGGCACGTTTTGCCGCCAAGTCTGCTGCTTCATTCCCTCTTGATATTAGGTCAGTTCCTTGAGAATGACCAGTGCACTTAATGAAAGCCACTTTGTTTGACAACATTATGGCTTCAGAGAGCTCTCTTGCTTCTTTCTCATGAGTAATAGGCCGGCCAGAAGAAGTTGTGAATCCACATCTGATCCACACAGGCAGCTCCACGTGGGCTGTGGACACTGCATATGCAGAATCAGAGTAGATGTTGACAGACTGTCCTTTTGAGTGTCTCAATGCATTGATTAGGGCCAATAGTTCTGCTTTTTGTGCAGATTGTTTGCCAATTAGGGGTTCCAGATTGTATGGTGACCAATTGATCATTCTGTAATTTAACCACAGCAAAGCCTACTTTCAGAGTTCCATCATCTGCCCTGTGGCAGCTATCATCTGTAAACAGTGTTATTGGGTTGTCTGTTTCAGGAAGTGGGGAGGCATTCAGGCCCTTATTTTATTTTTAGCTGACTTCCTCTCCTCAAACTGCAGTTTCAGAAGTTCTTTTGCAGCTTTAGCAACTCACTTCCCTCTTTGCTCTTTCTACTGCTTTGTCTATGAAATCTACTGCATACCTTTCCCATTTAGTATCATCACTGCCTGGTACCTCAGGAGACTGTTCCATGGCCTGGGTCACACCAGCAGGAGCTCCTTGTAACACTGCTGCCCTGAAAATTCTATTAGTAACAGAGTTAGACATTTGGTTTTCATCGCATGCTTTTTCCCACTCTTGACAGCATCTATTTATGTATGCTGCTCCATTTTCACCATCCCAATGTTTAAATTTCATGTTCTCTATTGACCACTAACTGCTTCGGCTGCTGGCTTAAAGTTGGGTTTTACGGGGGTGAGTGATCGTAGTATAGTCTCTGTATGGTGGGGGCAGTGGGCGTTGCTATCTGATCAGTCTTCGCCTCAGCTTCCTATCTCTTACTCAGTTTAGCTTCAGCTTCTTTGCTGTTCACTTCCCTTTTCTTTGATTTTAGCACAGCTGCTGCAAGTGTGTCTCTAGACCATCTTCTCAAAATCACATCTAACTGTTTTTCTTTCTTTGCATGGGCTCGCTTGTGCAACAGCCCTACTTCCTCTTTTCAGTGTCTGAAAACAGCTTCTTGTGCTCTTTTCTCTTTTATTCCCACTTTCTGAAACAGAGACCTCTTTTTGTACATACAATCAGTGCTATAATGTTCAATCATTTCGCGCGTACATTCTCCGAGTTCTTTTATCTGTTTTTCCTATCTTTTTTATCAGTTTGTGCCAATAAGGTATCTACCATTTTATCCCATTGTTGTCTTAGTGGAGGACAATCATATTCCTCACATTCTCTATCGAATTCTCGTTCCATTTTTTTGAATTTTTTATTTATTTTATTTTATTTTATTTTTTTTATTTATTTACTTTTTATCCGTATCCCTACACTCTCACTATTTCTCAATTCACTAAACCTGCTATCCTTGAGAAATTTACTTGAAGATGTCAGATCCTCGTCAGGATAGGAGGGATCTTCAAGGGTCTGCCTCTCTCAGGGAAAAAGGACTTCTAAATACCGATGTATTCTTAAGTACCGATGTACTTTAAGTACCGATGTACTTTTACCCTGTTAAATACCGATGTATTTACCCTGATAATTTACCTGAAAATGTCAAATTCTCGTCAGAATAAGAGGGATCTTCAGGGGTTTTGCCTTCTCAGGGAAAGGACTTTAAATACCGATGTATTTACCCTGATAATTGGAAATATGAGTGACTTCGTCAAGACAAACAATTTCCAATTTATTTGCCTATTTAGGGAACAGGACTTCTCTTTAAATCCTAGTGATTTACCCTAATTGCCTATTTAGGGAACAGGACTTCTCCGTAAATCCTAATGATTCACCCTAACTTTATCACAATTCATTCTTCTCTTTTTTTTTAAATTTTTTTTTTTTTATATGTAGTCTGTAACCTCCTGCATGCATCAAATGTATCAAAGAAATGAACAACGTATTTACCGATGCCAAAAGCCATTTATTTAGAATGTTCAATAGCAGAATTTTAGAAAAAGGTTTCTGCTTACCTTTCTTTTAGAGAGGCGCCTCTGGATTTGGCATCAGAAATAATTGTTCATCTATTTGACAGTCTCCAGTCAATCACGTCGTCGGGTCACCAATTGTTGGACTCAAATGGTCCATTGCATGTTCAAAAATTGACGGAGATCTGAATTGAAAATTAACAAGTTTTATTTTGAATGCAGGAAGTTAGAGAGTACAATTTCTGCGCAGGAGAGATGTACTAATGTATTAGCCTCTCTGCCTTTATGCTGTCCTTCTGGCTTTTTTATACGTCTCTCACACACACACTTAGCAGCAGGCCTCCAGTAGCAGGAAGTTGGGTTCCTCTTTCTTGTACACACATTATCACTGTTAACCCTTTAAAAGAAGAAACCCTTTATGTTTGCATTTATTAGTAAATGTTTAGCAAAATCTAACAATAAAAAAATTGCTATCCTTCAATCCTTGCCACTCTTTCAGCAATGGAATTGGCGCATTCCTGTACACGTCTCTGTAAATGTTCTTGTTTACGAGAGTTTGTTGTTAAAATAGCAATGTCGTTGCTCAGTTTACGCAACAGAGTTGTCTGTTCTTTAAGACTATCCGCCACACACCGATTGTGCCGGGCTTGTGCATTCAGTCTTTTTACCATCCGTCTGTTATGTTCTTGGGACTCCAGCAGCAATTCATGAACGAAACATTGTTGATTTGATGGTAGTGCCTGGTCAACAGCCTCTGGGTCCGATAGCTGATTCGAGATCGTTGTGGGGGTAACACCTTCTGAAGCAGATATCAAATCCTGATCATCTATATCGAGTTGTAGAGCTTCTGAGGGTCCTGCTGTTATGCCATCTGAAACATTTGGTACTACGGAATCATCACAGGCATTCCAGCGCTCGATCAATGCATCATCCCAATTAGCAACATTGTCCAGAAAAGACAACACATCTGAGGGGGTAAATAGATTATAAAGTTAGATTTTTATTTTGTTTATTCATTTATTATTATTATTATTTTAAATTGAAAAACATTATATACCTACCATCTGTTTGACTAGGACCCGCAGGGTCACACTGTGTCAGAGGACGTGCTTTGCGTTTTTTAATGCTGAGCCTAGACCAGTGGTGGGCAAACTTTTTAACCCGAGGGCCACATCAAGTTTTCCAAACCAAGTGAAGGGCCACTTGTCAAATCCTTCAAAAAATAACTTATTTATAGTGGCAGCAGGCATGTAATATCAGACAGAAACATGTCACATTCACAAAAAATAGTTATTATTGAGTCAAATTTACAAGTCAAATGAGCTAGCACTGCTATTAATATTTCCTTATCAATCATCATAAAATAATAATAATCCCTTAAAATATAATAATATTAATAATAATAACAATAATAGTAATAACAATATTAATAACTGTCAGAAAGCCTGTCCTAGGAACCTAAGTTAGTAATTGTTTCCCGCACGGACATTTTTACATGACGCACACCAATACGGACTGAATACGGACTGAATGCCATTCACTGTTTATGCTGCAGGTTATGCTCTGCAAATGCGTTTATGTTATACAAGTGAGTACATATACATGTTCGATTCTGATTATTATATGTCATGCATGTTATTGGTAACTTTCAGTGGTTTATGACGATCGTTTTTCCCGTTAATTTCGGCCGTAATTTGCCGATCGATTTTGCTGAGTCATCGCCCTCCACGCTAATGCTACGTGCGAATGCGGCCAGTGTTTGTTTACATAACGATTTGTAGTGCCCTGTTATTTAGTTTACTGTTGTATTTCAGTTCATTTCATTGCTATAACAGGCGGAAATACAGACTTTGTCATGTATATCTTGTATTGTGTTAGTTAATATTTCTCAGTGTGTTAGTACAATAAGACACAAATGTTAGATGAATATTTTTGGTAAATTATTTCTCTTTATTTCCTTTTGTAGACCACACACACCCACATTCTTTGCAATATCTCCAGTGCATACCTCAGCTGCATATTCAGGACAGAAAATAAATGCTCATCAGAAAGAATCTCTTCTCCACTCTTGATTTTCTAACCGAAATCAGATCCATATTTGGCCGCCTCAGCCAGCTAAAATCTTGAATGTAGTGGGACTTCACTACATATTATGGTCCTTCGAGCCGGATGAGAGCAATAATACACCAATATGGATCCAGCAAATGATGACGCATCAGAGACAGTGGACAGACCACGCCGTAAGACTAATCTCCCTTCTCACCTGGACGATTATGAGGTTGGCTATCGACCTACTGAGGACCCTCCTCCCAAAGCTTCTTCCCACTGTCCCAGTAAGTCAAGAAGCAGCTCGAGGAAAACGTCTCATAGCGGTGTAAGCTCTCACTCCAGGACAAGTAGGCGATCTGTCACCTCCACAGGCGTCTTTCTTCCACCTGAGCTCTCCAGCGTTCAGACTGCTATATTGGAGGAGAAGATTAAACAAAGGCAGCTAGACAGTCTTCGTCAGCAGGTTGCAGAGGACTCATTGGCTGATGTAGAATACCAGCGGCTACAGGCACAAGCTAAGGAAGCCCAGCAAGTTCAAGAGGAAGCTCTTAGAGCAAAAGAAACATTGTCAAAGCAGCTAGAAAGACAGCGTAAGCTGCAACAAGCAGAAACTGAGCTTGAGGTAGCAAAGCTTGTGTCCTCTATGCTCGTTAAAGACTCTGGTTCGACCACTCCTATCCATACAAGCTCACCCGGCAACCATTTGTCTCTATCTCAGCCTGTATGTGTTGATCAAGCCATGAGTTCATCTCATCTCTCATCCTCTTTCCAGCAGCCCGCTACTCAGTCACCCGCTCTGACGTCAACAATACAGACTTGTCAAGCAGAGCAGGGTATTTGTGATGACTCTTGGGGGTCTCAGCCATCATTTAGACCTCTGCAATTGACAGCTGAGTCTAAAGGTGCACCATTTACTGCAGTGCCACAAGGAGGCTCATCGCCGGTCTCTAAGGTATCTCAGACTCCCCCTATAACTATGCCAGTTCAAACTGTGTTATCTGCAACAAATGTGATATCCCAACCACATTTAAGAGCTCCAGTCATGTCCACTTCTGCACTTCCCTTACATACAAGCATGCAGTCTATGCCACCACCGTCTATCACAGCCACCCCGCAGCTGCCTATGTCATATACTGTACCACAAACTGTAATACCTCCAGTGACAGCACATGCACGTCTGTTACAGCCTCCAATCATCAGCCACCCTCCACCAGTTTTGCAACCTACCAGCCTTAGCTATGTGCAGCCACCACCATTCATGCACAACAGTCACCCTGCACATATGGGTACAGAGCTACTGTTTGCATCGGCCTACGGCATCCCACAGCCTAAGTTACCAGTGTTTGAAAGCGGTAACGAGAGTGACTTTGCCCTGCTAAAATTAGCTTTGGACAATTTGTTGACTAATCACAACCATCTCAGTGAGCAATACAAGTACCATGTCTTATTAAGCCACTTAAAACTTCCCAGTGCTCAGCAGCTGGCCAAAGCCTACATGTATCATCCTCGTCCTTATTCCGCTGCACTACAGGCTCTTCAAGACAAGTATGGCCAGCCGCGACAGCTTGTCCAGTCAGAACTGGGTGTAATGATGAGCACACCACCAATCAGAATGGGTGATGCAAATGCTTTCGACAACTTTGCCTTATCTGTTCAGTCGTTGGTGGGCATGCTAAGGACACTTGAGGGCCAGAATGGTTACGAACTCATGTGTGGCTCTCATGTCGATCGCCTGTTAAGTAAACTGCCATCTGCCTATCGTGATGGTTTTGTTGAATACTGCCTGAGCAGGGGGATTCTCCAAACAGGTACCGATAGGACCTACACACTTCCTGATCTAGCCACCTGGCTAGAGATCAAATCTCAAGCAAAACGCATCTCCAATCGAGCCGCAACTTTGTTCCAGAGTGAACTATCCAAGCCTCATGGTAGGGTCACAATGTCTACTCGCCAAAAGGAGCGGGCAACACCAGTACTCTTGGCCAATGAGAGGGGCACACCTCCCACTGGATTTGCAGCCCAGAAACCCAATACAAAGCTGAAACCATACTGCCCCCATTGTGACAACAGGGACCATTACCTCAACTCTTGTGACCAGTTCAAGAAGTTGAACTCAGATCAAATTGTCACTTGGATTAAAGAGGGAAACCGTTGCTGGAGATGTGGCAGGACACATGCAGTAGAGACCTGTAACCTTAAGCGCCCATGTAAGGTCTGCAAAGAACTTCACCTCACAGTTCTACATAACACTATTAATGACACGTCCAAGGCTGTACTTATGGTGAGCATGCCGTCCACCAGGGTTTACCTCGACAGACCTAACCGTTCACCAAAGGTTATGTTGAAAGTAGTTAAGGTCCTTCTCCACCATGGCCACCGCACTATGGAAACTCATGCAGTCCTTGACGATGGGTCAGAGAGGACAATAGTATTACAGCCAGCAGTACGGCAGCTCAAGTTGACAGGGACCACTGAATTGCTTCCCCTACAGACAATTCAACAGTGCCACACAGAGCTGGAAGGGCGGTCAATCTCCTTTGAGGTGTCCTCTGTCACAAAGCCCATGGTAAAGTTTGCTATACGCAACGCGTTCACTGCAACCGGTTTGTGCCTGGCAGAGCACAACTACCCAGTTACTGCACTCCAGAATGCCCATCGACACTTGAAGGATCTGCCACTGCCTCCCGTGGACAGGGTAAAGCCACTGCTCCTTATTGGATCTGACAATCCTCACCTCCTGACACCCATCCAGCCCGTCTGCGAAGGCCCAGTAGGGGGGCCCATTGCGGTCTGCACGCAACTCGGATGGTGCCTCCAAGGCCCGATGAGTCCTATGCAGTCCTCACGAGGAAAGCAGCAATGTCTTAACATCATGACAGCTCCAGCCCGTGATGAACTTATCCATCATGTAGAAAGACTCTGGCAAGTTGACACCCTTCCATACAATGAGAAAATAATCACCAGGTCTAAGCAAGATAAGGAAGCTTACAACATGCTTCAGGATTCTACCATCAGAGTAAATGTGGATGGTGTTCAACGCTACGCTACACCCCTGCTGAGACGGACACCTGTGAGTTTGCTCCACGCAGACAAGGATGCAGTTCTACCCAGTTTACGCAGCACAGAGCGCAGGCTGTCACGGGATCCGGAGAGGGCTAAAGCATACTGCACTGAAATCCAGAAGTTGGAGGCAGCTGGATATGTTGCCAAGATAACTGCGGAGGAAGCCAACAAGAGTATCGAGTCTTGGTATATTCCGCATCATATAGTACATCACAACAACAAAGACAGGATTGTCTTTAACTGTTCCTTTCAACATCAAGGACAGTCATTGAACAGTCAGCTACTGCCTGGACCAACTTTGGGACCATCGTTATTGGGAGTCCTCCTGAGATTCCGGCAGCATGCTGTTGCTGTAAGCGGGGACATAAAAGGCATGTTCCACCAGGTACGTCTGCTGCCCGAAGACAAACAGGTGCTTCGTTTCCTATGGAGGGACATGTGCAGGGATAGAGAGCCCGATATATACGAATGGCAGGTGCTTCCCTTCGGGACTACCTGTAGTCCATGTTGTGCCATCTTTGCCCTCCAACACCATGCACAAGGACAGAAAGGTGACATGCCTGAGTTAGTAAACATAGTGGAGAACTCCTTTTATGTTGATAACTGTCTTTACAGCACACCAACAGCCAATGAAGCTAAGGATGTTGTGGATGGATTGCGTCAGTTGCTGGCTGAGGGAGGCTTTGATTTAAGACAATGGGCCTGTAATGTACCTTCTGCAATCCAGCATCTTCCCGTGGAGGCCCTGTCTACCAACAGTGAAAGATGGTTAACCAAAGCTAGTGCAGATCTGCAAGAACCCACTCTTGGCCTACGGTGGAATTGTCTCAATGACTCTCTGGGTTACAATTTACGTTCTGCAGAGCCATTGGAGCCTACTATGAGGAACATGTACAAGACATTGGCCAGTCAGTATGATCCTTTAGGATTTATTATCCCGTTCACTACAAGGGCTAAAGTCCTCATTCAGGACCTTTGGAAGCAAAACTTGGGCTGGGATGATCTGATTGAGCCTGCACAGCTGAGGAATAAGTGGTTAACCTGGGTAGGAGAAATTCCAACACTCCTTCAGTTGCAGTTCCCTCGACTATACACACCAGTCTGGCCTGATAATCCTCCTGTCACTCGAGAGCTGCACATCTTTTGTGACGCATCTGAAAGAGCGTATGGGTCAGTGGCTTATTTACGTACTTCTGATGATTTTGGACATGCTGCCGTCACCTTTGTCTTGGCCCGGTCGAGAGTGGCTCCCAGAAAATGCCTATCCATGCCTCGTTTGGAGCTAAGTGCAGCACTGACCGGCGCCCAGTTAGCCCAAGTAATACAAAATGAGTTAACTCTTCCCATTGATTCAGTCACTCTCTGGTCTGACTCAACAACTGTGCTGTACTGGTTGACCGCAGAGTCTTGCCGCTACAAGGTGTTTGTTGGAGGACGTGTAGCTGAAATACAGACTCTCACTGAGACAGCTGAATGGAGGTATGTTGATTCGGCCAACAACCCGGCTGACCATATCACAAGGGGTCTAACTTTAGCGGAGCTAACAGGCCCTCACCAATGGAATTCAGGACCATCCTTTCTTCTCGAGTCTGTTGATCAATGGCCATCCATTCCCAAGCTAGCGGTAGAACCAGAACTCAGTGAATTAAAGAAAGCTGCCTTCGTTGGTACTATTTCAGTGAATAACCCTTCACTCCCAGACCCAACTCAGTTCTCTACATGGCAAGAACTTGTCCAGGCCACTGTTAGGTCCCTGCACGGGGCGGCTACTGCTGATAATAAATTCTCTAGTGACGCAGCTGATTATATTGAAGCTGAGAAACTCCTCCTGGCACAGGCTCAAAGTGACTCGTTCCCATATGAGATCAAGGCTCTGAAGACTGCCCAATCTCTACCTTCTGACAGTCGTTTGATCTCTCTTGCCCCTGAGTTCGATGAAGCCACAGGTCTCATCCGAGTAGGGGGACGATTACGTCGGGCTGATAGCCTACACTTGGATGCTATCCACCCAATTGTGTTGGATCCTGGCCACCCTATCACCAAGCTGTTAATTAAGGAGACAGATCAGCGACTCCTTCACCCAGGCTCCGAACGGGTCCTAGCTGAACTGCGCCGCCAGTATTGGCTATTAAGAGGCAGAGAAGCAATTCGGAAACATCAGCACACATGTAGAGACTGTCAGTTCTGGCGTGCTAAACCTCAGACACCCCAAATGGCCGATCTTCTATCCAGCAGACTGCAACTTTACAAACCCCCGTTCTACTCTACAGGGGTAGATTGCTTTGGCCCCTTCACGGTTAAAGTTGGTCGTCGCCAAGAGAAGAGGTGGGGAGTCCTTTATAAATGTATGACAACCAGGTGCGTGCATTTAGATCTACTGGAACAACTAGACACTGATGCATTTCTGCTTTCTCTGCGTCGCTTCATCGCAAGACGAGGCAAGCCCATGGAACTGCTATGTGACAATGGCACTAACTTCGTTGGAGGGGATCGAGAATTACGAGAGACCTTCAATGCCATGGCACCAAAGCTTCAGGAGCAGCTTGCGGAGCAAAGGATTCGATTTCGCTTTAACCCACCAAGTGCTCCTCATTTCGGGGGAACCTGGGAGCGTGAGGTCAAATCGGTGAAGTCCGCTTTACGTGTCATCCTGCGAGAGCAGTCAGTGCCAGAGGCAGTATTGCAAACCCTGTTAGTGGAGGTGGAAGGCATTCTGAATTCCAAGCCACTTGGCTACATATCCTCTGACGTCGCAGACTTGGACCCAGTGACTCCCAACCTGCTCCTTATGGGCCGACGTGATGCCTCACTTCCTCAAGTTCTGTATGACTCCAACAACTTGCTCGGCAGACGCAGATGGAGACATAGCCAGGTGTTGGCTGATAATTTCTGGACTGCCTTCATCCGCCATCATCTCCCAAGTTTACAGGATCGCCAGAAGTGGAGGAAGGATGGCAAGGAACTTACCGTGGGCCAAGTAGTTCTTATTGTTGATCCACAACTCCCACGTGCTTTATGGCCTGTAGGAACAGTGTCTGAAACGTTACCTGGAGCTGACGGTAAAATTCGTACCGTTAGAGTTAAAGTTAAGGAAAAAACTTACACTCGTCCAGTTGTGCGATTAGTTCCACTTCCGCACTTAGAGGATAATGTTCCGGACACCGCAGACAAACTTTCTTAAAATGTACAATTATCCAGACAGATAATTGGGGGCGGCTGTGTCAGAAAGCCTGTCCTAGGAACCTAAGTTAGTAATTGTTTCCCGCACGGACATTTTTACATGACGCACACCAATACGGACTGAATACGGACTGAATGCCATTCACTGTTTATGCTGCAGGTTATGCTCTGCAAATGCGTTTATGTTATACAAGTGAGTACATATACATGTTCGATTCTGATTATTATATGTCATGCATGTTATTGGTAACTTTCAGTGGTTTATGACGATCGTTTTTCCCGTTAATTTCGGCCGTAATTTGCCGATCGATTTTGCTGAGTCATCGCCCTCCACGCTAATGCTACGTGCGAATGCGGCCAGTGTTTGTTTACATAACGATTTGTAGTGCCCTGTTATTTAGTTTACTGTTGTATTTCAGTTCATTTCATTGCTATAACAGGCGGAAATACAGACTTTGTCATGTATATCTTGTATTGTGTTAGTTAATATTTCTCAGTGTGTTAGTACAATAAGACACAAATGTTAGATGAATATTTTTGGTAAATTATTTCTCTTTATTTCCTTTTGTAGACCACACACACCCACATTCTTTGCAATATCTCCAGTGCATACCTCAGCTGCATATTCAGGACAGAAAATAAATGCTCATCAGAAAGAATCTCTTCTCCACTCTTGATTTTCTAACCGAAATCAGATCCATATTTGGCCGCCTCAGCCAGCTAAAATCTTGAATGTAGTGGGACTTCACTACAATAACAATAATAATAATGTATATTTTTTTACAGTGGAGAATAGAAAATATATTGTCTGATAGAAAACATCTCATATTAACACATTAAAAATAATGATTAAAGTTTATTATTCAGTCAAATTGACAATAATCTAATTTGCACTGCTTTTAGAATATACAGATTAATCATCATAAAACTTGACAAAACCACAAATCTTTGATAAAAGAACTGTTTAAAGTAGATGTATGCATGGAAAATATATTCTAAGACAAAAATGAACACAATTAAACAGCAATTATTATATAATATGAGTTAAATTTACAATAATCTCATTTGAGATTGTATTAATATGCTCATATCAACCATTATAAAACTGTGAGATAAAGCGGAGGAAGAATCTCAGTCTTTGTTATTCCAAGTCATGTTATTATGAGTGTGTTAATGTGAACAATGAGCCTGAAAATAAAGTTATATTAATATCAGACATCCCAGGTTGAGCATAGTCATTCCCAGGCGAGTGTCGCGGTGTGCGGGAGTTTTGCTATGGGAAACATTAGAAAAGCGGGTGGTAGTGCGGAGAGTGCGCGCGACGTGTGAGGAGGGATCCGGTGGTGAGGGCTGAGAAGGGTGCGCAACTTACATGAGGACCGGGAGGGAGACGCGTGATTTCCGGCAGATTATCACTTGTTTGCGGGTATCCGGGAGTCTCTATGCATTTGCAAGAGACTCCTGGAACTTCCGCGAGACTTGGGATTTCTGTAACACTCAACAGTAACACTTGCAAAATACCCAGCTGATTCAGTCTTGGCTAACAATATTAAAAAAAGCACACGGCGCTCCTTTATTTTTTGTCAACAGAAAGGCAGTGCGCTGCACCTCGCGGTGTTGGAACGTAAATGCGCGTTGACTGTGATCGGCCTCTTAGGTTGTAGTCTTTAAAAACAGCAGTACTTTCTTGGCATATGACACCTAGCGCTTTCTGTCTGATATTGGTGAAGTATTTTGTTGTCCATTCTTCTTTAAACAGACGGCATTCAGAGTCCATTGTGTTTGCCTGACTCATTTTCAGTCATTTAGCGCTTGAGTGCATTTTAATATCCGAGAGTGTGTTCTAATTCTACTGGTTGCGCTAAGGGTACCGCGTGCAATACTGCCATCACATGGCGTTCACTTGTATTGCATCATTAATTTACTAATTCTTCAACATAACTGTTACTCAGAAGCAGCATTTTAAAAACTCCCTCGCGGGCCGGATTAAAGTGTTTAGCGGGCCGCATATGGCCCGCGGGCCGTAGTTTGCCCACCTCTGGCCTAGACGATGTGTTAGATTGCAGACGTATGACTGCTCTTGAATGACTGGTTGGCTGTTGGAAGTTGCAGCAGTGACACTATTTTGGGCGTGCACCGGTGTATCTGGTGCTGCGGTTAACAAAAATAACAACAATAAATGCTAAAAATAATTTTAATAAGCATACGGCTAAATAAAATCCATTAAGCATACATATGTAATCTTACCTGAATTTGTTGATGCAGCAGTGACACTATGTTGGGGGTCCACCGGTGTTTCTGGTGCTGCTGTTAACAAAAATAACAACGATAAATGCTTAAAATAATTTAAATAAGCATACGGCTAAATAAAATCCATTAAGCATACATATGTAATCTTACCTGAATTTGTTGATGCAGCAGTGACACTATGTTGGGGGTCCACCGGTGTTTCTGGTGCTGGTGTTAACAAAAAATAACAACGATAAATGCTTAAAATAATTTAAATTAGCATACAGCTAAATAAAAACCATTAAGCATACATATGTAATCTTACCTGAATTTGTTGATGCAGCAGTGACACTAATTTGGGGGTCCACCGGTGTTTCTGGTGCTGCTGTAAAAAGAAAAAAAAATTGCAACAATAAATGTTTAAAATAATTTAAATAAGTAGACAACTATAAAATTTCAGTAGGCATACAAATGTAATCTTACATGAGCTAGTTGATGCAGCAGCGACACTATTTTGGGGGTCCGCCGATGTTTCTGGTGCTGCTGTTAAAAAATAACAACGATAAATGCTTAAAATAATTTAAATAACTAGACAACTATAAAATTTCAGTAGGCATACAAATGTAATCTTACTTGAGCTAGTTGATGCAATAGTTATGTTCTGGACTTCTTCCAGGGTTTCTGGTGACACTGTTAACAAAATAATAATAATAACCGTTTTTAAAAATAATAAATAAATGAAAGTTTTAATTAAATATATAAAACAGACTCTCACCCAAGAAGGCCCCTGTCTCATTCTGGACGTTAAAACCTGGTTGTGAGACTAGATCAGCCACATCAGAGGCTAGCACTTATGTAAAATAACACATGCCATCATGCAAACATTGTGGAGCACGTCAAACAAAGTAGTTATTTAAATATAAAAAAAAAAAAAAACCTATTTAGAGTATATTGTGACAATGCTGTTAAACAAAATGTCAGTGTCATCTCTTCATCTATCGGCGAACCATCCACATCAACTGCTCCTAGTCGAGGGCACCCGCCTGCGGCCTCAAGACCTGCTCCGCCATCCCCGTCCAGCGCCCCCACCCCAGGGCGCCGTTAAGTCCAGTAAACGGACTGCGTAGCGTCCCTAAGATGGGCCATCTGGAGAAGAGGGAACTTGCTCTTTCCCAGGCTGAGGGCCGGGCACTACCCTACATCATCAAATAACATCAAATGCGTTTTTCCAAAATCTCAAAGAAAGAAACTTTTTCCCCTTCCCTCAATGTGATAGCCTGAACACAGCCAGTCTGGGACACTATGCCCATACTTGCAGGATCATGCTTGCAGGATCAATGCACTTCGCTAGTGGCTCACGGAGTGTGGGAAGATGGTCTCCATTCTTTTACACCCCAGCACTCCTCGGTTGAGCCCTCCCACTCCGCACTGCGCCACCGCTGGTATGTCAGCGATCGTGTCGATGATGCCACTTACAGTACAGGCTGGGGGGCCATGTGTTGTGGCCATGCAGCTGTGGAAGGTAAGCCAGTTGCATTGGCATATCCATTGCCTGAAGCTGTTGGTAGTGTTTCTCGCTCTGCGCCATTTTTCACCGGTGCTGGAGGGGAAACGCGTGCTGGTCCGGATGGACATTATGGCGACGGTAGCGTATATTAGGGTAGGGTATACGCTCCCGCTGCATTTCTCAGCTCACTCGCCGTCTGCTCCTCTGGAGACACACGCAGCTGAAATCGCTGTGCACCGTTCATATTCCGAGCAAGCTCAATCGTGAGGCCGATATGCTCTTACGGCAGCTTCTATGTCCGGGAGAATGGAGACTCCACCTTGAGTCCATCCAGCTGATATAGGCACGCTTCGGGGAAGCCCTGGTCAACCTGTTTGCTTCCTCCGAGAACGCCCATTGCCAGTGATTCTTATCTCTGACCGAGGGCTCCCTCGGCAAGGATGCACTGACCCACATCTGGCCTCAGGGCATGCGTTAATATGCATCTTCCCCAGTGAGCCTGCTTTCGCAGTTTCAGGGAGGACGAGGAGCAGGTCTTGTTAGGTGGGCCTCTCTGGCCCAACCGGACCTGGAAATCAGAACTCTCCCTCCCAGAACGGCCCCTCCCTGGCAGATCCCTCTGATAGAAGACCTTCTCTCTCAGGGATAGGGCACCCTTGCCCAGATCTTTGGAACCTCCACATGTGGTCCATAGATGCAGCGAGGAAGACTTAGGTAACCTACCTACAGCGGTGGTTAATTCTATTACTCAGGCTAGATCACCCTCTACGAGGCATGCCTACACCCTGATGTGGAATCTGTTTACTGAGTGGTGCGCTTCTCCCCGAAAAGACTCCTGAACTTGTCAGATCTGCGTTGTGCTTTCTTTCCTTCAGGATAGGTTGGAGCAGAGGCTGTCGCCCTCCACACAGGTTTACGTGGCTGCCATCTCCGCTTATCATGACGCGGTGGATGCCAGCGCCGTGGGCAGGCATAACCTCATCATCCGGTTGCTCTAAGGCTTGAGGCAATTAAATCCACCCCGCCACCCTCTCATGCCCTCTAGGGATCACGCTGTAGTGCTTACAAGCCCACGCAGAGATCCGTTCGAATCACTCAACTCAGTATCCTTAAGATTTCTGTCCTTGAAGACTGCTGTGCTGGTTGCGTTGGCATTGATTAAGAGGGTCAGGGACATGGAGGCATTTTCAGTCAGTGACACATGCCTGGAATTCAGGCTGGCCTACTCTCATTTTATCCTGAGACCCCAGCCTGGGTATGTGCCCAAGGTCCCTTCCCCAGTGTTTAAGGACCAGGTAGTGAGCCTGCAAGCACTGCCCGCGGAGGAGGCAAACCCAGCCCTTTCATTGCTGTGTCCTGTTCGCGCTTTGTAAATTTTTGTGGACCGCACTCAGAGTTTTAGATCCTCTGAACACCTTTTTGTCTGTTATGGTGGTCTGCAGAAGGGAAGTGTCCTATCCAACAGAGGTTGACCCACTGGATAGTGGATGCCATCTCTTCCGCTTACCAGAGAAAGGGCTAGCCGTGTCCCAAAGAAGTGATAGCGCACTCCACTCGGAGCGTCACATCCTCTTGGGCGTTAGCATGCGGCGCCTCACTAACAGACATCTGTAGAGCTGTGGGCTGGGTAACACCTGATACATTTGCAAGATTTTAGAATCTGCGAGTGGAACCAGTTTCCTTAAGGGTACTGGGAAACCCTGGTGAAAAAGGAAATTCAGTTAGGTGTTGTATCACGCTTGCCGCGTCTTTCTCTCTAACACAGAGATACATGCACTTTCTCACTTTTCAGGGTTTACCAGTGAGGAACTCTACTGACAGAGTTCCTCCGAGGCTCCCAGCATCTGACTCAGGAGAGGAGTCAGGTGTTGGCCTGTTATGTTGTTGGCATGCCCACTGGTCAGTGTGTGTTCTGGGTATAGGTGCCTGCTATGCGTGATCCCATATGCTCACTCAGCCACAATGTAGTCCCCCCTCTTAAGTGGGTTTGTGTATTCCCTCCCCACTAACCATCTTCTTATAAGAGTACTCCCCCTTCTCAGGACTAGTCCATATGCCTTTTGCCAACAGGTCTCCCCATTTGGGCAGCAGGTGGCCTCCACAGCATCCTCCCTTTTTGGACTGCATGCTTTCCCAGCGTACTGTCATATTTAAAAATTCCTAGAATTTATCTAGGTGTATTTTACGACTCCCCGAAAAATATATATAAACCAGGAACAGGTAAGTAAGGGCCAAGGGACACGTTGGAAGACTGCGCCTTTTGACAAAGCGCATGCTCGAGTGACGTCACTGTCACCGGATGGTAGCTTCGCTGCGTTTGTTTGGAGTTCGCTGCGTTTGTTTGGAGTTTAGATTCGCAATTTACATTTTTATCATAAAATACCTCCTCATTCACTAAATATTTGTAGCAATGTTCGTTAGTGAGGGAAGAAGAAGACAGGGTCGGCGATTCAGGTAAGCAATAGATTTTTATTTTTCTTTAAGTGAGTGCACAACACCCGTAGTGTGCGTGTGTGTGCTCTCTCCCTCTTCTCTCGGCTGCTCCTGTTCTCCTTAAGAAGGTTGTCTCTCCGGCCCAATCACTAGAATAAACAGGTGTTATTTATTATTTCTGATTGGCCTGCTGATTAGCCGCCGGGCTCCAAGCCTGCTCTCCCCCCTCATTGGGTGTTCGATCATGCTTGCCTCTCCACATACCCCCACCGCCCGCCTCAGGCCGGGGAGCCGTCCGGCCTGCAGCCCTCCCCCCCCCGCCCTGGAGAGGAAGTCGGCCACAGCCATCTGCGCCCCCGGCCTGTGGACCACCTTGAATTTAAAAGGCTGTAATGCTAGATACCAACTGGTGATCCGCGCGTTGGTATCCTTCATGCGGTGAAGCCACTGGAGAGGAGCATGATCTGAACAGAGGACGAATTCCCTGCCCAGGAGGTAATAGCGAAGAGTGAGAACGGCCCACCTGATCGCCAGGCACTCCTTCTCTATGGTGCTGTACTTAGCCTCACTCTTACTGAGTTTTCGGCTAATGTACAGCACCGGCCGTTCCACTCCTGCCACCTCCTGGGAGAGAACCGCCCCCAGACCCCGATCGGATGCATCCGTCTGTAACAGAAAGGGAAGAGCAAAATCAGGAGCGTGCAATAGTGGCCCCCCGCAAAGTATAGATTTCACCTTTGAGAAGGCCTGTTGACACTGCTCCGACCATTGTACGGTATCTGGTCCCTCCTTTTTAGTGAGATCAGTCAATGAACTGACGAGGGCCGAATAATTAGGGACAAAACGCCTATAGTATCCCGCCAGCCCCAAAAACTGTCTCACCTCCTTCTTGGTCTTAGGTCTCGGACAGGTGGCAATAGCTGCAGTCTTATCAATTTGGGGCTGCACCTGCCCGTGGCCTAAGTGGAAGCCCAGATACCTTACTTCCACTCGCCCAATTGCGCATTTCCGTGGGTTAGCCGTGAGCCCGGCCCGTCTCAGCGCCGACAATACTGCCCTCAGGTGTTGCATATGCCGCTGCCAGTCATTACTGTAAATGATGATGTCATCTAAATAAGCAGCGGCATATGCCACGTGAGGGCCGAGTATTTTATCCATCAGACGCTGAAACGTTGCCGGTGCCCCGAACAGCCCGAACGGAAGTGTCACGAATTGGTGTAATCCAAACGGCGTTGTGAAAGCCGTTTTTTTGCGGGATATTGGAGTCAAGGGGATCTGCCAATAGCCCTTCGTTAAATCCAAAGTCGAGTAAAATCGAGCAGCACCTAACCGGTCGAGCAACTCGTCAATACGCGGCATTGGATAGGCGTCGAATTTCGACACCGCATTTACCTTGCGATAATCCACACAGAACCGGACCGAGCCGTCAGTCTTGGGTACCAAGACAATCGGGCTGGCCCAGTCGCTGTGGGACTCTTCTACTACTCCCATTTTCAACATATTACTCAATTCTTCCTGAATCACTTTTTTCTTGTGTTCAGGTAGGCGATACGGCCGGGTCCTAACGACCACGCCCGGTTCGGTCTCGATATGGTGCTGAATCAGGTTAGTACGACCGGGCAGGGGTGAGAACACATCAGAGAATTCACGTTGGAGGTGCCGGATATCGAGGAGCTGGCTCGCTGAGAGATGATCCCCTCCGGTGACCAGAGCGCCCGGCCGTTCCCGGCCGGGGCTCTCTGGCCCCAGGTCATCCTCGTTAGTAACCAGCGTAGCCAGCGCCACTTCCTCCGGCTCCCTCCACTGCTTCAGCAGATTAATGTGATAAATCTGACGTGAATCAGCCCTGTCCGAACGAACCACCTCGTAATCGAGATCACTGACTCGTCGTGTGACCACAAACGGCCCTTGCCACTTGGCGAGTAATTTAGAGCTGGAAGTGGGTAATAGTACAAGGACTTTATCTCCCTGTGCAAATTTACGTAGTTTAGTGCCCTTGTCATATCGCCGGCGTTGGTCATCCTGAGCCTTAAGCAAATTCTCCGTAGAGAGCCGCCCCAGTGTGTGGAGTTTTGCTCTAAGGTCCAGAATATACTGAATTTCATTTTTACTCTTAGAGGGCTCGTCCTCCCAAGCCTCTCTAATGACATCCAAAACCCCTCTGGGCTGTCTGCCATAGAGAAGCTCGAAGGGGGAAAACCCCGTGGAGGCTTGGGGAACCTCCCGCACAGCAAATAACAAGGGCTCTAACCACTTATCCCAATTTTTCGCGTCCTCGTGAACGAATTTATGGATCATTGATTTAAGCGTGCGATTAAACCTTTCCACCAGCCCATCTGTTTGTGGGTGATAGACGCTGGTGCGAATGGATTTAATGCCCAATAATCCGTAAAGTTCGCGCATGGTGCGTGACATGAACGCGGTGCCTTGATCAGTGAGAATCTCCTTGGGGATTCCCACTCGGGAGATTATACGAAACAGAGCTTCCGCAACACTTTTTGCTGAGATGTTACGGAGCGCTACTGCTTCCGGGTAGCGGGTTGCATAATCCACTAGGACTAGTGCAAACCGGTGCCCGCGTGCGGATCGCTCTAATGGCCCGATGAGATCCATACCAATTCTCTCGAAGGGCATCTCCATAATTGGTAACGGGCGCAAAGGCGCTTTTGGGGTGGCCGGTGGATTTACCAGCTGACATTCACGGCACGCAGCGCACCATCTGCTGACATCCCCGTGAATGCCCGGCCAAAAGAATCGGGTCATGAGGCGATTTAATGTGGCCGCCTGACCTAAATGTCCAGCCATAGGATTAGCATGAGCCGCCTGGAAAAGCATTTCCCGGCGGCTCTTTGGTACTAATAATTGGGTAGTATCTTCTTTTGTCTGAGCGTCTTGGGTCACTGGATACACCCTGTCATTAATGATCGCAAAATATGGATAGGAGAGGGGCCGGTCAGGCTGGAGGTTTTCCCCATCTATCACCTGCACTCTTTCGAGTGCATGTCTTAGCGTGTCGTCACGCGACTGTTCCAGGGGAAAGTCTTTACACCGGGAAATTCCCAGCCCTTCCCCTGAGACAGCGCGTGACGTCACCGCTTGGGATTCCCCCAGCTGAGCGACACACCCCCTACCCGGCGATCTCTTCTTCCAAGACACACCCGCACATAAGACCCCTAATAATCTATTAAATCCAGGCCAATTGGTTCCCAGAATTAGCGGGTGTTTGAGGTGCGGGTTAACTGCTACCTAAACGCTATGCTTTTTACCCCGGAATTGAATGTCTATCGCCGTTAGCGGGTAGTGAATTACATCCCCGTGCACACACCTTACCCTTACTGTGCGGCTCGTATCCAATGCCGGGTCTTGAAGCAGGCTTTGGTGGATGGAGGTTTGGTTGCACCCCGAATCCACCAAAGCTTGATATGTACCCCCTTTTATACTCACTGGTATCCGGTATAGCCCGTCGCGACCGGGGGCGACGATTGGCGTGGCGGGGACCCGAATCAGCGCACTCACCTCCTTCATGGAGCAGATTTGTGGTGTGCTATTCTTGCCCCCGCGGCGCCAAGGCATCAGCCCAGCCCTTCTCACTATACCCCCAGGGCCAGCAAGACCAACCGATTGAACCGGAGAGAGACCTGGCGCTGTCTGGAGAACCGCCAGGGGTCGTGGCTCCACCCCGCCGTTCGGATATGGACCCGCCCCCCTTGGGACGTTCGGCAGATCCGCCTCTGTGCACCGCCATCTGGGTGCTGGTGTGGGCGGTCCCCGCAGTCTGGGCCTGGGAACAGGAGGAGAGAGAGGGAGAGGGGGAGAAGAGAGAGAGGTTATTTCGCCGACCCTGGACCTCGCCACCAGGTGATCCTCCGCCAGCCGGATGGCCGTCTCCAGATCCTCTGGCCGGTGGCACTGGACCCACTCCGATGTTCGGGAGGGGAGGCGGGTGATGAATTGCTCCAGCACCACGGCATCCACCAGCTGGTCGGTGGTCCGGCCATCCTTCACCAGCCATCTGCGGCAGGCGTCACGGAGCTGCTGAGCGAACACAAAGGGCCGGCCACTGGCAGTCAGCTCCATGGAGCGGAAGAGCTGACGCTGCTCTTCCGGGTTGCGGCCGGCCCGCTGGAGAACGGCTCGCTTCAGGTGAGCATACTCCAGGAGATTCTGGGCCGGTAGCTGCTGCACGGCAATTTGGGCTTCGCCTGACAGCAGGGGGATAACTCTTACCGGCCACTCGGCCCGCGGCCAGCCACACGCCTCCGCCAACCTCTCGAAGAGGTTCAGGAAAACTTCTGGATCGTCCTCCGGTGCCATCTTCTGTAGCGAGATGGGAGGGTGGGCGGCAGATGTCGGAGCGGGCCGGATCTCCTGGGCCAGCAGACTCCGGATTAGCTCGCGGTCCTCCCGCTGGGCCTCTACGAGGACTTGGAAGCGTTGTTCCAGATTTTTTCTCAGGTCCCCCAGCGCACGATGTTGTTGTTGGTGGAGGGCCGCGAGCGCCTGGATGACTTCCGCACATGGACTGGAAGACGGAGTAACCATTCTGGTGCAAAGTTTCTTCTTCTTCCCGGGTTTCGGCACCACTGTAGCAATGTTCGTTAGTGAGGGAAGAAGAAGACAGGGTCGGCGATTCAGGTAAGCAATAGATTTTTATTTTTCTTTAAGTGAGTGCACAACACCCGTAGTGTGCGTGTGTGTGCTCTCTCCCTCTTCTCTCGGCTGCTCCTTCTGTTCTCCTTAAGAAGGTTGTCTCTCCGGCCCAATCACTAGAATAAACAGGTGTTATTTATTATTTCTGATTGGCCTGCTGATTAGCCGCCGGGCTCCAAGCCTGCTCTCCCCCCTCATTGGGTGTTCGATCATGCTTGCCTCTCCACAATATTTATCTCTCCTACTTGGGGTGAACAATCCCCTAACACACTCATACAAACAAATCTACTTTTAAACGTTCTGTCTCTCGAGCATCCGCTTGTTGTTTGTAGCTTTAGCCTGCTAGCACCGCTGGTCAGCTAAAGCTACCAACCTCTTTCACTCACTTATTTTCTCACTTTCTGGCTTTGCTCTTCACCTTCTACAATGTCGCTTGCGTGTCTGTCCTTGAGTGCAGGAGAGGCATCGATGGAGGCGCTGGAGCTGGAAGCGGTGGAGTCCCAGATTCGCTCGCTGGAGACGAAGCGAGAGGGCATCAGGGCTCTTCTCTTAACCCGTAGTCGCTCGTCTGAAGTAAGTGTTCGATACAACGACAATCTCCCAGTTTCCTCAACCCCGTGTGCTTCTCTGTCCAGGCCCAGCGCACCGAGGACGCGGTTCACCCAGGCGTCGTTCACGCCGACTCCCGGCTACCACGGCCCCTGGGTGCAGCCGCGTAAGGTGCTTACCAGGTCCCGGGGCAGAACGTCTCCTCCTCCGGTGTTCGTGATCCCCACGGAGTACCGCTTCGCCCCTCTCCGCGAGACGGGTCACGATGTTGCCATCATTGGCGACTCAATCGTGTGCACGTCCGCTCCACTCCCTCCAAAGGTAACAAAGTACGCACTTTCTGCTTCCCTGGTGCCCGAGTTATCCTGAGCGCTGCCGAAAGCCTCGATGCCGTCGTCCTCCACGTGGGGACGAACGACACCGGGCTCCGGCAGACGGAGATCCTGAAGAAGGACTTCAGGAGCCTGATCGAGACGGTTCGACGCACCTCGCCCGCCACGCAGATCATCGTTTCTGGACCGCTTCCTACCTACCGCCGAGGAAATGAAAGGTTCAGTAGACTTTTTGCTCTGAATGAATGGCTATTAACATGGTGTGAAGAACAGAAATTGCTCTTTGCCAATAACTGGAATCTTTTCTGGGAGCGTCCTAGCCTTTTCCGCGCTGACGGGCTGCACCCCAGTCGAGCTGGAGCTGAACTCCTGTCGGACAACATCACCAAAATACTTCTCTCTATCTGACTAGTAAGTAAAAATTCACAAAATTCACAATTTAGCCACACAGACTCCTATTCGTCCCACATAAATAACAGTAATGCATACCTAGCTAACCCCATAGAGACTGTGTCTGTTCCTCGTATTATTAGATCAAGAAACAAACGTACTGTGTGCTCCAGAAATAATCTATTAAGAATTAAACCAGAAAAAACACTAAAAAGTGAAAATACAAATTTCATGAAGCTTGGTCTCCTAAACATCAGGTCACTAGCACCTAAAGCACTTATCATAAATGAAATAATAACAGATAACAATCTTAATGCACTCTGTCTCACTGAAACCTGGCTGAAACAAAATGACTATATTAGTTTAAATGAGGCAACTCCTCCAGGATTCTTATATAAGTATGAGGCTCGTCAAACTGGTCGTGGTGGTGGAGTCGCGTCAATCTTTAGTGATATTCTTAATGTTAATCAGAGAAACGGACTTATGTTGAGCTCCTTTGAAGTACTAGCGCTTAATGTTGTCCTTCCAAACACTATGCAAAAACCTATGTTATCTCTCGCTCTAATCACACTATATAGACCCCCAGGACCCTATGTCAATTTTCTAAGAGTTTTCTGATTTTATCTCTGACTTACTAGTTAAAACTGATAAAATACTAATTGTAGGAGACTTTAACATCCACATAGATGACGCTAACGACACATTAGGGCTCGCGTTTATGGACTTGCTGGTCTCACTAGGAATAAAGCAAAATGTTATTGGTCCAACCCATCGCCTAAAGCATACACTACATCTAATTCTGTCTTATGGAATTGAGGTCATGATATTACAGACCACTACCTCTTACTATATAAGCTGTGTTTACCTGAAATGAGCAGATCCGCTCCAATATATCGCCCTAGTAGAACTATTGTTCCATCCACCAAAAATGAATTTATAAATAACTTAACTGATCTTTCTCTACTTCGAAATGCACCCGCAAACGCAAATGACCTTGATGTAGTAACCAGCAGTATGGATGCCATCTTTACTAGCACTCTAAATACCGTGGCACCCATCAAACTAAAAAAGGCTAGAGAGAATAAAACTACACCATGGTACAATAGTCATACGCGCTCTCAAAACAGCAACCCGTGCACTGGAACGTAAATGGAAAAAAACTAATTTAGAAGTCTTTAGAATTGCATACAAAGACAGTATGTCCAGCTATAGGAGGGCTTTAAAATCTGCCAGGGCTGAGCACCTCCGCAAACTGATAGAAAATAATCATAACAATCCTAGATTCTTATTTAACACCATTGCTAAATTAACAAATAATCGGTCATCTTTGGAACAAAACGTTCAACCGCAAATTAGTAGTGATGACTTCATGAATTTTTTCAGTGATAAAATAGAAGGCTTTAGACAGAAAATAGGAGATATTAAACTTTCTGCACCACCTTATACTTCAGATCCAGTAAACACGCCTCTGAATCTAAATAACCTACAGTGCTTTAAAATCATAGAACAGGAAGAGCTAGACAAAATTATAAATAGCTCTAAATCAGCTACGTGTATATTGGACCCAATTGCAACAAAGTTACTGAAAGAATCGCTACCTGTTATAGGAGAACCTCTTCTTAACATTATCAACTCTTCTTTATCTTTAGGCCATGTTCCAAATCCTTACAAGTTAGCTGTTATTAAACCTATTATTAAGAAACCACAACTGGAACCCAGCAACTTAGCTAATTATAGGCCTATTTCAAACCTTCCATTTATATCTAAAATACTAGAAAAAGTTGTTTCTGCTCAATTATGCTCCTTTCTGCAGACCAACAATGTTTTTGAAGTGTTTCAGTCAGGTTTCAGAGCTCATCACAGTACAGAAACTGCATTAGTGAAAATAACCAACGACTTACTCTTAGCTGCTGACCAAGGGTGCATCTCGCTATTAGTTCTACTCGATCTTAGTGCGGCATTTGACACCATTGACCATGGTATCCTTATTAATCGCTTAAAGTCTACAGGTGTCCAGGGACATGCCCTACAATGGTTTAAGTCATACTTATCTGACCGTTACCAGTTTGTGAATATTAATGGACAGCCTTCACAAATCAAGGATCAGTTTTAGGCCCTTTGCTGTTTACAATATACATGCTACCCCTGGGAGACATTATTAGAAGACATGGGATCAGCTTTCACTGCTATGCAGATGATACTCAATTATATATTTCAACTAAACCTGACGAGACGTCTAATCTGTCCAAGCTAACTGAGTGTATTAAAGATGTTAAAGACTGGATGACCAACAATTATCTTCTCTTAAACTCAGACAAAACAGAATTATTACTTATTGGGCCTAAATCCTGTACACAGCAGATCTCACAACTCGACCTACAATTAGAGGGATACAAAGTTAGCGTTAGCTCTACTATAAAAGATCTGGGTGTCATATTAGACAGCAATTTAACTTTTAAAAATCATATATCCCATGTCACAAAAAAAGCTTTCTTTCATCTGAGAAATATCGCTAAGTTAAGAAGTATGCTATCCATCTCAGATGCAGAACAGCTAGTCCATGCTTTTATGACTTCTAGGCTGGACTACTGTAATGCACTGTTTGCTGGCTGCCCAGCATCCTCTATTAACAAACTTCAATTAGTAAAAAATGCAGCTGCCAGAGTTCTTACCAGGTCTAGAAAATTTGATCACATCACCCCAATTTTATCCTCCTTACACTGGCTGCCTGTTAAGTTTCGTATTGAATTTAAAATATTGCTTCTTACATATAAAGCTTTAAATAATCTAGCTGCTGTTTATCTAACCAATCTTCTGTCTCGCTACAATCCAACACGCTCTTTAAGATCTCAAAACTTAGGGCTTCTGGTAGTACCTAGAATAGCAAAGTCGAGTAAAGGAGGTCGAGCCTTCTCATTTATAGCTCCTAAACTCTGGAATAGCCTTCCTGATAACGTCCGAGGCTCAGACACACTCTCCCAATTCAAAACTAGATTAAAGACCTATCTGTTCAGTAAAGCATACACTTAGTGCACCACTTAGGGGGTTTCCACACAGGTTATGCATCTTGCTGATATACACTGTGAACATCAGCTACGCTAATTATTTTCTTTATTCTCCATTTCCACCTGGGGATACTCTTCCCGAGGCCCTCAGACTATGCAGAGTCACTGATTCGATCCAAGACCAACGACGAGATGATCCCAAGGTTTCCATATCCTGGACCTGGCCGAATCCTGAGCAGCTACTGTGATGGTCATGGAAGAGTGGAGAACATGAGACTGATTCCTGTGACGCTCCAGAGACAGACGAATCTTCGCTGAGGCCAGCTCTGCACAAGACGTTTGGCCAGCGGAGAAATTAAAATGGTCGTGCCCAACTGAGCCTGGTTTCTCTCAAGGTTTTTTTTCTTCACTTCCGCCTTTAGTGAAGTTTTTTTTCCCTCTCCGCTGTCGCCACTGGCTTGCATGGTTCGGGATCTGTAGAGCTGCGCATCGTTGGATTTGCTCTTCAGTGTTTGGACTCTCAGTAGTGATTATTAAACCACACTGAACTGAGCTCAACTGAACTGAACTTAAACACTACAAACTGAATTACAATGTTCCTATTTACTGTGACCTTTTATGTGAAGCTGCTTTGACACAATCTACATTGTATAAGCGCTATACAAATAAAGGTGAATTGAATTGAATTGCGCCTCTGGTGATGCAGGTGCGCTCACGCTGTAGCTTGGCATAACCTCTCACCAGACACGTGGTAGGGTTCATTCTTTGTGGCAGAAATTTTCCACATAGCATTGAAGTTCCCCTCCCGATAGGAAACGCAACAGTGACTCAGGCTCAGCTTTATTATCCCATTTAGGGAAACTAAAATTGTAGCAAGGTGCTGTAACACAGGCGAAGTTCCATGTACACATTACTAAAATATTACCCCACAACATCCAATACATCATATTGAAGGTGCATCTCCCTCCCACCCGACTCATTGAATGACCTAATGGCCACCATTATAAAAGAATTTCTGACTCTATTTGTCCTGCAAATAGGAACTCTAAAGCGACGGCAACTGATGGCAACAGCTGAAACACAGACTACAACGGGTGATCCGGGGTGCATAGGATACCCTGAGCTCTCTTTAAAACACTAGTGTGGTAAATTACTGTTGGACCAGTTTGGTTAAAACCAATGATCTTGCCTGCCACCTTCACCAGACTACTCAACCTGTTCTTGTTTGACAGACTCAGATTACCGTACCAAGCTACAATGCAAAAAGATAAAACAGATTCAATAAATTGTTTATAAATTAATGTCATCATAGAGGTACAAACCTGAAACGATCTCAGTTTCCTCAGAAAAAACAAACTTTGTTGGACTTTTTTTATAGACAGCCTGAGTGTTTGGTTGAAATGTCAACATATTGTCAATAACAACCCCTAAATATTTATGTGTGTCCACAATTTTAATGTCCAAGCCTTTAATATTTGTTATGCTGGGGGTAGGAGAAGCCTTCCTGTAATCTATCACCATGTCTTTTGTTTTATTTACATTCAACTGGAGAAAAAATATATCACTTGGACCCAAAGACACCACATGTATTTGTAGACATGGCATTTATTTAACATATTATTTTAAATGGATTGTCATGTATCTTACAAATTTTTTATATAAACATCAGATTAAACTAGGGTTGGGTGAATAAATGGTATTGTATTTATTATTGGTACACCATTGTCAATAGTGATTTTAAAAAATACTTCGGTGTGAACCACAGTAGTTTTAATAAATTGTGGCTGGCTGAGTGCACACCAATAAGCTTAGGGACTGTGCAAGTTTGTTATTTCCAATGAAGGCATGCAAATTTTCCAGGCTCCCAAGTTGAAAACATCTTAACTTCTCAGTATGACGTGAGCGTGCTGAGATTCATGTAAGTAGAACCAACCAATCAGCTTCAGACTTTGTATGGAATATACACATTTCAGTAATAATGGTAGAACAATTACCTCAAACAAACAAAGAGCCCAAACAATCCAATGCCGTTTCATTATCTCCATAAGTAAAACTTGTATCAGACCTGCAGAAATGGTTTGTCCATTTGTCATCCTCTGAAAAAATGGTTGATGGTAGCCTAGGTACCACAGATGCCAGGGGAGCACAAGCACAAAGCACATTGAACATGGCAAATGACACCACGCGCTCGTGCTTTTCACATGCGTTTTGATGCAATTTTTGAATGGACTCGGGTTGAGTTTCACTTTCTTTATTAATCAGGGGTCGCGCCACAACAGAATGAACCACCTATTATAAGACGTATCTAAATGGATTGTTAAAAAATATTTCAATAATAATCAATACAGAATAGGCGATACAGCAAAAATAGAAAAAAAAAAACCCAAAGATTTCAGTTTCATTGTCCAACACATGTATCATCTTAAATGTTCACATCCACATCCAAAAGTGTAGGTGACAAGACAAGAAATGTCAATGACATATTTGTATACATGTAAAACTTTAAATTAATAAGTTTAAAGCATTCAATTTTACTTATTAATATATAATAATAGTCATTTTAATCAAAAAACCCTTGAAGAAACTTTACCCATCATTTTTTTTTTAGAGTTCAAGTCTGGTTTTAGTAAAATTATGTAGCATTTAGGAATGAATATACAAAAGAGCATTCCATAACTTGATGCTAAAATAGCAAATATCTCCACGGCTACAGTGAATTTTCCTGGGGAACTGATATAGGCTGGAATAAAAGTGATCCATACAGCACAAAATATGAGCATACTGAATGTGATGAATTTGGCTTCATTAAAGTTATCAGGCAGCTTGCGGGCAAGAAAAGCTAGTATAAAACATAAGATAGCCAGAAAGCCAATATAACTGAGTACAGCCCAGAAGCCAACAGCTGAACCTGAATCACACTCAAGAATGATTTTGTCTTTATAATTGCTTGGATTTTTGTTGGGAAATGGAGGTGACGTTGTTAACCAAATCATGCAAATTAACAATTGTATAAGGGTAAAGACAAAAACACTTAATCTCTGTTGAAGAGGTCCGAACCATTTCATGACATTACTTCCTGGAAGTGTAGCCCTGAATGCCATTAATACCACCAATGTTTTACCTAGAACACAGGAAATGCAGAGAACAAAAGTGATCCCAAATGCTGTGTGACGCAACATACAGGACCACTCAGTGGGCTGACCAATGAAAGTAAGAGAACACAGAAAACACAAAGTGAGCGAAAAAAGCAGCAGGAAGCTCAGCTCTGAGTTGTTGGCTCTGACTAATGGTGTGTGTCTGTGGTAGAAAAAAATCACCCCTACTGTGATTGTGAGACATCCACCACACATAGAAAATGTTACAAGTATATTACCCATTACTTCATTAAATGTCAGGAATTCAATGTTTTTGAGGACACATTGTGTTCTATTCCCATTTGATTTGTACTCAAGAGGGCACGGTATGCATGTAACTGCATCTGAAAGCACAGAAAGATGCAAGAGAAAAACAACTTAATTTCAAGACAACGAAAAAGACACACAGATTTCAGGTTATCAACACAGGAACATGTCAAGCATCACTGTTGATGAAAGAGGCCTGTTCATCTCACTTGTGGTGTTGCTGAACTCTCCATCTGCACAGTCAATGCAATCGAAGCAGCAAATGGGTTTTCCTTTGACAAAAGCCCTTCGAGTGCCTGGAAGGCAGGTCTCACTACACACAGATAGAGGCACCTACACACAAAAACATAGACATACAATTATGTTTTGAGAAGAACTATATACAATTATAGGTTTATGGGAGATTACTTGTTCATTTACTTCTTTAATAACTTACTTTTTTCTGGCTTCCTGCCCAGATTGCCTTAATATCATCTCTCATTTGAATCTGTTGTCCCTCTGGCTTGGATGCATCATACAAGCCAATGGATTCAAATGTTATTATTCCTTCATAGCTCATCTGCCAATTAACCAGTGTGTAACGTGCAACTGGGTCACCACGTTTGTCAAAGTGAACATTTTCTCCATTTTTGGTCGTAAAGTTCACCTGAGTTAGATAATACAGCACCTGCATAAAACAGTTCCCACCTGAATACACATAGGCTTTGAATAACAAAGAATAACTTTAGTAGTACACACCTGCCAAGGCTGTATTTTCCCTTTCTCTGCACATGTCTTTTTGTGGAATGGTCCCTTCCCTTTCTCACAAGTCAGCAGTTCTTCAACAGCATGAGCAATGGCATAGACTGCATTGTAGACATTGTTTAGAAGACTAGCATCAGACACATCTGTAAAACGTGTATTTGTATTTGCTAAGGACTCCTCTCCATTGCATATCTTGGAGGCATTGTGTGTGTTTGGATTTAAAGTGCAGTCAAACACACTTTCCCAAAGTTCAACCAGTCCTGTGTTGCCTGGTCTCAAAGAAGGCCGGCTACTTGTTATAAACTCCTTTAACCCAGGAATATATGCATTTGGCACAGCAAAACCTATTGCCCCCCCTACCACAGCATAGTTAATCGGAGTCGCTAGAAATCTGTACGTGATCCAACCCTCACTTCCAACCCACTGATAACCAGTTACATTTTGGTAATAAAGCTCTTTAATCAGGATGTCCAAATCGTTGCCATCTGCAAAAGCCACTATGACTTTGGATGTTGATTTTTTAATTATGTCTGTAACCTCCAAAAACTTCTCTCTTGAATTTGTTCTGTAAATGGACACAGAATATTCGACACAGATACCCTCTTTCTCAGCTGCTTCTAGAAAAGTGGCCATTCCGTTGTTACCATAATCTCCCATGCTTCTTACAGCTCCAACCCACTTCCAGCCAAAATAGGTGACCAGTTTAACCAGTGCTCTGCTCTGGTAGTAATCACTTGGTATGGTCCTGAAGAAAGATGGATATTGCTGTCTATTACTGAGACATGCACAAGTTGCTGAATGGCTAAGCTGAAAAAGACATAATAAATGTTTTAAATCATTGTAAGATTTAAAAATGATTCCTGACTGACACCAGATTAACAGTAGACACACAAAAAATGTGCTTCAGATATATGTAGATACAATAATTCAGTCTTTTAGAATGCAATACTTCATATTCAACATCAATTGCCACGTGCAAATAACAACTAAATACAATAACACAGTGATTTGTTTATTTTGAGGGGATAAAATTAACTTTAAATTTAAAATTTGCAGTGCTAAATTTAAGAATAAAGCAATAATAAAAATGTATATGTTATTACACTGACTTACCACCGGAATTTTAAATGGACCTATAGTCCTTGCGATGTCTATGGTGGATGTTGATGTGGTTTCTCCAATCACAGCTTGCACGGCAGACAGACTTGCACAGTTTTTTTCAGTTTCCATTTGTCCATTTATCAGAGCTAATGATGCTCCAACAGAGAGAGGGATACTTGGGCAAGACTCATAGATGCGGTAGCCAAGTATAAAGCCAGGAAGTAGGTCAGTTCTATTGTTTATTTCCTCAATGGCAAAAATCATTGTAATTGCATATTGCAGCTCCCCAGTATCAAGTCTGAAAAAGAAGTTTTTACAAAGAAATATTTCTTTAAGATTTATAAACAACCATTCATTTTTGAGTAGTATGAAATGAATACATTGTCACAACTTTACCCATTGCATCTGATGTTTCCTGGATTAGTTCTGAGTGTTGGATTTACCCCAATTGGATTTTGGTGGAATGAAAAAACACCCCCAATAGAGACATTACCTTCTTTTGAGAAATAAAGGAGTTCATCTGTCATATAAGCTTCACATTCAGGTTCTGCAGCACTCACAGTACAGGCGATAGTTGTGAAAATGGTTGCAAGCAACAGCATGACTCTGTAATATATGGTAATATATTTCTGAAATTGAGGTTGTCTAGAGAAAATGCTTTATATGTATAAATTGACTGAGCAACACAGTGCTTCACACAAGATGTTTACCATCTCTAACCAATAATAAAAGCAATTAAGATGAGTGACAGAAAAACTGTGCAATAACCATTTTTTTGCTTGTGTTCAATCTCAACCCTCCTTTTTAATTTGCTGATTAAGAAAACACACAAAAAAGAATTGAAAATATTTGTAAAGTTAAGTTGTACAATCTTAACTAATCAATTTGTGTTGCTGGCCTTCAAATCTATGTAGTTTTGCTTTTGATATAAGATTATTTACTTAGTTTGTTTTTCTTTAAGACTACACTAGTAGCCTGTGAATGGTGCCTGTGGTGCAATACTAAATATATATGAATTGATATGAGCTTTTAATGATATGTAATGGGCTACTTGCACAGCAAGTGTTTTTCAGCCACCAATTAGTTCCGGTAAAAGGTTTATGAGATATTCATAAGATTCCTTTTACAGCATCAATAATTTAATTTAACCCTGTTATAAAAAAAATCCACTGGTTGACACCAAGTGAATCAACAGCACTTGTTACAACACTTCTCCCAATAAAGTCAAAAACAGAGAAAACACTCCTGCCATGTGTTTTCAGTAAAAATGTGCAAAATAAGCTTTTTAATTTTTTTTTCCATATTACACTCGAAGAGCCCTGTCTTTACAAAGCGTTGTTACTTGGTGCCATGCAATATATTTAGTATGTTTTTAATTTATTTTACACAAACATGGCCTACCTAATGGTTGATTTGTCATTTTATGATAAACAGAGAAAAAGTAAGGCTAATGTTTTCACATAATGCATTTCCGCAGTCATTGACAATTTGCTGAGAAATATCAACTTTTGAACATTAACAGAATAAATATGAAACAGCTTATTATTTATTCATGAAAATACTAGATAATTTATAATAGATATTTTTTTTCAACACTTTCTGAATTTGTTTGGAGTAAATATAATGAATTTATAGAACTAATGTGTGGAAACCATAATTATCAGACAGTTACTTCTTAAATGACAAATGTTGAGGTACAAGCATTAGTAGAATTGCAAGATATATTTGTTATTTGATATAAATGATATTTGTTTTTTTTGCAAGATTACTACATTCTTCAAGCTCTTTTACCAGAAAATATACCTTTACTGATGAGAAAATTCAGCATGTTTACTTATACTGCACATACTCTCTCTCTATTTCTCTCATACACACACACACACGTTTCCATTCAAAAGTGCACATAAAATTTATGTGCAAACCTGGAATATCAAATAAAAGACATGTGAATGAAGCAGCATTTCCATCCAACGAGTCAAAGAGGACAAAATTGTCAAATCCTGATTAACTGGCACCAAAATTAAAAACAGAATTTTCTGTAGTAGAAGCTGTGTGATTCTTTTCTTCATTTAAAGGTGCAGCATGTAAGTTTGACACCCAGTGTTTAAACTAGGTATTGCACGCCTGATTCAAAACACGCAAGCAGTTTGCCAGATTGACAGGAGCGCACCTGACTATTGAGCCTAAAGGCTGTTTGGACAGACATGTGTGCATGTATGGTGTATAGACCGTCATATTGGGGTGATATAAACACACCCAGTCCTTTTTTTTTTTAATTTAGCAACATAAAAAACGGTGGACCAATTGGGGCGGTTTTCAGATCGACTGCAACTTTATGTAGGAGTGCGGTCCCACCGCCCACCGAATTGATTGACAGCTGCATGTATTAACATGTTCCGGTAGTCATGTGTATTATCATATCAACAAGAGAGGACGTGCGCAAAGCAACCAGGAATAAAAGGTCTGTTCAGTTCGTTAGGATCATCAATCATCATCAAATGTGATCAAGAGTGAGTTTCACATGTTTAAAATGTTTTAAAACAGTGCACATGTGTAATGAATTACAGCGATTTAGCTTAGCTTTACTTCATCCGCACAGCCGCGTGTCAGAACAATTCTAAAGGAAGATGTTTCAGTCCCGGTTTGTGGACGTTAAATCAGGTTTATTTTGTACATTAATATAAGAGATATCCATACAGCAGTGGAGATTAACCTGTATCCTGTCACATTTGCGTGCAAAAAGAGTGAAAAAACTAAACGGGCGCTCGGTCTGTCTGTGTGTGTCTGCTGCGGTGTGTGTGTGCTCTAGGTGCTCTTTAAGTTGTGTTCTAAATAAAAGCAATGGCATATGATAGAAGGAATATTTTCTATGTTAAAGGGAGTTTTTGCTCTAACCAACACCTGAAATTTATATTTTATTTCTTGCCGCTGAACAATACGATAAACTGTGATCACTTTAGGTACACCTCATGTGCTTTATTCAGTGTTAAATGCTAATAATGCAAGTTTAAATGGCATTTTACATAACATGTATTGTCCTACAACTGAAAGCAGTAGCAGATACTTAACCTCAGATTCTGAAAATAAAATAAACCATTTCAAATTGAAATACAGAACTGTGACTCAGTGCAAGCAAATTTAACACATACTGTATAAGTGATTCAGCATTTACATTTAATTATGTTAAAGAGATTTAATATGTATTAGTTAGATTATAAAACTTACAATTTCGTTAGGGTGCAGTAAGTGCACTGCACTATTCTGTGCTTCTGAATGGCTGTATTTAAATTTCTGTCTCCTTATGTAGCATGTTGTTAGGACAAAGGGTTACAGTGTAACCTGATTACCTAATGTTTACGTTTGTAACATTTGTTATTTGCTAACTAATAACCACCTCATGTGAAACTCTGAATCGGTGTCTCATTTTGGAGGCTGTTAGTTCTACCGAGGTGCCACAGACACACAATTTGAGAGCCTTTCTGAATGAATGAATGAAATATGCTGTTTTCCACAAAGGCAACCCAGGGTGCTGAAATATAATTGGCTAAACTGGCATTGGGCCGGTTAAATTACCAAAACAAAGATAGACTTTCTGGTAACTCACATTTTCAAAAGCAGAATATCTGACTTAAGCATTGATTTTCAGATAAACAAGTATGTTCACTTAGCAACTGCAAACATATTATGGTATTTTTATGCTTTAGAAGAGTCCAAAACTTACAGCACCTTTAATAAATGACTTGCCCCTCAGAAGCCAATGCTGACACACAATAATGTATGATAGCGTTTGAAGGCATGAGACACAGAGCACAGACATTCCTGATTATTAAGGTAATTAATAATATAATAACACTAATATTGAAATGGTTACGGCACTTAAGGATGAACAAAACAACATTTCAGATGTTTTACAATGCGCTCAGCCTGCTGGTGTGTCCATTTTTGCCACATTTTTATCATCACATGATTGATTCAGTAAATGTGTTTCCATTGTAGATTATGCAAAAAAAATTTATGTTAAATAAAGTTTTTCCCACTCAGTTATGTGCATACATTTTCAAAATTTATGTCACGGTTACACACAAGGAAGACAAGTATGGTTATCTTTTAAGGGTTTTATTCAAAACAATGTAGCTGAATCAGAGTTATGAAGCAGGAGAGTGGTGTCACTATTAGCAATCTAGTCAACAGTTTACATGGTAAACATCTGAATGTGAGCAATCTTACACACTGTTCGATCTGGGAAACATCAGAGGATGAGCTCTTACACACAGTTCAGTAGGTAAACTTCAGATCTTCAGGTAAACACCAGAATAGCTTAATTTACTTCCCTTATTGATTTGATTATTCGTCCATAGGTGTGATGGAGACATCCATGGGAAAAGAAGTGTGGAAGAAGGAGAGAAGGTGATGTGAACCATCCAACTTCCATACCGGCCGATGAGAGAGAGAATGAGGTGGGTTTTGTGATTTATGTTGGATATGGTGTCTGGTGATTGTGGGTGCAGGTGCAGGTAATTAGTATGCTGGTGATTGTTCATGGGTGTGGTGAGAGGCGGTTGGTGACGGAGAGCTGTGATTGGAGGTGCAGGAACAAGCCGAGGGTGTGAAAGTACCCACCCCTCCACAGGTGACTCCAGCTAATCTGCGCTGATTGGACCGATGACAGCCTGTTGCGATTGGTCGACACTGACAGGCTTCAGCGCAAGACAAGAGTGAAATGCCCAGCAGCTAATCAACAATATAAAAGTAGTCACACTGCACACATGCTTCATAGTGGATTTTGGCTGCCAGTGGGTGAATGTAAATACAGACGATGGACTAGAAAATACTGACGACTAACTATTTTATAGCTCGACACAGTTTACCTGCTCTTTTCACACACACAGGGCCAGCGCGTCTATAGAGGAGACCTAGGGCAGCAGAATAGAGAGGGCGCGTCGGCGACACCTCCCTCACCACCCGCATCCTCAGTTATATCCGCGAATACCTTCTCCCCCCCTCCCCGGTCTTCAATATCAACCGCGACACTCCCCCGGTCCTTACTTTATTAACGGGTCCCTTTCGTTTTCACTATCGGGTTGAGGGCGGCGTGATCATCCTTTGCCTAGAGCGGCAGTTCAGCTTGCTCCTGTCTTGCACACACACACACACACACATTACCCTCCTCAGAGGAGACACACACACACTACCCTCCTCAGAGGAGACACACACACATTACACTCCTCCCCGAGGACACGACACACACGCCTAGAGCGCCAGTTCAGCTTGCTGGGTGCAATTTAGACACCTCACCTCGAACCTCGGCTGAACTATTTTGAAACTTGACCGTTGCATGTGTGTAGGAACAGCTGATGATCCGTAAGCAAAGCGGCACGCGTCGCGTTTTTAACGTGGCTTTACACGCGATATGAGAATATATAGAGTTAACCTGATACACGACACGCGGTTACAAGTAACAAAACACAACTAAATACATAATTTGCAAGCTAGAGTAAATGAGGCAATAATTTTAATTGCACATACTTACACTTGTGAAATGGGATTAGAAACTGATTCATGATGCACTGATCCATGTTCTGACAGTCTTTACTGATCCTTCCTTTAACAAACGGCTGATGAAGTCTTCTTTGTGAGCATGTAGTGTCCAGAAGCACTCAAACTGCTCAAGGCTGGGCTATATTGCTGAGGTTTCATCTTTGGGTGGACTGTCAATAATATCCATCTGCACAGCGTGACTTCATTCGACCGGTGTCTGTGTGTGGCTTTTTTTCTGTTAGTGGGTGGGGCCACAGGTTTCAAATCTCACGGGTTTGCGCGCGCAACTACTTATGTTTCGTAGCCGCGTCATCACGAACCACCTACTGACTCGTTATCAAGACGAATTGTTTGAAGCACTATAAGTCGACTCTTATATAGATGAATCAATAGTTTTAAACACTGTACACTTACAGATTTAAGCCTTAGCTGGATATTTCACTTCACTTAGAGCTGTGTTACACACTACATGGAAGGGCATTTTCAAAAACCCATAATATGGGCTCTTTAATCATTCAGAGGTTTTTTAGGATTTCCTTCCTTGATGCGCGGAGCTTGCGATGCAGATCGGAGGATACGCGTGACGCAAACTTTAAACTGAGTTTACTTTGGCGGAACCTAAGAAAAACATGGACTCAGGCGAGTCACGCGGGTACAGAAATGCAGTCTGCCCCCTCAAAGGGGGGCACTTCTGGAGAGCTTCTTTCAAGACCTTTTATGCCCAGATCTGTGTGTGTAGATGTGTTTTAACTGTGGTGGCAAGTGTCTCTTTGTCTCTGAACTGCTAATATGCATAATAAGGGACCGTCCGAAAACATACAAAGAGACATTAACTTAGAGCATTAAAGAATGTAAGCCATATAAATAATGATCATGCCTCCTAGATCATGAGCTGTAGGATTATGTACGCAACAGAATGATACCAGACACTTTTAGAAGTACATACACGATTCAGGCGTTCTTAGTTTGTCTAGAGTCTTGAAAGGGGCATTTACAGATATATATAAACAAAGAAAAGAAGTAAAAAGGGGAATACAAGGTTTACCAACACACAACATTTACTTTGGGTTCAATTTGAGATGTCTGGGTCCATTTCAGTGTTCTGAGCTTTGTGTGTGTACGTGGGTGTGTATGTGTGTATCTCAGGAGGAAGGGGAAATGGGATGCCTTTGAAGACAGGCCAGAAATGGTAAAAAGGGGGTTTTCTCTCCTTTTTCTTATCTGTCGTGTTCCTTTGTAGTCTAACAAGAGTGCAGCGACACAGTCTGCTAAATGTCCCGTTAAAATAAAGGTGTCACCCAGGGATTTTCACCGCAGACTTGTTGGAGCCAGGGGTCATAAACCCACGCAGAAAGGAACCCAGACCCCTTTTAGGAATCAATACGTAATTTTATCTTCTGACTGTACGTTACAGAGAGTTGGATCTAAGATGTCATCGTGGGGTGTCCAAGATCTCTCCTGAGGACCAAAACCTTCCCAATCTATTAAATATTGGAGTTGGGCGTTCCGCCACCGGGAGTCGAGAATTTCCTTGGCTTGGTACAGTAGGTGAGAGTTCAAAGTGGCTATTACCGCCGTGGCTTATACCGCCGCCGTTTGAAATAACTGCTGCTCTGTTTTTAGTGTAAGACCGCAGTTTGTGAAAAAGCCGCCAGGGGGCGCAAAGGGACGGAATGCGAACGGAAAGAAATAGTCTTTACAGCAGCTTTAAATATGCTACTGTGCTTGTAAATGATATTAAACAATAGGTCAAAGCATTATAAGTCCTTCATTAATCATTTAAAATTTGTTAACACACTTTATTGTAAACTTTTTAAGTGCAAAGAGGACTCGTTTTGGAATTGAAGAAATAAAAGACAACTAACATGAAAGCACAAACATTCAGTACAATAAGTAGTCTTAAATAAATAAATAAAGCAGTCTTTTAGCCTGCTTTTAGTGTTTGCCGTTTTGATAGGACTAAGACAAGACTTTTTCATTTATGTTTTTATTTATGTTTTTATTTACATTTTCGTTGTTGATTATATTTTACTATCTTATTTTATGTCTGAATTATTGTACATAATAATAAACGAATAATGAAAATAAATTAAAAATCTTAGCTGATGTTTCGGAGTCGAAATAATATATAAAAGAGAAATGTTCTTTTAACAGTCCCTATATATTTAATCTTTTTCTTTCTTTTTTCCCTGTCATTTCTCTTCAGCAAATTATTCAATTCAATTCAATTCACCTTTATTTGTATAGCGCTTATACAATGTAGATTGTGTCAAAGCAGCTTCACATAAAAGGTCACAGTAAATAGGAACAGTGTAGTTCAGTTTATAGTGTTGAGTTCAGTGCAGTTTAGCTCAGATCAGTGTGGTTTAATAATCACTAATAATAATTATATTTAACTAATAATTATATTTTTTAAAGCTGCTTGATTCTTTTAAAAACGAAAGCAGAGCCCGTCAATTGGTGTTTTTCCATAAGATACGTTTATCCTACGATAATTTATCCTCTGATCCTTTTGCATAAAGGTTTTAATAAAAAAAAACAGGCCACTTAATTACTTTCGATGTGCTAAAATATTTGTTAAACGAATGTTATTTAAAAAAAGCATATGCACATATTACAATTGTAAAATAGTCTAAAATGCATGGTCTAATCAGAAATAAAGGAAATTAGTTATATTTAATGCATAAAATAGGCTAGCCTTTTTATAAATTGAGTTTAATTGATTTTAAACTTTTAATTGCATTTTAATGTCCTGTATAAATAATAAAAGTTGCATCAGATTGACCAAAAAATGAATATTAATACCTGCAAACAGGGCGACTGTTACTTTTTTTTCACTGACTGGCATGACTGGCAAACGCGTCAGAAAAAAACTGCTGAATCTCTGCGAATATTTGGTTAACTTATAAAACAAATGTCTGGTTTAATGATGTTAGTAATGCATAGAAAAATGCAAAGCAGAATTCTCCTGAGCTCATTAAACCACTGATGACAGCGACGGAATCACTGGCCCACCACGTTCTTACGAACATATTTTATTTATTAAAGGTATTATTTCATTGACCTGAACATAACCAGTTATAATATAATTACTAACCCATCGTTTAAAGCAGGCAACACTCTATTCAGCTATGTTCTGTGTTTTTACTTAAAAATATTTTCGTTTTGGCAAATGCTTGGAGCGTAATATAGATATTTTAAATAACAGGTAGTAGGGGTGGGCGGTACACCGGTGTCATAGTCATCACCGGTGTGACATTGCGCCACGACATGGATTTTCTAATACCGTCAATACCGTAATAAATCAATTATGCGCCTTGAACGGCTGCATTTACATCAATAATAGCTAATTCCAAATAATAAGGCATTCAATTTTCTTCAAACGTTCAGTTGTGGTCTGAATACATGTCCTTATACTACAGGGCTCGAAATTGCAACCATTTTGGTCGCATGAGCGCCCGAAATTTAATCCATGCGCCCTCATAATATATTTGGGAGCATTTGTGTGTCTGAATATAATGAACAGGGAGATTTTGTTACTGGAGGAAATACAAACGGCTGAGGAGTGAAAAGTGCACAGGTTTGCAAACCTCACCTAAAGTTATAATAATAATAATGGCGCAGATGACAGCGATCATGACATGAGGTAAATGTTGATCCGCCAGCTGAGATCAATCGAGTGTTTTCGGAGAAGGTGCCCGAATCTTGATGCGTTGCATTCACCGCGTGTTCAGCGCAAATGTCCGCTAAATATAAAATCTAACACTGTACACATCATCGCCAAAGAAACTCACCTTTACTAAGTTTACACTGAAACTACGGCTCATAACAAAGAGCGGAATTGCGCTGGTGGTCATCATGAGAATCCTGCTCTGTCTGCTCATAAATTGGTGCGGCTGACTCGCCTGCTTTATTCCACCAACACAGAGAAATGAAGATCAGCTCATAACGAGACTGAGCATTTACAATGAACCAAACCAAAACTTTTAAAGAGTGATAGAAGTGAGACTTTCTTTTGTCCGTTCTTCCTTGAGATGTTTTTTATTTTGCTATTGAAAGTAATTCCATGATATTATGCCGTCACCGTTCAAAAGATAGAAACATTCATTTTCATAAGGCCCCATATTTAATGCAGTTTCGTTTTTAAACGCATAGGTTTTGTTACGCCATCCGTCCTATAGGAGTTTTGGATTTTGTGTATTCATGTTTGTGAAAAACACTTAAAAGTGGAGACCCCTTCCCCCTTCTCATAACCAAAAGCTTGTCTGTCAGGTGTTAAATAGACATGTTAAATCATGTCTATTTAAGTGTCTTTAATATGGTGTATAGATTATTATGCGTTATTGAAACATCAAGGGGGACGCAGCAAAGTCACTTATGAATTAAAATTGTATTATTTTAAGCAATTTTATTATTTTATGCAACAGCCTTACATTTAAAACGGAAACTTAACGGCGATTAAAATCAAAAAGAACTCAGCCTATAAGGCTAGATGTTTTCTTTCCCTTATTTATTAATTTATTTGTTCATGTGTTTGGCGCATGTAACTCGTGTGCCATCGGAAAACTAGTGTAATGACGGCAAGCCATCTTTCCCAGACTCGGGGCAAAGTCCTGCCTCTCCTTTCACTCCGTCCCGAAGCCCCAGCTGGCCCTCCTGGCATCCTCTGCGTAAAACATATGCTGGATAAGTTGACGGTTCATTCCGCTGTGGCAATTACAGACTAATAAAGGGACTAAGCCAAAAAGAAAATGAATGACGAATGAATGAATGAATAAATAAATAATAATAATAAAATAAAAATAAGGTAATAATCTTTACACACAGATGCCGCGTAAGTGGCCTTTTTTAATTTAGAGATGGTACATTTGAATTGCCTCTGCCACTTCTTCCCCCACCTCAAACCTGAAAGTTGAAGAGAGAACCATATTCTTTGAATAAAACTATTGAGCTATAAAGGGAAAAAACGCAGAAGAAATTTGCCATTATATTAATTTTAGCACAGCTGCCAGTCATTTTCACATTAGTTTTTCAGTTAAAGATTAATATTAAAATAGCCTAGTAAAAATGTCTATACTATAATATTATAATTTGTTATATCCATTATTATTATTATTATTATTATTATTATTAAAGCTATACAATTGACAAAACGCAGAATCCTTAAAAAATTTGCTTTCATTTTGACATAGCTAAAGCACACGTTTAAAGTTATGTAAAAAAAACATCCCATTCTACAGCAGCAGTCAAGTTAGGACACTTAAAAATGCCTTTTGCGTTTGAAGATGATCGACCTGCGAAGTTATGTTTACAGTGTTATAAAAGAAAAAGGTAGGCTATTTAGTGCGTGTGGATTTACCGTAGACAGGCTTTCTGTTTGATAATGCCAAAAAATTTAACTAAGTAACACATTTATTTTAGCAACTATTTTTAAATGGCATTTAAAATTTAAATTCATTTTTTAATTTAATTTAACATTTAAATATAATTTAATTTAAAACATTTATTTTTTCCTCGCTGATTTTGGTTGGGTAATAAAGCGTGATGACTCAGATATGATCTAGTTTAGCTTGCATGTGTTGGCATATTTTGACGTCTTTACCTAAAACTTTAAACATTTATAATATTTAAAATAAAACGGAAAGAAATAAGGAAACTAACATAATTTAAACCACTTATTTGGTGCTTAAACCACCTTCAGAAAGTTTTGCCAGCTGTGGTAGAGCGCAACTGAGGCTCCACTGGAATGTAGCAGATGTGTTAAAACTTGGTATTATTTATTAATATGTTATTAATGTGTTTTTGTGTTCCTCGTCTTGTACGTCGCCGTGTTATTGTGCGTCAACGTCACGTTTATCTGTCCAAGTGCGCATATAGTCGAACATTTCTGCTCGACATCGGTAGAAACAAACTTCACAAGTTAAACTCCGCGGACACTGATGAGCTGCAAGATCTCGGCTTGCTCCGGATGCCTACCCATCCTCCGACCCCCACCTCACCACCTCGCCCACAATGGAGGCGCTTCAAGCGGAAGCAGAAGAGGGGTAAGCGCGGGGGTATCCGAACAAGGCTAGCGGCTAACCCCCACAAACCCGCTATCCCCTCCATCATTCTAGCTCGCTAGACAACAAACTGGACTACATCCGTCTACTTCGTTCATCACATAGGACTGTAAAGGACTGTTGTGCTTTTGTGTTTACGGAAACTGCACATTAGTGAGCAGCAGACAGCCCACCCCGATGCTTTTCTCATCCTGGCAGGGGACTTTAACCATGCAGACCTAAAGAGTGTGTTTCCAAAAATACAACAAGACTTTCCAACACGGGGCAATAACACAATGGACTTTGTTTACATCACACAGAGAGGAGTTTACAAAGCCTTCCCCCTCCCCCACCTTGGTGGACCACTTAACTGTCATGCTAATGCCTGCTTACAGACCGATCGTTAAAGTCACCAAACCAGTTTGCAAGGAGATACAAGTGTGGCCAGAAGGTTCTTCAGAGGCTTTACAAGACTGCTTCAATACCACAGACTGGGATATGTTCAAACAGGCTGCCACTCAAAAGAGCAAGAGCACCAGCCCCAATCATGTACACCTTCTACAGAGGCACTATTGAGAGCATCCTGACCAGCTGCATCACTGTGTGGTTTGGAACCTGCAATGCATCCTGCAGGAAAACACTTCAACGCATAGTGAGAACAGCTGAGAAGATCATTGGTGTCTCTCTCCCCTCCCTTCAGGACATTTACAGCACACGTCTTACCCGTAAAGCCCTCTGCATAACAGCAGATGCCACCCACCCAATGCACAACTTCTTCAGTCTGCTGCCATCACACACACACACACACACACATATTAATTTATATATATTTGGTTGACAATAAATAAATAAAAGAAAGAATTAATGAATGAATTCTACAGTCTGCTTGTGCCTCTATGTTTGTTAGTTACTGGAGACATCCAGTAAGACACAGTCAAATATTCAGTCCAAATGCACTGGAGAGACCTGAAACATGTTAATTTTTCCTTATTGGCTATATGACATTTAGATGTTGCATATTATTCTGTGGTCTTAAGGAAAGTGTTAAGTATTTCAGCACATAAGAGCAAATATAGCTTATAGCCCATTTCGTTGCGCTCGGCAGCTTTTCACTAATAAAGCTCTTCATGTAAATTTCATTTTTCAATTTTAGCACGTCATATAAAAACATCGCCCTTGTGCCCTCATTTATGATATCCTGCCGCCGGGCCTGCTATAGCGAAACTTTATTGTTTGAGAAGAAACAAAAACGGAAACTGTGCATGAAAACCTGGCTGGGAAGACGGCGATAACATGAATTTTCTGTTCTTCAACGAGAAAAAAAACCGCAGACACGACACAATGACGGCGTTAATTATACAACGCAGTGTTTACGATCATATTAACAACTAACATTAATATCAATAACTCCTCTGGCTTTAGACTTTACCTTTTAGAGCTTGTTCTTGTCGGCGCAATATAAGTTTATTGCATGTATAGCTACGAATCAGATTATGAAGAATGATTAAGAGCATGCTTTTCCTTTATTTCATCCTTTCCGTAAGGTGTTTTATTTATTTATTTATTTATAATTTTTTAAATAATGATGACAATATTCACTGTCTAAGCATTCCTGGTATACTACCAACAAATTACGCCCCTGTACCCAAGTAGCCTACCTAAGTTAATTTACATTTCATGTAAAAAATAAGAAATCAAAAAAGACCAAAGTATTATGCTAAATATCCGTACAAACGAACATGTTTGTTGTTTAACTTTCGTTGATAAAACAACACAATACAGCCTATAATAATGTAGGCTAGTTAAATAGAAATAACTTTAACTGTTTGAAACAGTAAACGTTACATTTTAGAAACTTCACAAATACTAATCAATAATAATATAAATAGTAACGAAGAACAAAAATATTAGCCTAGGCTTGTAACAACATAAGTCAGATGTTAAAAAAAAAACTGCGTCTCTCCGCCTTTTGTTTTCTATTCATATATTAAATTCTTTGCCAGAAAAACTAACATGTTGACTTTGTTCGGTTTAAACGGAGACTTATTTGAGATTACAATGTTTCCAGCAGCACTGAGACGTGTGCCTGTAGCGCATGCAGATACTTTTTCGCAACCGTGGCAAAGAGGGTATCTTGCTCCGCCGCCTGCATTTCTCGGAAACCAGCTCTACATCGCGGAGCGGCGCGTTCTCAACTACCAAATATGCTGCTCCATTTCTCATCAACGTCTACTATTTATCAGTTTCTCTTTTGTATTTGGCCATTTTTGAAAAGGCCTCTCTGCCATACCTGGCTGGACTAGCTGGGCATTTGCATTCATGACACCGAGCTGGCTCCGCATTTCATGGGCTGGGTGACATGACCGCAGCTCTGGAGGTTCGACGTGTTTGTCCATTTAACACTTATTTTTCTAAACAAGCCCAACAAATAGCTTCATCCTAATTATTGATTCGCCTTTCTCGTTCGCCACGAATCCAAAATGTTTCCAGATTGGCGCTGAGCGAGCATAAGCAGAGCGTAAAACACTGGCTGCAGTCAGTAAACCATTTAACAGATGCCCCGTCTGCAGCCAAACTTTAAAAATGTATAAAGCATATTTTAATCGTTTAACTGATACCATTCATCGGTTACAAACGTGCCCTTTCGGTTATTGCTTAATCGGTTATTTTGAGCATCCCCAACTAAACCGCATGTGAAAGCTCTATTTTTTTTTTCTCTCACGGCCGCACGCCGGAGATCCGGCATGGTGCCGGAATACTTTAAGCCCTGGTAAGATCATGTTTATTACTAAGAAAACTAAATCAAAATTATATTTTAATTGAACACATCTGATCACATAAGGTACGCACAGAAAAGTCTGTTTAGTGTTGTGGAAAGGCAAAGCTGAATATCTGTGGTTAAACTGCCACCCAGCGGTCAAAAGCTGCTGGCGCACCAAGTACCGCTGTCGCCGCGGTATGAATGGCGCCATAAGGAACACATTGAAGTAGTAACATCTGTAGATATTGTCACAGATGATTTCAGCTTGGTCGGGAGGTGGGGGGTTGCAGTTCTGTGGAGGGAGGAGAAATAGGGTCAGTGAAAAATTTGAGTAGAGACACATAAAAGGAAGGTGAGATTCTATAGCGTGAAGGTGGGTTGAGACGATAAGTGACAGGGTTGATCTGGGAGTGCATGATGAACGGTCCTAGCTAGCGGGGACTCAGCTTTCTGGCTGGTAAGTAGGATTAGGTAGGTGGTGACGATTTGCGTTGGTGGTGTACCTCTGTACTGCCTGCTGAAGATGGACATGCGAGCCAGTGGAGGTTTTTGAGCCCAGGGTAGATACTGGCTCCAAGTGTTTTGATGACTGTTGCAGTACGTTCAGAGGTACTGGGAAATCGCTTGGATTTTATGATTAGTCTGTCTGTTGGTCTGTGGGTGGTAGCCAGAAGAAAGGCTGATGGTAGTACCCAGGAGTCCGAAGAATGCCCGTCAGACCCTGGAGATGAACTGCGGTCCCCTGTCAGGCACAATATCCTCTGGGAGCCCATAATTCCTGAAGACTTAATTGAAGAGGGCTTCTGCTGTTTCCAGAGCTGTGGGGAGACCTTTTAGAGGAATTAATTTGCCTGACTTTAAAAAACAATCAACTACTACAAGAATGGTGGTATAACCTTGTGATGGAGGCAGATCGGTGGCAAAGTCTACTCCTAAGTGGGTCCAGGGTTGGCAGGGAATGGGCAACGGCTGAAGTTTTCCTTTAGGCAGATGGCGAGGTATTGTGGTGATGCCACAGACCGAGCAACACTTAACATACTGGGTGACGTCTCTGGGTGTATTTGGTCACCAGTATTTCTGTTGGAGAAGCGATAAGGTTTGCCTGCTCCCAGGATGTCCTGAGCCAAGAGATATGTGTGCACTATCCAGGAGCGGTATACGATATATGGTGGGCACATATACGAGGCCTTGGTGGAGTTCAGGGGGTGTTGGTTCCTCCACTGTGGCGGTGCAGTTCTCTTCATCCAGTTGCCACTAAATGGGAGCTAGGAAGACAGAAGGTGGGAAACCTGTTCAGGAGAATCATTAGTTGGTTCCTGTTGAGTACAATCGAGAGAGGGCATCGGCTTTCACATTCTTGTGACCAGGCTGATAGGTGATATTGAAATTGAATCGGGTCAAGAACAAGGACCAGCGAGCTTGATGGGCATTCAGGCGTTTGGCATCCCAAAGATATTTGGAGATTTTTGTGGTCAGTTATAACTGTGAAGGGAAATTGAGCTCCTTCAAGCCATTGCTTGAATGTCGCCATTCCTCAAGGGCAAGTGTAATCACTACCAGCTTGCGGTCCCAGATGCAATAGTTCTGCTCAGCTGATGTTAGTTTCTTGGAATAGGACGCACACGGATGGAGGTCTCGGTGTTCACTAGACCATTGGTATGTACTTCAACTGTAAAGGGTAGTGAAGGGACTGGATGATGGAGGAGGATGGGTGCTGAAGTGAACAGAGGATGATTGCTCATCAGAGGAATCTCACACACATTTCATCAGGTAAACTTCAGATCTTCAGGTAAACACCAGAATAGCTTAAGTCACTTCCCTTATTCAGTTGATTACATATCCATAGTGTAATGGAGAGATCCAGTGGTGTAGTCGGGGCTATACGCACGTATACTCCGTATGCCTACTTTTTTCCATGAGCTGTTTGGGTATTACGACTTCTGAGGATCAATAATTGCGTATACACTCGGTATACTCACTTGTTTTGCAGATTAGACTTCCATAATTTACATGTATTTGCGTCCCCTTTAACTGTATACCAAATTTAGCATTTTGTATAAATTGCGCCATTCTCCACCCCCTGACGAGGGCAGCAGCTGTGAGAAAGTTTTGACCACTTCAAGTCAACTAAGTGATGATGTCTCGCTGAAACGCTCAGGTAAAATGATAACAGCATGGGCGTCGCTTTAGCCCTACTATATTTCTATTTAGCCCCCCTAAAAGTTTCGCGATTAGCTCATGAACTGTACACTACTGTATTATCGCCTCAGTCCCCTTTAATTTTGATATGAAATCGCTGATAGATTTCCGCTGCTCCGTTTTCAGCTAGTTTTACATTTAATCATCAAATCACAGCTGTGCAGTGCGAGAGCACAAGGTGTGTGTGTTTATCGAAAGATTGTTATAATTTCTGCATATACAGAAACACTTGTATCACTTGTACCCCAATGGGTCATGGAGGAGCATTCGGGTTTCCCCATCTACTGTTTCCTCGGCGCTCCCCTCATCATCACAGCTGTTTCTTCCAGCAAAAATGCAGCTCTTAACAAACATTTCGCTATGTTTATTTCAAAATTAACTATGAAAATAAAACACATTACAGTGCATGTGGCATTAACTATAGCATACATTCATGCACAGGATTAAACACAGTGACAGAACCGCTCAGTGAATATACTCATTTTAACTGCATATCAGAGTGACAGAGTGAAACATCACGTGTTGTATCGTATTATTTATTTTTCCTATTATGACTTATGATTGTGAAATATGTAAAATAGCCTGTAAATTTTTAAATGTTCATATTTATGCTATTTTGAATTTATAAAGTGGCCGTTTTATTTATTTAATTTATGGAAAAATTAATTGAATATAGAAAATGATTTGTACTACAGTAAACGGGTATGTTGAGCCTATGTAGTGCCTGGACCATCTAATATGTCAGGTACTCTAAGAATTAGCTCATAAATTCTAATTAATTCAAATTAATTGTTTTTTTACAAGTCTCTTTAGAGTTAAACAGTTGGGTTTTACCACAGCGTTATATATTCAGCCAATCTCTGGTTCAGAGGTACTGGTCTGCTGGGCATATCTTCACAAAAGAAGATATTTTGAAGAAAGCTGAAAACCTGTAACCATTTACTTATATTGACATAGTATTTGTTTTTCCTGTTGTGGAAGTTACTAGTTACAGGTAACTGTTGTTAAATTTTATATATATATATATATATATATATATATATATATATATATATATATATATATATATATATATATATATATATAATGAATCAAAAAAACAATGACTTTAATTGTTTATTTGCCTACTTTTATTTAAAATTTGGGTTGGGTGCAATAGTACACCCCCTTTTTTAGCACTGCACCACTGGATGGATCCATGGGAGAAGAAGAGTGGAAGAGAAGAGAAGGTGATGTGAACCATTCAACTTCGATACCGGCAGATGGGTGAGAGAATGAGGTGGGTATTTATAGTGTCTGGTGATTGTGGGTGCAGGTAATTAGTATGCTGGTGATTGTCCACGGGTGTGGTGAGAAGTGGTTGGTGAGGGAGAGCGGTGATTGGAGCTGCAGGAACGAGCCGAGGGTGTGACAGTGAGCATCTTGGCATTTCCATTAACCAATTTTATGTGCATATATCTAACAAACACACACACTCACACCTACACTCTCACACACATTGTTCACTTAGTCACTCACTAACACAGTTTTTGGTGCCATTTTATATAGGGTGGCCTTAACTAATATGTACTTACCCTGAAATGAATAATTTGTTACAATGTACTTGTAAATACATGTTTTTACATTGAACATATGATTGATTAAATACCTGCATGTAGGAGGAAGGAGCAGAGCCGAAAGCTTTGGGTCATGATCGAAAGAACAAGATCTCGATGTAGGAACTCAGCCCTTTAATGTAGTTAACAGGCAGCAGTTCTGAAACATCAACCTCTTTTCCTGTTCATGGAAAGATAACACGGGTATTGTTTGCGCACAAAAGTCCTGTGCAATTTTGGACATTTCACTTTTAAAAGTGTGTATTTGTTTTAATGTATTCCTGCTAATAGTTGTGTATGTTTTAGTGTGTTTGTAAGCAAGTATATTTGTTGTAGTTTTGCAGATAATTGAAACATTGTAGCGTGTGTATTGTGTGTAATTAACTGTATTTGAAAAAGTCTGTAATGTTTGGTGTCAAACTTGAGCTAAAAGACTTTAGAAGGCATTAGTTTGAATGAGAAAACTATATTAAAAGGCTTTATTGAGCTTTCTATAATTTTAGTGAAATATTATTTCATTAAAATATATTGTGATCACAGATCGTCTCTTTTGTGGGTGTAGACATCCAGGGAAAAGAGAGGCATGGTCTCGCTGAGCAGCCACGACCATTGGACAGTCACAGTTTGGGCTGGATAAAATTTTGCCCCTTAGAAACTCTGAAAATGTAAAGTTATATGGCTTTCGCTTTGACTTCACAAAGGGTTTCTACCCACTAACTTTGCTTTGCTCACTTCCAGTATTTACCACATGCCTGCCTGACATCGCTTTTGGAAGAATCACCCAATATAGACTGTGTCTGTCTATCGTAATATCACTACAGTTGCCTGTTGCTGTGGCTACAGTGATGAGACATGGTTTACAGGAGCTCAAGCTGCTTCTGTTGATGCGGTGGAGAAAACTCAGGCTGCAAAGTAACATGCTGTGTGTGGATCCACAAGAAACACTGTAACAGCCGAGAGAAGTTAAGTTACCTCACGCAAGCAGGTCAAAGGTAGACACAGACACACACACACACACACAGAGAAGCAAAGATAGAGTTTACAGCTTTCATTAAGCATTCGTTACAGCATTCGTTAGTTTGATCGTTTTAATTACTAATCTGAGCTTTTGTGATTTGAAAAATTGCACCTTTTTAAATTTTATGCAGGTCTACAGTAGGGTAATGCTGCGTACACACCAGACACGGAAGAAGCATCATGCGCGAGTGATTTACATGTTAAGTCAATGCAAAGACGTGAATAGACATCCTGCGGCACGAATGGCGTGGCGCAAATTGAGCGTTTTGCGCATATGAAGCGCTTAACGTGCGAATCGCTCGAGCTCAAAAATCTGACAGAAAATTTGAACTGCAATCACTGCGATTTTATTTCAGTTGAAACAGCTCAGACTTGCATTTTAGTCTAGGACTAGGCTTAAGCCTTGTCTGTGAAACTGGGGTAAGAGTCTTATTTTTGTTACAGAAATATTTTCAAAAATTTCATATTCACTAATCTGGGCAGACAGAAGCCCTGCGCATGACCCGAATCCGCTCAGAATCTGTTCTGAAGTGAATTTGACGCGCGAATGAAGCCAGTACACTCAAATGTTCATGTGTCTATTAACGAGCCAATAGCACAATATATCCGCGGGTTCCACGTCTAGCGTGAACACAGCATTAGTCATTCAATTCCTTTGAACTTTGGCTTGCTAAATTTTATAATTCTGCAGAGGAGCGAGTTTCAGGAGGATCCCCATCCAGCAAACTTCCCGCATTGCTGACGTCAAATTCTCTGTAACCGGGACAACGAGCTCCACGCTTCACAAGGCAAAGGAATTCCCCTCTCCGCAACAAAGGACATCCCAACCATGTCAAAGGGCTGTGAACAAACGACCTCAATTCGTCTCAATCAGCTGATGAGTGAGACTGGTTATCAAACCGCAAGTAAACACAAACCAACTTTCCATTTCTTGCTGCAGCTGGTGTGAATTAAGCTTAAGCTGTCAGATTCTCTGCTTGGTGGTTTTCTCAGGTTGCAATGCTAGGAACTTAGCAAGTGCGAGACATTCACTCAAATTCACCAGAATTGTTTTGTGTGTGTGTCTGTGTGTTCATCTGTTTTATGTAAAATAGTTTGCTTTGTGTGTAGCTTAATAAACTTGAGTTTCATTTCAAGATCCATTTTGGTGTTTTATATGTTTCTAAGTTACTTCCTCAGCTATATGGTTTTGCTACCTTTCTCGTCAAATATTGAAATTCTGTTTTAGATTATTTTTGGCCGCGTAATAATATAACTTTTTTTTTTTTTGCTAAATATAACATTACGCTGCTTCTATTAGGATGGACCAATAGATGACCTAAGTGTAAGTGTTAACCTATTTCTAACTGTGAGCCATGTGATTGAATCTTCCGATTCGAATCCCCGAAGTTTAAATTTGAAAAAACGTATGAGCTAATTCTTATAGTACCAGACATCTTACATGGTCCAGGCACCATCCAGGCACAACATCAGATACAAGTGGTCGAAATGAGTTTCTTTCACAGGGTGGCAGGGCACACTCTTATAGATGGGGTGAGGAGCTCTGTTTCCCAAGAGAAGCTCAGAATATATGGCGTTCACACAGGTTTATTAACATGACGCTGCCACATGCACTCACCTCACCAAACATCTCACTGACGTCTTAATTAGATTTTTTTTTTGCTATTAAATCCACTCAATTTAAAACAAGACATAGACTTCACGCAGACCTCACGTAACTCACGTGTGGCAGTGAAGTGTCAAGCCAGACGTCATGCGTGATACATGTGTAGCAGTATGTTTTTTTATTTTTTCGCTAACACGTATCATAACACGCTGCTCACTCAGTGGAGTGTGTGAGCGAGTGCACAATTTACTTGCCCTTCATACATTCCTCTCAATAGATGTGACATCAGCTACTGACTTGTTACATTACATCTCCGTCTACCTTTAAAAATTTTTTTTTATTTATTTTATTAAATTTTTTTGCAGTTTTTAATGCATGTCTTTTTGCTGACTAACTTACAATATACATTAATTATGTGCGTATTAAATATAAATATATTAATATGTATATAATGATATTTTATTTTTTTCAAGAAAAACATATTTAAAGCATAAAAATATATATAAAGTCTATAACATAAATAACAAATGTCTCCGAAAATAAAGATGGACATAATTTAAAATCGGAGACTTTCTTTTATATTAAAAATTACAAAATCAAAGATCATTAGTGTTTATTAAATGGTAGATTATACAGGTACTTTATAATGTTTTGTTTATTCATCTGACAATAGCAAAGAGTTAAAGACTGATACTAGGGATTTAAAAGTGGATAGCAGCTCATAAACATTTTAATCTATTAGAATAAAGAAATCAATATTTGTCTCAGCCCTACACAATTGTGACATAATATTATTGAATATGATATTTTTGAAAATATTTCTGTAACAAAAATAAGACTCTTACCCCCCGGTTTCACATACAAGGCCTAAGCCTAGTCCTAGACTAAAATGCAAGTCTGAGCTGTTTCAACTGAAATAAAATTGCCCTGATTGATTTTTAAATATATCAGTGCCTTTGTTTTGTCTCAAGATGCACACCAGTAATGTTTTTTTTCTAAGCATGTTTATAAAAATTACTTAAATGTCCTAATTGAACTATGGTCTAATCCTGGCTAGTATAAGCCCTGTCTGTGAAACCAGTCCTTTTTTATGTTTACCTTATATAGTACTGCTAGAGAGGTGTGTCCAACATTTTAAAAATCCCTTAAACTGAAAAGATCATAGCTTGTTCATGTTTACATTTTTTTTTCATACTCAAAGAAGGCCTGGAGTGTTTGCAGCTTCTGGAACATGTTGAAAAGCATCCCAGTCTCTTTCAGGAAATGCTAATGTTTAAAGAGAACCCACTTACGGCAAAAGATTGAGCAGAGCTCTTTATCCCACAGCTGTCTCCAGTTGGCACCAACAAAAGAACACTGGAAAACAGGATAGTTTGTGGAGGGACTGGCTTCTAGATGTGGAAGGTAATTTTATACAATTGGTTATATCAGAGGTCTTCAACCTTGTTCCTGCACTGTAAAAAATGTCTGTTATTTTAACAGTAAAAGTCTGTACAATCTAAAGTGAAAACCTGTTAAATGATTAACAGCTCATTTCAGTACAAAATACGGAAAATAACTAACAGATCTAACCTTTTTTTCGAGAAACTAATCTCAGTGTCTGAAATCTCGCTATGCACCCTCATTCACTAGTCCCTAAATTAGTCAATTAGTTTAGTCCACTAGACCGAGTGAATGGGCTTTGTGTGTGCGAAATTCTTGAAGGCGTGAAGGATAAGCATTTTATTAAGCTTTGTTAGTAAGTACATAGTAAATATAGACATGAAGGCTTTTGCTTTAAAGAGTTAACTGCTATATTATGAGCACAAAGTATAGAGAAATGTTACCGGATGCTAGCGCATCCTGTTTTTGGGTGGGGGTGATGGAGAGTGACAAGATGTATGAGCTGTGTGTACGTGCTCTGAAACATCTGCCAAAAAAGGTGAACTGTTAAGAGAAGATACACAGATACCAGGAAGAGGAATATCTGGTTGCTGAATGGTCAACCTCTCAAGACAACACCATATAAGTCTAATAAAGTTTAGGGTAAGAGTGTGTGTGAGAGACAGTAAAAAAAGCCGGAAGGACAATATAAAGAGAGGCTGATACATTAGTACATCTCTCCTGCGCAGAAATTGTACTCTCTAACTTCTTGCATTCAAAATAAAACTTGTTAATTCTCAATTCAGATCTCCGTCAATTTTTGAACATGCAATGGACTATTTGAGTCCTACAATTGGTGACCCGACGACGTGATTGACTGGAGACTGTCAAATAGATGAACGTTTATTTCTGATGCCAAATCCAGAGGCGCCTCTCTAAAAGAAAGGTAAGCAGAAACCTTTTTCTAAAATTCTGCTATTGAACATTCTAAATAAATGGCTTTTGGCATCGGTAAATACGTTGTTCATTTCTTTGATACATTTGATGCATGCAGGAGGTTACAGACTACATATAAAAATAAAAAAAAATAAAAAGAGAAGAATGAATTGTGATAAGTTGTGATAAAGTTAGGGTGAATCATTAGGATTTACGGAGAAGTCCTGTTCCCTAAATAGGCAATTAGGGTAAATCACTAGGATTTAAAGAGAAGTCCTGTTCCCTAAATAGGTAAATAAATTGGAAATTGTTTGTCTTGACGAAGTCACTCATATTTCCAATTATCAGGGTAAATACATCGGTATTTAAAATACATCGGTATTTAAAGTCCTTTCCCTGAGAAGGCAAAACCCCTGAAGATCCCTCTTATTCAGATGAGAATTTGACATTTTCAGGTAAATTATCAGGGTAAATACATCGGTATTTAACAGGGTAAAAGTACATCAGTACTTAAGAATACATCGGTATTTAGAAGTCCTTTTTCCCTGAGAGAGGCAGAACCTTGAAGATCCCTCTTATCCTGACGAGGATCTGACATCTTCAAGTAAATTTCTCAAGGATAGCAGGTTTAGTGAATTGAGAAATAGTGAGAGTGTAGGGATACGGATAAAAAGTAAATAAATAAAAAATAAAAAAATAATAAAAATAAAAAAAAATGGAAGGAGAATTTGATAGAGAATGTGAGGAATATGATTGTCCTCCTTTAAGACAATAATGGGATAAAATGGTAGATATCTTATTGGCACAAACTGATCAAAAAGATAGGAAAAAATGCATAAAAGAACTGGGAGAATGTACGCGCGAATTTATTGAACATTATAGCACTGATTGTATGGACAAAAAGGGGTCTCTGTTTCAGAAATTGGGAATAAAAGAGAAAAGAGCACAGAAAGCTGTTTTAAGACAGAGAAAAGAGGAAGTAGGGCTGTTGCACAAGCGAGCCCATGGAAAGAAAGAAAAACAGTTAGATGCAATTTAAGATGGTCTAGAGTCACACTTGCAGCAACTGTGTTGAAACCAAGGAAAAGGGAAGTGAACAGTAAGGACGCTGAAACCAAACAGTAAGATAGGAAGTTGAGGCTGAGGCGAAGACTGATCAGATAGCGACGCCCACTGCCCCCACCATACAGAGACTACTAAGATCACTCACCCCCGTAAAACCCAATTATAAGCCAGCAGCCGAAGCAGTTAATGTGGTCAATAGAGAACATGAAATTTAAACATTGGGATGGTGAAAATGGAGCAGCATATATAGATAAATGCTGTCAAAGAGTGGGAAAAGGCATGCGATGAAAACCAAATGTAACGCTGTTACTAATAGAATTTTCAGGGCAGCAGTGTTACAAGGAGCTCCTGCTGGTGTGACCCAGCCCATGGAACAGTCTCCTGAGGTACCAGGCAGTGATGATAATAAATAGAAAAGGTATGCAGTAAATTTCATAGACAAAGAAGTAGAAAGAGCAGACAAAGAGGGAAGTGAGTTGCTAAAGCTGCAAAAGAACTTCTGAAACTGCAGTTTGAGGAGAGGAAGTCAGCTAAAAATAAAAATAAGGGCCTAATGGCCTCCCCACTTCCTGAAGCAGACAACCCAATCACCCTGTTTACGTAGATGATGGAACTCTGAAAGCAGGCTTTGCTGTGGTTAAATTACAGAATGATCAATTGGTCACCATACAATCTGGAACCCCTAATTGGCAAACAATCTGCACAAAAAGCAGAACTATTGGCCCTAATCAATGAATTGAGACACTCAAAAGGACAGTCTGTCAACATCTACTCTGATTCTGCATATGCAGTGTCCACAGCCCACGTGGAGCTGCCTGTGTGGATCAAATGTGGATTCACAACTTTTTCTGGCCGGCCTATTACTCATGAGAAAGAAGCAAGAGAGCTCTCTGAAGCCATAATGTTGCCAGACAAAGTGGCTATTATCAAGTGCACTGGTCTTTCCCAAGGAACTGACCTAATATCAAAAGGGAATGAAGCAGCAGACTTGGCGGCAAAACGTGCCTCAGGCTACCTACAAGGTCAGTTTGTGGTCACATCTGAGCCAGACGTGACATCCCTCCTACCAGAATTCTCAAGAGAATTCTTATCTGAGCAGCAAGACATGGCTGCTCCTGAAGAAAAGTCTGTGTGGAAAAACAAAGGGGCAAATAGACATGATGATGGCTTTGGGACAGCACCTGATGGTAGAGCTTTGCTCCCAGCGTCAGTAGTCCCAGGTGTGTTGAAAGAAGCCCACACACATGCACACTGTGGTGATAAGCAAATGTCGCGAGCATTGCAATCATGGTGGCATCCTTTTATGCCACACCTAATTTCTGGGTACATAACGACATGTGACATCTGTCAGATGCACAATGTCAAACCAACTATGAAACCGTCTCAGGGATCGTTTCCATTAGCAAATGGCCCTGGGGATGAAGTTATAATTGATTTCACTGACATGATTGAAAAGGTAAATGGTAAACGATACTTGCTTGTTATGATTGATGCATATACTGGGTGGCCAGAGGCCTTCCCGGTGGGCAAGGAAGACAGCACTGCTGTCATTAAATGTCTGATAAACCATTACATCCCACGTCATGGTTTTCCGAGCCGGGTCAGATCTGACAACGGCTCACACTTTAAAAATGAACATCTGGCTGATGTTGAAAAGGCATTGGGTTTAGTACACCATTTCGGGGCAGTCTATCACCCACAGTCACAAGGTTAGGTTGAGCGGTTGAATCTAACATTGAAAAACAAATTGGCTAAAATCTGTGCACAGACTAAATTGACATGGTTAGCTGCTCTTCCACTGGCTCTGATGTCAGTAAGGAGCTCCGTGAGTAGGGCAACAGGATACACGCCCTTTGAACTGTTGACTGGTCGCCAATTTCCTGGCCCACTGACCCCACTACAATTGGAACCAGTACAACCGTTATCACACAAAATTTACTATGACAAATTGACTGCTCTAATTGAATCTTTTGACAAAATGTTACCAACTGATTTTAGGGGACACGAATATCCAGCACCCCTACCTGACCGAACTTGGAACTGGGTGAGATTGAGAATCTACAGGCGTAAATGGAAAGAGCCTCGCTGGTCTGCTCCAATTAAGGTAATTGCACGCACCTCTCACTGTGTTCGTCTTGCAGGAAAAGGTGACACTTGGTACCATCTGAGCCAGTGCTGTCGGGCGGACCCACCGTCCAGATCATTGGACGACACCAGAGTGGACCTTGCCTTTGCAGGTCCAAGAGAGGAGGATACCACAGAAAATACAGGAGGTGCAGGAGGGAGTGAGGGTACCACAAAAGGAGGTGACACACAAACACGTACACACGATAACAATTTTCATCCATCACAAAGTAACCTACAAACTTTGCAGGTGGTCCATAAAACAGGATTTATTCACAGCCCCTAAAGGAGAAGCTGTAGCCCATTGTGTCAGTGCAGACTGTCCATTTGGAGCGGGCATAGCGAAAAAATTCAGAGAAAGATATGGTGTTGACAAGGTAAAGGCCCAGAGGAAAACGAAAGGTAACTGTGCTATAACTCACGAGGCAGACAGAATAGTTTTCCACCTGATCACAAAAACGTTTGCCAGAGACCTACCCACATATGAGGACTTTGTGAGCAGTCTAATCTGCATGAGAACGTGGTGTGACAAATTACACATCACCAGATTGTCAATACCCCGGCTGGGGTGTGGTTTGGACAAGTTGGAATTCTATAGAGTTCTCCACATTATTGAAAAGACATTTAAAGGCCAGAATATAACCATTCCAGTTTATACGTTAGAATAAGTTTACTGTGCTTGCTATTTTTTATTATAGCTTTGATACTGATTATATATTACTTGCTGTTAACACAATAACGCTGTGAAAAATAAGATAAAGGGAGGATCAGAATTGAATAATAAGTCAATATCAATAAAACATGAGGGTCAAGTTGTGGGAAAACTGGAAACTACTGGGGATAGTGGGGATATTAACACTGATAATAGTGTGGACAAATCTAGGAGTAGGAAAAAGTCAGAACAGGAATGAAACTTCAACTGTAAAACCAACCAGAGTAAAAAGATCCATAGGGGAAGAAAACAGGTGTTCCAAGTATTATGGAGGGCTGTCCATAGAATATGTAAAGGGAGAGACAACATCTTACACATTTGATCTGTGTCAGGTAATTGACTGTGGGGGACACAATAGTTCGTGGCGAGGATATGACGTATATGTTTGTTTTGATAAGACTATGAATGTATGGTGTAACACGATGGGTAAGCGGATAATAAGTGGTGTAGAGGGTGGGATCAAGTAGTGGGGTACACAGGGAAATGGACGCCAAACCCAACATGGTTAGGGAATTTTAAAAACGAGTGGAGAAAACTGAAAATACAAAGGGATTATAGTGCTACCCAGAACCCTATAACTATGTCCATAAGGGAGTGGACAGGATACCCCTTAGATGAGACCAATTATGCTGGGAAAAACAATCCGCCTAAGTTTCTCCATATACTATTAGGAGTTGAGATATCAGTAACTGACCCCCTGGGAATCATAGAAGTTTTTAGACAGAGTCAATGTAATAGATAGAAACAAGACAACGACTATAGGACCCCCAATCAGAGATCATAGTAGAGAAATTAGAGGTCGAAGGGTTGTAATACAAATGGATGATACCAAATTAACCCCTGAGGATATACTAGAGAAAGCCACAGGATATGGGGAAACTAATTTGTGGCTAGAATGGATGATTTCCACAGCTAAACAAACAGGAATGACAGATTGTGTTGCATGTGCAAAAGCTAGACCAACCCTTCGAATAGAACCCGCCCCATTGATAATAAATGATCCGGTGGGATATGGATGCATGATAAATTTGACTAGGCAGTATCGACCAAAAGGATGTGACACTCTAGCGGAAATATTTCCACCAATAAATAACCAGACAAAAACAGGCCCATTTTCTGCAGACCCAGGAAATTTCACTTGTTTTAATTTTACTCCCACCCGAACAGTGCTAGTCAGGGTAGGGCATATTAACCCTTTGTGGTGCAAACAGATTATCAACAATGCAGGGGATATAATAGGACCTTGGGCGCGGGGAGGACTATATTATTACTGTGGAGGGAAAAGATTGTTTGTAAGAATAAAAGGGAAAACTACGGAAGTTATATGTGCAATGGTTAGGTTGGCAGCACCAGTGACACTGATTGGCAACAGACAAGAGGGAAGGGGTGGAAGTACAGCTGGGAGAAGAAAAAGGGATGCAACGTTCGACTTAACTACAAATTCCCCGACCTATATAGATTCAATAGGGGTGCCGAGAGGAGTCCCTGATGAATACAAACTAGTAGACCAAATTGCTGCTGGGTTCGAGAATATCCCAATAATTTCACCCCAAGTAAAAATGTGGATAGAATAAATTATGTGCACTATAATGTGATGAGATTGGGAAATTTAACAAGAGATGCCGTAGAAGGATTATCGGAACAATTGGCCCCAACCTCATTAATGGCAATACAAAACAGAATAGCATTAGATATGCTCCTAGCGGAAAAATGAGCACTTGTATTTTCTTCCAGGATTTTTGCTGTTCATTTATTCCCAATAATACCGCCCCAGACGGATCAGTAACGAGGGCTTTAGAAGGATTAAAAACCCTTTCTAAAACAATGGCAGAACACTCTGGTGTAAATAACCCATTTGATGATTGGCTGACCGGTGTGTTTGGAAAATATAAAACCATGTTTACATCAATTTTGATCTCTATAGCTACCTTTGTGGCCATAATAGTGACATGTGGATGCTGTTGCATCCTGTGTATCAGGACTTTGTGTAACAGGGTGATAATAGCAGCAATTGAAAAGAAAGATGGAGCTCCACCCCCTTATACAATGCCTCTGCTGGTATCTTCCGGAAGTAATGATGAGGAGGAAGAGGAATATGACTTATAAATGTTGTTTTTTTCCCAATAACTGTGCTTCTTTGCAGATGCTGATTCATCACAAGTTATGTGTTTTCTAGATATTGATGTTTGAGAAATTTGCTGTTTGAAAATGTGTTAAGATTTAAATTTTGATTATTGAAATGTTTGTAGTCTAGATAATTTCAGTGTGATTGACTCAGCTGACATGTTGTGGTTGCCCAAACGTCAATTAGGGGACCGACTGGGTGCCTTTCCCCACAGGGGTTTTCAGCCCAGTCCAGCCTGAGCACACTGGTTTATAAGGAATTTTATTTTTTATTATTTTCTATTATTATTACGTTTTAAGTACTTTTCTTTCTAGTAGTCTGATATGATGTGTCAGGTGAAAATATCGTTGCTGCCCATAAGCCAACTAGGGGGCTGCTTGGGTGTCTTTCCTCACAGAGGTTTTCGACCCAAGCTCATCTGGACATATTGGACCAAGACTTCTGAGATTTTTAAAGTGTTTATTAAGTGGTGTGGCCTCTTTTCAGAGGCCAAGAGAGGGATTGAAGGATAGCATTTTTTTATTGTTAGATTTTGCTAAACATTTACTAATAAATGCAGACATAAAGGGTTAACTGCTATATTAGGCCCACAAAGTATAGAGAAATATTACCGGATGCTAGCGCATCCTGTTTTGGGTGGGGGTGATGGAGAGTGACAAGATGTATGAGCTGTGTGTGCGTGCTCTGAAACATCTGCCAAAAAAGGTGAACTGTTAAGAGAAGATACACAGATACCAGGAAGAGGAATATCTGGTTGCTGAATGGTCAACCTCTCAAGACAACACCATATAAGTCTAATAATGTTTAGGGTAAGAGTGTGTGTGAGAGACAGTAAAAAAAGCCGGAAGGACAATATAAAGAGAGGCTGATACATTAGTACATCTCTCCTGCGCAGAAATTGTACTTTTTGCATTCAAAATAAAACTTGTTAATTCTCAATTCAGATCTCCGTCAATTTTTGAACATGCAATGGACTATTTGAGTCCTACAGGCGCTGCGAAAAGGCGCGGGATAAAAGAAGATAATTTTAAAATGCTAACGATTGCTTCATGTTTTAAATTTCTGTACAGCGAGGTCCTGTTTTGATCCTCGATTGGTCTCACGCTGCCAAGTGATGCGATTTCGCAGGCCAGAGTTTACCAAGCTTGAACTTTGCACCGCAGCTAACTGCAAAACTTAACGCATGACCCTGCGTTTCCGGTCTGACGTATTCGCGTGCGTATGAATGGAAGTCTATGGGAGGAAAAGCCCAGTGTGACCGCAGCTTAAGTGAATTGATGAACATCTGCAGCTAACCAGCACAATCACTGAAGGACAGAACAAGAAATAAAACTACAGACACAGCCTCACACCAAACCAACTGAATTAAAACAGAGGATTAAACAACTCCATTAAATAACAGCATTAGCAGCTTCACTTATTACAGTTTGACTTCAATTCTCTCATATCTGCAAGAATATTTGTTCATTAACAGAGGTTTATATTTTAATTGAAAATGTTTGATTTGACCTCACCATCATGGCGATCAGAGGCAGTTTTAGTTGAGCTCTTGTATAGTTGCACTTCTGTCTAAATGTTTCTCTGCCTGTTATAACTGTGTTTCTGAAACTCATCAGTTATAGCAAGAAAAACAATGAAATCCTTTATGTACTTATTATTAAATTAATTTGTAAGTCACAAAAAATTATTGAACAATTAAAATTATTTTATTTAATTTATGCGATGTTGTTTGGGACAGTAGTACAGCTTGCAGAAGGGTCAACAAATAATTACAAAACATTTAATAAATAGAGTTTTGTAAAGAAAGCCTTCAGAGCTTCAGCAATCCAGTTAAGACACTTATATATCAAGAATCAGGATATGACTCTCAACCATGGTTGCTAAAAAAAGCTGCATAATCATTCATTCCGCAATGCATGCTGGGTACCAGCATAGTACAAACTCCCAGCATGCATTGCAGCATGAATAAATTATGCAGCTTATGCTCTTAACATTTCTTTCTTTGCCTTTATTTTATTATGTTTTTGGGGTGTAATATTTCAGTAGATTGTTTTTTATTTGTTTTTTATTTTTTGTTTGTCACCATTATTGAGATTCAGAGACTAATTGTTGAGGTCTGTGTGTTTTCAAGTGCTACTATAGATTAAACATTCTCATTATGATGGGTGTATTTAGGCCTGTTAATCTGTCATTGTTTGCTGAAGCTCCAGTGGTTTCATTTATGTATATTGTTAAATTCTCACACTTAAGATGATATCCAACAAGAACACAAGGGTGGCTTTGACATGATAGTTAATCTCATCTCCCTTAATTTTATTTTGGCTTTTCATGCTATACAAATAGTGCGATTAACACAATCAATTATAGCAATCAAAATTTAAACTACTTTTAAACAAGAAGTTGAAGATCCTGACTAAAAAAGACTCTGTCCTGCGTCATGGTGACTTCAAGTGAACAACAGAAATTTCATTAAGAGCTTTTGTTTGTGTGACAGAAATAAAGTCAAAGGTCAGTAATAAGTGACGCTCCTGATGTTTGTGGAGTTATTTATTGATCTCTGCTGAGATCTTGAGAAATAAAAGTTTTATTCTGTAATTATTTTTATTTAGAGTGTTATTCTCAGTTGATTTCATCTTTGATTTTGGCTGTAATTTGTGTTATTTTGTCTTGTTGTTCTTTCCTTCAGTGATTTTGCTTGTTAACAGTTGTTCATCAATAATTCTCAATCCTCCTTTAATTAGACACTTAATTATCTCATTAACTTCATCACTGTCTGAGTGTTCAACCCTCTGTAGTGAGGACACTAGTGCACTATTTTGCTCTGCGATTTAAGAGGTTAAATGTGTTTGACGAAAAATACAGACTGTGGAATGTATTTTTAACAGAAATATCCTGTAGATTGAATTTACGAATGTAAAATGTTAAAAACTGTAGATTACTGGCAACCACAGCTGCCAGTAATTTTGAGAAGGGTGATCCTGCACAACTGGAGTGGCTGCACTTTCAGGACCGTACTTTTAGAACCGCATCTTTAGGACCCTAGTTTTTTGTGACATCGCCACCTGCCGGATTAGATCATAGACGCTCTAATAAGATGGACACATGGATGGCAAGAATAATGTGAGTACCGATTTTCTATTAGGTTTTATTTTAAACTGTAAAAGTAGGTGTTTATTTACTACTGTTACTGTTTTATACTGTGCAAAGTTTATGCAAAAATGCCCGATTAGCCCCCACGATTTACCCCAGTTTCAAGGGTCTCGGACAAAAATTGTGGAAAGTTATGATACGATATGCAACGATTTTTTTTCCAGAAGAAGAAAATCTAATAATATTAAGTGTGGAGAAGTTTACACAGCTAAAATGAGAGCTGCTAACTATGAATCAATTATTCACACGAAATGGGAATACATTTTCTAATTGTATTAAATATTACGACGTTCTCAATTCGTGGCCATGGTTTAATGAAACTGTTGATTTAATGGCGTGTTGACTTAACGGCTAATAATTATAAAAAGTACGTTGATGTGTGAGATGTTTCAGATTTACCTTTATTTTTACCTTATTTAAGTGTGAAAACCTCTTCTACTCATTGTTTTATCACATTAGCCAAGTATAAATCAGGCCTTGACCATATAGAGTCTTATTATCATGTATCATGTCTACACATTAATATCTATGTTTATTGTGTAGGCATGTTAAAGAGCCCATATTATACATGAAATAGGGTCATATTTAGGTTGTAAGGGTCTCCAACAACAGTCTAATATGCATGCAAGGTCAAACAACACTTTCATGGTCTTATAATCTGCATTTATTTTTACCTAATTATCCCAGCGACTCCCATATGAATCGTTCAGCGATTCATTTGTTCCCAAACCCATCCTCAGCGCGAAGCTAATCTGTGCTGATTGGACCGATGACAGCCTGCTGCGATTGGTCAACGACACTGACAGGCTTCAGCGCAAGACAGAGTGAAATGCCCAGCTGCTAATCTACAATATAAAAGTAGTCACAGTGCATACACGCTTCATAGTGGATTTTGGCTGCCAGTGGGTGAATGTAAACACAGACGATGGACTAGAAAATACTGACAACTAACTATTTTATTGAGCAAAAACTCCAAGAACTGGCGAGGAGATCTCCTAGCCTCTTAGTCACAGTCTTTTTGCTGTTTTCACACACACACACACACACACACACACACACACACAGGGCCTGCGCGTCCATAGAGGAGCGGCTGAATAGAGAGGGCGCGGCGCTCAGTTATATCCGCGAATACCCGTGCGTTACACACACGAGGAGACACACACACACACACACACACACAGGGCCGGCGCGTCCATAGAGGAGCGAATTGAGGCGGCGCGGCGCTCAGTTATATCCGCGAATACCCGTGCGTTACACACACAGGGCCGGCGCGTCCATAGAGGAGCGGCTGCATTGAGGCGGCGAAGGCGCTCAGTTATATCCGCGAATACCCGTGCGTTACACACACGAGGAGACACACACACACACACATCACTTGACCGTTGCATGTGTGTAAACAGCTGACGATCCGTAATCAAAGCGGCACGCGTCACGTTTTCAACGTGGCTTTACACGTGATATGAGAATATAAAGAGTTAACCTGATACAGTACACACGGTTACAAGTAACAAAACACAACTAAATACAGAATTTGCAAGATAGAGTAAACGAGGCAATAATTTTAATCGCACGTACTTACACTGGTGAAATGGGGGAAGAAACTGATCCATGATGCACTGATCCATGTTCAGACAGTCTTCACTGATCCTTCCTTTAACAAACTAAAGAAGTCTTCTTTGAAAGCATATAGTTTTCAGAAGCACTCAGAACTACTCAAGGCTGGGCTATAATGCTGAGGTTTCCTCTTTAATTAGACTCAATAATATCCATCTGCACAGCGTGACTTCATTCGACCGGTGTCTGTCTGTGTGTGTGTGTGTGTGTGAGACTTTTTTTTTCTGTTAGTGGGCGGGGCCGCAGGTTTCAAATCTCCCAGGTTTGCGCGCCCAACTACTTGTGTTTCGTAGCTGCGTCATCACGAAACACCTAATGACTCGTTATCAAGACGACTCGTTTGAAGCACTATGAGTCGACTCTTTTATAGATGAATCAATAGTTTTAAACACTGTACACTTACAGATTTAAGCCTTAGCTGGATATTTCACTGCACTTAGAGCTGTGTTACACACTACATGGAAGGGCATTTTCAAAAACCCATAATATGGGCTCTTTAATGTCTGTCTACCTGGCCAATATGAAGTGATGGCCAATACAATTGAAAATAAACTATAGGAATATTTTCATTGAGGTTATCTCAAACTGTTGGGTAACACTTTATAAAAATTGCATACTATAAATTATTAAGCATTAACAAATGGTTAACTTATAGCTTTATTATTTGTTTAGCATTAAATCTACATTAATAGACATAGTTAAGCAGTTTATAAATACAGTTACAAATGCTAGCTGTATTCTTGAATTAATAGCACCTCTATGATGTGCTTGCTTGTTTTTTTTGTATTTGTTAATTATTTGTTTCATTTCATTATTTTTGTTTCATTACAAAATTAAGTATTACTTAAGCAAATGAATGACAGTGATTAAAACAAAACAATAAAAAATAAAACTTTACAAAATCAAATAAAAAACAAATCTTTGCAATCAAAAGATAAAATTACTGTACAGTTTAAACCACAGCATAACATTAAAAATGTTTTATCATATTGCGAAATAGTGATATTTTGATGTTTAATCAAATTTAATTTTTAAAATGTAGAGTAATTTTATTCTTACTTAAAAATAGCAAAGATTTATTTTTCATTTGATACTGAGCCTTGTCATTTATAAGAAATCTACAAATCATAAATATTCCACACTTTAGATTAGGTCACAACTAGGAAGTTGAGCTAATACCAGATTTATTAATTTACAGAGTAACTATTACTCTATGCCTGAAAAATAAGATGTATACATGTTCATTAATCACTTAAGCACCAATTACTCTTAAATAACTGGTATGTAAATAATGCAATACTTCATTATTGAAAAAAGAATCGCATCATAAATAAAGAATACAGCATATGTAGCTGTATTTAAACTACTTACTAATGTCTGTTAATGTAGATTTAATGCTTAGCAAGTGATGAACTATTTGTTTTTTCTTAAGAAATTATTCATAGTATGCAGCTATTTAATTACCAAATACACTAACTATTAGGCTCTCTCTTTTTCAAGATGCATATAACGATCCAACAAGGGAGATCCCTGCCTGAATTGAAGAGATGCTGTATGATACAGTACACATGCTGTATGATACAGTACACAGGCTGTACTGATATATTTTAACTGCATTCCTATAGGTTGTACTGATATATTTTGACTGCATTCCTATAGGCTGTACTGGTATATTTTGCCTACGTTCCTATAGGCTGTACTTCTATATTTTGCCTACGTTCCTATAGGCTGTACTGATATTCTCAGCCTGCGCTCTTATCTTTTTCTTTCTTTTTTTTATAGAAATCTTGCACACAAATTGATCCTGGAAACTGGACTGAGAGGACTGGGCATGATGTTGCTGTGACTAAACAAATGGCTATTCAAACAAATATTACTACAAGAGATAAACAGTGGCTTTCATCTGTATCTTTTTTTGTTACTTTTAAGGCTTGCCACGCCAGAGCTGTGGTAATGAATGTGGGGTTTTTATGCTTATGGTGAGGTCTAAGGTTTTTAACTAAGTATAAACAAGCCTTTGTCAACACTATGAATAAAAGCTTTTCCACCTTTTCTATTGCAATATACCCTTTGCTCTGTGACCGGTGTGGCAATTGAATTCCAGGAGGTAAGTTTGTTTAAAGCAGCGGTGTCCAAACGGTCCTGGAGGTCCGGTGTCCTGCAGATTTTAGCTCCAACTTGCCTCAACACACCTGTAAAGATGTTTCTAGAAAGCCTAGCAAGAGCTTGATTAGCTAGCCCAGACGTGTTTGATTGTGGTTGGAACTAAAATTTGCATGACACTGACCCTCCAGAACTAAGTTTGGACACCCCTGAATTAGAGAAAATGTTAGAAAAAAATTCTCACTTAAATGTTTGTTTACATACTCTTCATCTTGAAGAAAATGGACACATCATGAATTAAAGATTTTCCCCATCACTTTGACGCATCTTTCAGACATGCCTTTAATTCGAAAGTGGTGGTGTCTTCTTCTGATGGAATGCTTCAAAATAGAAGGGTATGGCACCTCTGTAACAGTTTTGAAAAATTTCATGTGCTGTTTTCCATTTTATTTATATATATATTGGATGTTATCATATGTGTTTGCTGGATAATGTATAATAAAGTATAATGACATCGTCATCGTCATCTTAAGATAAATAGGAAATATTTGCAATAGTTGTTTCATGGTATATGCAGCTGTAAGGTAATGTAGTGTAGGGAAAAGCTATGCAGTATTTTAGATTAATCTTGTTATTTTTAATCAGCGGTTTGCCTTCTGGACCGATGAGGCCAGAAACTTGCTCCAAGGAAAACTCAACGGGTAGCCCTCTAAGTGGTTGCATAAGCAAGCATCTTTCCAGGTGCCTGTCTACATAGACAGTGAGGAAGAGCAAGATATCCCTTTGCTTATCTTAAAGACGTACTGCACAGGACACCAACAATACTGAGGTTTACAGATGAAGTGCAGCTTATCTGTGATGTTCTTTTTCCAGAGGTATGCCAGACCAAATAATGCACTTACAAAATCTACTGTATATAATTGCATGCTGGGTGTTACTCATTTATCGACCCATGTATAATGATATTTGCTGTTCAGTGGTGGTATATTAGTTCATTTAAATGAATAATTTTTTCATAGGCCATCATACATGCTCTGGGGGTCTTGAGGGGTTTGTCTTCAGATGATGCTGAGCAGGTCTACCTTTCTGGCACAAAATATAATTACAGGTCAGAATATGATTTATTTTGACACAATGCTCAGAGAAACTTTTTGTTACTGATATTTACGTTTACCCATCAGTGCTTGGTCTATTTCAGTGAAGTAGAATAATTTAATCGAAAAATTGACAAACAATCGAGGAAAGAAGGGAGACCATTCAATAGGTGGCTATTGCTCTTATATGCCTAAAAATTTGCAGTTGGCAGTTGGGTGTCCTTTTTGGTTCTCCTAACAGTGCATAAGTTTAAACCAGAAATATATATTACAGTTAAACATGGTAAAATATATATTTTATTACTTATAATAAATATTAATTTAAATTTAATTGCATAACAAATGGTTAAACTTTTAAAATTCATATACATGATTTTACATATTCTATTTTATATATATATATATATATATATATATATATATATATATATATATATATATATATATATATATATATATATATATATATATATATATAGATAGATAGATTCTCTCTCCCTCTCTCATTCACAGGAGCTAAAGGAATGCTGCTTTTTGTGCTGTTGTGGCTGTTGTTTGTGGATGTCTAAATAAATGTACATTCTTGAATAAATCATAAGTCATGTCTCTCTACATCCTTTACAACCTGGTTTTAAATTAGTAACTGCATACGCTGATTACATTTAATTTCAATGTATTTGTCCTGATACAGAGCTAATTAGTTTAATCCAAAGGGATTCATCAATATACAGTATTTTTCAAGAAATGTAAGTCTTTTAAGGCACTCAACTTTTTCATTTGTGTAAAGTTAAGAAATATTTTTAATTTCTATTTTATCTGTAAATTCATTTGTTTCAATTTAAAATAGTTACTCACAGCAGGTGTTTTACACTTTAACTTTTTGTACGTTTTACATCAAAAAGTTCCTGAAAGTCTTCGCTATATCATCCAATCAGGTAGGTGGCGCTGGGAATCCAGTCCTGAAAGTGAAGTTTTCGCTATATAAACAAATTCGGTAGGTGGCGTTGTTACAAAAATATGGTCCTAGAAATGCAGTTCACCGTGTCATCCAATCCAGTAGGTGGCGCTGCCGAAAAAATGCGGTCCTAGAAATGCAGTTTTACAATGTCATCCAATCCAGTAGGTGGCGATGTCACAAAAAAACTAGGGTCCCAAAGATGCGGTCCTAAAAATACGGTCCTGAAAGTGCAGCCACTCCAGTTGTGCAGGATCATACTATTGGTAATTTTTTGTAAAATCAAGAAAAACAACAGCAAAATACTGTAAAACATTTTTGTGTCACCATTGTGTAGGATAGTAGCATCTGTGTGCAAGCCCAAGATGAACTAAGAGAATCTGATGTTATGCTGAATCGTCTTTTGTTTAAAAGTAACTGTGTAGTTACTAATGCAGTGAAAGTCTGTTAATTACAGTCACAGATCAACACAATAATGCATTTAATGACTTTACATTATTTAAAAGGTTTTTGTAGTGAACTGATATGCAATGGTTCTTAATATCAATATGCTCAGATATATTAATTAGTAAATTGCAAGTAAATGCCAATTAAAATGTAGTTGTTTCTGCAAATATAAATAATTAATTCAAAGGTTTGTACATTATCATTGCATCAGTTAATGAATAATTTTTTTCTTATTAAAAATACAACATTTTATTATAAAAACAATTTTACAGTAAAATTTTTTATTTTTTACAAAAAAGTTCTGACAACCATAGCTGCCAGTATTTTTCCGTAAATTTTACAGAATTTTTTTTTACAGTGCGGGGACCCACACTCCTGTAAAGTTTATTTCCAACCGGCTTTAGTGCACCTGCCTACAATTTTCAAGCAGTCTTGGGGAGCTTAATTGGCCACTTCAGGTGTGTTTGATTAGGGTTGCAGATAAACTCTTCGGGATAGTGAGTCCCCAGGAACAAGGTTGAGGACCACTGGGTTATATTATACGTTTATACAGTCGGTAACATTATGTGACAATTGTTATGTGCCTTCTTTCCTCTCCAATGTTTTTTGAAAGGTTGCCAGCCACCACCAGTGTTTTTAATGATTTTTATCAAATTTTCATGACCCCCATATTTTGGTGCATGAATATCTGCACAAGAAATATTTAAAAAATAAACATCATGTATCAACGCTGCATTCGCACAAAAACTTTGCGTACGCCAGGTTTCGCGCTCACGTTTGGATTTAATAACTATGAAATTAACGTGAGAATGTACATTGGTCCACGCCAACTTCTTGTCTGGCGTACGTGTATTTCTTGTGTGTGCTTAGTTTATTTCCATCAGCAACTCCTAGAGGCAATTATGTTAAATTGCACACTACAAAGTATCGCACCAACACATGTGAAAAACATTGCTATTATTTAAAATTGATAAAATGGGTTAATTGACACAATATATATATATTACCAGTTATGTGATTTAAAACATATAAAAGCATTTGCAAATGTATACAACCCTTAGTCTATGGCAATGGCAGTGTTGGCCTTATTAGAGGACAATCCGAAGACTCCAAGGTGACAAGGTGTGCGATGGGTGGCGTCTTGGTGAGTGATGTATTTAAAGATATTATTCCAGCTAAGTTTTTTTTATTTTTTTTATTGAGCGTAATTATTTAACTGCATATCAGGAGACCGCAGTTATCCAATAAAGACGTGACTGTTAACAACCCACAAACTGACCAAGACTGCAAATACAATGATGCTCACTCTCGCACTCGTCGGAGTGGGCGATTGGGCAGCTGAAATGCCGGTGGCACTGCCTTGATAGAGCGGAGGGGTGCTGCTATACCGCCCTAAGTTTTCCTATAATACATCTGTGTCTCCCACAAACACGGATACTACTCCGGACAGTAAAGTGTTGCCCACAATTGAGGCAACTCTCTCCTCAAAAGGTGTTAGTTCAGCATCCCCTGTTCCCCAGCCCCGCCTGTTCGGTCCAAACTTTCCAGTTCACAATCTGTGAAGTTTCTCCTCTTGCTTGCTTTTGCCATTGCTTTTTCACTTGATTTTGCCAAAGTGGAGTCAATACCATATTTATTAGGGGGAGGAGGCAGGGAGGGGTTTTGCGCTCCAGCACGTGCTCTCAGTTTCACGTCAATTCAGATGTACAAAGAGAATATGCGTGGGATTCTGCGTACGCAGTGTTTCATACATTGGAATTTTTTACTGCGTACGCACATTTACAGCTTTGTCTGTACGCAATGTTTAAGTATGAATTCAATGCAAGTCTTTGTGCATGAGGCCCCAGATGTTCTGCTTTTACACACACACAAAAAAAATGTACTCTAACTTAATGCATTCCATGGTTATAGGTGTGGTTATGATCACACATCAAAAAGAAAAATGTATTCTGTCTTTTTTTCTTTTACTGTGATTATACATTATTAGTTCATGATATTATAAATCTATAGATTGCTATAGAAACAGTGTTCTATGAGCATTAACTGTTCCAACCTAAAAAAATGAAATGTTTTATTCATGATCAGAGTAATTATAAACTAAATTGGTTACAGTAATAAATGTCTACTGAAGTGGTTATGGGTTTTTGTTAGAAGAAAATCCATTTTTAAAATTACATGAAAACCTGACAAATATTTTTATTTGTTATCTTTTTTGTCAGAAGGAGCATCGTCACCTCTTACTTTAAGCCAGGTTTTGGCTTTTGCATCCCTAGGCTGGGTTTCCCTGTTGAACCAACACTCAAGTTCCTGCATCAACATAATAATGAGCCAGCCAAATATTGCCAGCAAATACATGTACAATTGTTTTGCGGCTGCCCATGCATCATGTATTTCATGACTTTGAGGATTACATGTAGAAGGGTATTTTACAGGCCCCCACTTTTGGGGTAATGTAGTATATTGCCTCACCAAATAACCATACTCTTTGAGCAACATGACACAAGCAATTGTTAATGTAGGAAAAAAGCAGACAACTACATAATTGTATGAATTTGTTAAAGCATTTGCTATTTAAAAAATAAATAAATAAATAAATGTGAAGGTTGAAGATACAGTTTTGAGAATATCGGCCTGAGAAATATACCTGAGAAAGTCCCAAAGCGAATGAGAAAAAAGTAAAAGGTAAGTAAAATGTAGCCTCCAATCAATTATTTAACATCTGTTGACAAAAAAAACAGCTACTTCCAGCTTAAACCATCTAAGACCAGCCAACCAGCCTAGGAAGGTATTAGCTGTTTTTTTTTTTTTTTTCAGCAGGGTTAGTATTAAAAAAAGGCACAGTTCAAGTAGCACTAAAAGGGATTCATCATCTCTTTTAGTTACATCACATGAATAAATAGTAAAGGTTATGTTGTTTATGTGTGATGTTAAAAAACCATAGGAGAAAGAAAAGAGAAACCTTGACTCTAAAATGTTGATTTCCTTCTACGTTTTCTGTACCTATTGATACAAAGTTTGTATGTAACTGCAAAAACATGTAGGCTGCAAAAGTACAAAAAAAACAATAATTCTAAAGTGAGCATGCCCTTGACTTTTGAACTGTATTTTTTGTATAATTCTGTCAGATCACCTGTCAGTCAAAATTTGACAAACTGTACAACTATATAAAATTACAACTCTAAAATTACAAATATTGTTTATGTTAAATTCTTTATAGCAATGTTCAAAAATACATTCGTTTGTGTTGGTGTAGAGACCCGACGGGAGACCCCTTTTCCGGGACGTCCCACGCTTGGAGGTGCGTGTCCGGCGCTGATTGTCTCTGACCTGCCATCAGGAATTCGGGGAAGGCGAGAAAAAGTGGACTTAGGTTGTGGCCGCTTTGCGGTTGAAGGAACCACGGGGTTACTGGCCAGGCTGGCTGCCCAGAGAAAGTGCCCCGATCCAGGGCAAGCTGGTGGGCACCGGTGGGCATGGAGGACCTCACCCAAGCAGTTGAGACATTGAAAGCTTGCCCAGAAACAGTGCCCCGATCCCGGGCAAGCTGGTGGGCGCCGGTGGGCATGGAGGACCTCACCCAAGCGGTTCATACATTGAAGGCTTGCCCAAAAACAGTGCCCCGATCCCGGGCGAGCTGGTGGGCGCCGGTGGGCATGGAGGACCTCACCCAAGCGGTTCAGACATTGAAGGCTTGCCCAGAAACAGTGCCCCGATCCCGGCCGAGCTGGTGGGCGCCGGTGGGCATGGAGGACCTCACCCAAGCGGTTGAGAGATTGAAAGCTTGCCCAGAAACAGTGCCCCAATCCCGGGCGAGCTGGTGGGCATGGAGGACCTCACCCAAGCGGTTGAGACATTGAAAGCTTGCCCAGAAACAGTGCCCCGATTCCGGGCGAGCTGGTGGGGGCCGCTGGGCATAGAGGACCTCACCCAAGCGGTTGAGACATTGAAAGCTTGCCCAGAAACAGTCCCCCGATCCCGGCCAGCGCTGTCGGCCTTGGCGGGGCTGGGCGTCCCAGGGACACCAGTGCCACAGTTGATTGAGTGAGAATTAGCGTGGCTGGTGTTGACGTTTACCGGTGTAGTTGATTAGACCCAGGCCCAAGCCCGCCAAGCCATGCCTGACAGGAGACCCCTTTTTCGGGATGTCCCGCGCCTGGAGGTGCGTGTCCGGCGCTGATTGTCTCTGACCTGCTATCAGGAATTCGGGAAAGGCAAGAAAAAGTGGACTTAGGTTTTGGCGGCTTTGCGGTTGAATGAATCAGGGGGTCAATGGCCAGGCTGGCTGCCCAAAGACAGTGCCCCGATCCCGGGCGAGCTGGTGGGCGCCGGTGGTTATGGAGGACCTCACCCAAGCGGTTCAGACATTGAAGGCTTGCCCAGAAACAGTGTCCCGATCCCGGCCAAGCTGGTGGGCGCCGGTGGGCATGGAGGACCTCACCCAAGCGGTTCAGACATTGAAGGCTTGCCCAGAAACAGTGCCCCGATCCCGGCCGAGCTGGTGGGAGCTGGTGGGCGCTGGTGAGCATGGAGGACCTCACCCATGCAGTTGAGACATTGAAACCCCCGATCCCGGGCAGCGCTGTAGGCCTTGGTGGGGGGGGGGGGGGGGGTGGGAGGGGTTGCAAACCTCCGGTACAGGAGGAAGACAAACACAAAACTCTCATATTGAATGACCCTGAACCTAAATGTCGCTGGTACACCCCAGCCACCTCAACAAATTGAGCACTGCCCCGGGTGGTGAAACTGGGAAAGGCTGGTGCAGCCGAGCTATCTGTACACAGTATGACAAGGTGGTGGAGAGGGTGGTGCCCCACATCCAGGGGCGTCACCATTGGCACGTCTGCTTAGCGAGTGCCACTGACTAAGTCAATGTTCCTGGCTTAAGTGTGGGGTGCCCGGGAAACTAGAAGTGTCAAACTAGAGGACACTTTGGGCGTGGTGCTTGCCCTGGAGAAGGGCATGGGTCCTCGGGGAGAGGAGGTGGCAGTGGTGGCCCTGGAGGTCAGGGGCTCCAGCCCCTCTAACGTGGGCGCCTGCCCCCCGGAAAGGGTGTGGGCCCTCGGGGAGAGGGGTAGCAGTGGTGGCCCTGGAGGTCAGGGGCTCCAGCCCCTCTTAACGTGGGCGCCTGCCCCCCGGAAAGGGTGTGGGCCCTCGGGGAGAGGGGGTGGCAGTAGTGGCCCCCCGGGGACCCATCAGCATTTGGGATGATAGTTGGTCTTTCCATCTAGCTTTTGAAACCAAAGTCCAATTGGGGAATGATGGGTATTTGTTAAGGGCCATGAGGAAGATGGGTGGTCTCCGGAAGGGCCGGTGACGACGCTTGGCGACGCTCACCGGTGTAGTTGATTAGACCCAGGCCCCAGGCCGCCAAGTCATGCCCGAGGGGAGACCGCCTTTCCGGAACGTCCCGCGCCTGGAGGTGCGGGTCCGACGCCGATTGTCTCTGACCTGCCATCATGTTTTCGGGGAAGGCGAAGAAATGTGGACTTAGGTTCTGACAGTTACGCAGCAGGGAAAAAGTGGACTTAGGTTTTGAAAGTTTCGCGCCTGGACCAAGTACGCTGATCGATAGGAGCTCACTTGACGCCCCATGGGTTAGGCCCCCGCTCGACACCCCCCCCCCAACATTGGTGGGTCGGCCTCTATGGGTGTGGTTGGTTCCTCCCTGCCTCTGGCGTGCTTTGAGAGAGGCATGGGGGGGTGTCCCTTCACACACAACCCCCCCTTTCCCGCCTCTATCTGTGGAAGAAAAAACTCAAATGGCCCGTCTGGTTTTGGCCAAGAGCATGTCTGCTGCTCTGCCCGCCTGCCTGACCCCCTGTGCTTTGTCCCCCCCCCCCTGCTGATTTCTCAGTCTGCGCCCCCCTCGCCCTGGACAAGGGCTGGGGATGGTTGGTGGGCTCGGTAGAGTCTTCAGCGTGGGGAATCGAGCCCAGGGGGGGGTACGGGCTGGCGCCGGCTCCAGCCCCTGTGTGTGCGTGACCAGTGCTGCGTCTCCCACCCATCCGCAAGCCCGCCCACCTTTTCGGGTTTATCCTTGCCGGCCCTCAGTGACGGTAAGTTTAAAAAGGAAAACCTTGAAGCTCCCTCTCTAAAGTTAAATCTAGCTAATTATTTGCATTTGGTTCCTCCTTTCAATGAGATTTAAGGCACCCTAAGAGTGAAGTTATATTAAGTACACTCTGCTCATCCAGTGTGGTCTGACTGGTAAAGTTATGGAAGGTTATTCTTTATCAGCTGCAGAGAGCCACATTCATGGGAATGTTAAGTTGGCAGTTTTAAAGGTTTATGATTGTCTCTGAAAGTTATTGTCAGCAGTTTTAATCAAGACAATTAGTCTGTAGTACATCCTTATTTTAGGGCTGCACAGTGGCGCAGTGGGTAGAACAATCGCCTCACAGCAAGAAGGTCGCTACTTCGAGCCTCAGGTGGGTCAGTTGGCGTTTCTGTGTGGAGTTTGCATGTTCTCCCCATGTTGGCTTGGCTTCCCATGCTCCGGTTTCCCTCGCAAGTCCAAAGACATGTGCTTATAGGTGAATTGGGTAAGCTAAAATTGTCCATAGTGGATGTGTGTGAATGAGTTTGTATGGATGTAATGGGTTGCAGCTGGAAGGGCATCCGCTGCGTAATATGCTGGATAAGTTGGCGGTTCATACCACTGTGGCAACCCCCAGATTAATAAAGGGACTAAGCCGAAAAGAAAATGAATGAACATCCTTATTTTGGAGGATTATTGTATTGAATGCATAAGTGTTTTTTTTTTTAATAATATATATTGAATGTATGTAATTCTTACTTTTTTATTTCATACATATGTTGTGCTTCCTTATTGGGAAGGAAGTCTTCAATGGATTATGGTATTGTATAGCATTTTTTATATCATTTAAAATGCCTTTAGTGCCATGGCATGGTGTTGGTAATTTATTAGAAACTGTTCTTTTTTGTAAGGGGGAGGGTGTCACGGCTGCTGCTTTTTTACTGCTCGTCTGCCATGTCTGTGCTCCCTCTACAGGTATGCTGCAGGGGAGTAATCAGTTTGATTGAGCACTATATCCTATATCAACAGTTTTTGCTTGGAAGGCAGTGGGAATTTACTCTTGGATTGTTCCTGGGTTAGGATGAAGACCAGATAATTGCACGAGGTTGTTGCGGGGTTTGAAAGCCTAATGTTTGGTTCATTATAAAAACACATTTCCATTCTCTTTATGCAGAATTTGAGATCAATATTAGTTACTTCCACAACCACTCTTGTGTGTTGAGCATCCTTGTTTATAGTTGCACTGACACCATACAGCGTGAAGAAAAAAGCAGTGTAAACTCAGTCAGTGAGTTTATATATTTAGTCTTCATAATTAGTTACCATAATTTATTCTGAATCCATGTGAAAATATGACAAAATTAATGACGTCAACATTCTAATATGTCAATTATGAGTGAGGTGCCCAGTGTCCTCTTATATGACATTTCCTATCCGTTCTTGATTTCACACCTTTAGCCAGCTGCTGTAACTTCAATAGGCCACATTTGGACCTGTACTCTGTCAGTTCAGCGCTACAGTTTAATCTGTCAGTCTAGATTAGGTACAAATATGTCTCACCAGAAAGAGGTCTAAACAAAATTTTCATTACCATATTAGTTATTTTATTTATTACAACTGCTAATAAACAATTTAAAACAGTTTTGCTGTATATTGCCATGCTTACAGTATGTTTTGCAGATTTCAAGCTTTACAATAGTAGAAAGCAGAAGCAATTAAACAAAATGTTTTCTTCGCATTGTATGTTTCCAGAATGACTACAGCCATATCTAAATCATGGTTCCCTATATAGTACTTGAAGCAGCATGAATTTATTGTGATTTACTGTAAGTTTTGCCCATGATATGTTTCCTTGTGTTTTGTTCTGGCTTGAATATAATAATGTAGCATTTTGGTGTAAATATACAGAACAACAAACCAAATGTAGAAGCTAAAATGGCAAATATTTCAACAGCTACTGTAAGTTTTCCAGGAGAACTGATATATGCTGGTATAAAGGTGATCCAAACAGCACAGAATATGACCATACTGAATGTAATAAATTTGGCTTCATTGAAATTATCAGGCAGTTTTCTAGCCAGAAAAGCCAAAAAGAAACACAGCACCGATAACAATCCAATATAACCCAGCACAGCCCAGAAACCTATAGCTGAACCTAGATCACATTCAAGTATAATTTTATCTAACGAATACATGCTATTTTTAAATGGCATTGGACGAGCTAGTGCTAGCCACAGGATACATATCACCACCTGAAAAACAGTGCAACAGAAAACACTGATTCTTTGGAAAGGTAATGAACAATGAGGAACCCCTAAACCAGGCACTGTGGTCTTGAAGGCCATTACTACGGCTATTGTCCTTGTCAGAACACAAGACATACAAAGAGCAAAAGTGACCCCAAATGATGAATGACGCAACATACAGGACCACTCTGTGGGCCGACCAATGAAAGTAAGTGAACAGAGAAAGCACAGAGACAATGAAAAGAGCAACAAAAAGCTCAGTTCTGTATTGCTAGCCTTAACAAGAGGTGTGTCTATAAATTGGTAAAACACTACCGCAACTGCAATTGTTAAAGTAACCCCGGTTAATGAGAATGCAGTCAAAAGAATTCCCATGTTTTCCTCAAATGAAAGGAATTCCACCTTTTTGAGAACACAGATGCTGTGGTTTTTATTTGACCAGTATTCTAATGGACATTTGATGCATTCCGCAGAATCTAAAAATGAATAACAAATATAAAATACATATTATTATACATGCATAATTCTCTGGTATGGTGTTGAGGAAATATTAAAAATGCTATTAGTTGTGCATTACATCAAATGTAGATCTTGACATTAAATGGTGTTTGTGTTTTTATGTATCAAGTTACTGGTTGTCTCACCAGTAGGATTGCTAATTTCTCCAGATGGGCACTGCAAACATTCAAAGCAGCATACTGGTCTTCCTTTTATCGCAGCTTGCCTGAATCCTGGCTGGCAGCTCTCACTGCACACTGAGATTGGTTTCTGTCATGTTTACACATTCTTACTTCGTTGGACTGCTTTTCATATTTTTCATTTGTATTGACTTCAACATAATGCATTTACTATGTACATACCGTGGGACTGTCTCCTGCCCAAATTATATCAAACGAATTAATCACAAACTGCTGTTCACTGGATAGCGAGGCATCATATTGTCCTACAGTGATTAACTTTGTTTCCCCTGCTCCATTTTTCTGCCAGTTTACTAGCTCATATCTTGCCATAGGATCCCCATTTTTGTCAAAGTACACTGTCTCGCCTGAGTCCATTGTGAAATTCACATTTTGAAGTGAATGCAGGACCTGTGATTTTATTATTATAGTTGTATTTACTTTGATATAATGTGTTAGATATTTCAGAACATTTTAAACATGGTTACAAGAATCACTCACTTGGCTGGAAACCAATAAATCCATATCTCCACATCTTTTGTTTTCATTTCCACCATTTAAGGTTTTGCAAGCTATTGTGTTATGCAGTGCATAAGCGATAGCATAGACTGCCTTATAAACATTATTTGAAATCCTTAGCTCAGATACGTCTGTGAACACATTACTAACATTGCTCAGATTTTCAGATCCATCACAAAATGTTGCATGCTCAGAATTAGGGCAGACTGTAGGAGAGAGACAACAACCAAACACCATCTCCCAAAATTCCCCTAGAAGAGCATCTGAAAGGTTCTGGGATGGACCGACTTTAATTAGGAATTCTTTCAGGCCGGGAATTTTTGACTTGATAATTGTAAAGCCAATTGCACCACCAAGGATGTTTGAAACTCTTTCAGTTGCCAAGTAACTTGATGTAATCCAAGATTCACTGCCTACCCATTGTAGCCCAATAACATTTTGCCTGATAAGCTCGTCCAGCAACACATCCATTTCACCCTGTGCCAGAAATGCCATGAGAACTTTAGCATTGCCTTTTTTTATTACTTCAACGACCTTGGCAATCTTGTCTTTGGAATTTGTCCTTGATATGGCCTCTGAATACTCAATGCACACTCCTTCTTTTTCAGCTACCTCTACAAATGTTGCCATGCCATTGTTTCCATAGTCGTTGTCGCTTCTCACTGCTCCAATCCAGGTCCACCCAAGGTGTTTGACTAACTGTGCCAGTGCTCTGCTCTGGTAGTAATCACTTGGAATAGTTCTGAAGAAAGATGGAAACTGCTTTCTATTGCTCAGGCAGGCACAAGTAGCAAAATGGCTAATCTGTCAAACAGAGCATATGAATTATTATATATATATATATATATATATATATATATATATATATATATATATATACACACACAGTTGAAGTCAGAATTATTAGCCCCCTGTTTATTTTTTCCCCCAATTTCTGTTTAACGGAGAGCAGATTTTTTTTCAACCCATTTCTAAACATAATAGTTTAAATAACTAATTTCTAATAACCGATTTATTTTATCTTCGTCATAATGACAGTACATAATATTTTCCTAGATATTTTTCAACACACTTCTATACAGCTTAAAGTGACATTTAAAGGCTTAACTAGGTTAATTAGGTTAACTAGGCAGGTTAGAGTAATTAGGCAAGTTGACAATGATTTGTTTTGTAGACTATTAGAAAAAAAATGCTTAAAGGGGCTAATAATTTAGACTTTGAAATGTTTTTGTTTTTTTTACTGGTTTTATACTAGCCAGAAAAAAAACCCCAAACAAATGAGACTTTCTCATGAAGAAAAACATTATCAGACATACTGTGAAATGTTTAAAAAAGATTTTAAAAAATCAGAAGGGGGCTAATAATTCTGACTTTAACTGTATATAAAGAGAGAGACAGATTTCTATCATACAACACATATAATTTACCACAGGAATGTTGAATGGCCCTGCTGCTCTAGACAGTACAATAGTTGAGGAAGACTCAGATTCTCCAATAATGGCTTTAACTGCTGGTTTTCCAGAGCAGGTATGTTCTGCTGTCAGCTCCTGACCATTTATCAAAGCCATCGATGACCTCATAGAGGCTAATGTGGAACCACAGCTGTCAAATATTTGGTATCCAATTGAAATGTTTGGAAGTAAGCTTTTCTTGCTGTTAATTTCTTCAATTGCAAAGATCATGGTCTGAGCAAAGTGGAGTTCTCTCAAATTAAGGCTAATTTAAGAGAGAGAGAGAGAGATTATAGAAAGTGGAAAGGTTATTGGTGTAAACATGTAACGATGACTAGTGTAATATTTTACTAAATAAACGCTATTACATATTAAATATTTATTACAAACATTTATTGCATATGATAATTTTCATAACACTGTTACATTTATAAAACAGAAGAAGACAAGTAACAAACCTGGTGCACATTAGATGATGAGGTTTTTCTGTAAATGATGGAATTTTTACATTTATATTGTTGTGTATTGAAAAAGCTCCTCCAATGATAACGTCTCCATCCTGGGAGAGTAGGGGGTTCTCTGGTTTGCCTATCATATTGCAATTTGACTCTACCTCCTTGGCTTTAATGCTGCAGAGCAGCAAAAACCCCAAACCAAACATCACAGTGACTCAGAGCACCCTCCCTTACTCTTTTTATGGTGATGTGATTGTTTATATAGTGTTTTTCAGACGCAACACTCATAATTAGCATATCTATGTAATGCTTTATTTTTTTCTCCGAATCTAAACATCCTCTGCAGTGTCAGAATAATTGCATGAATAATTGAATTGCATGTAACTTTTCTTGTTTATCATTGGTTTTGTCAGACTAGCATACATATAGAAGGTCCACAAACAGTGAATCCAGAATTCTTGAAACAAATATATATATATATATATATATATATATATATATATATATATATATATATATATATATATATATTCCTTTTTTCTTTTTTAAATGAAGTTTATGAGACAGGGAAGCACAACATATTTAAAGATATTGCCACATTAACAAACAGCAATCATGCACTGGCAAACAATGAAGATTTCAAGTTGACAGCCAGTTTAACTTTGGTGTTCCAGTGTTGCTTCTGGAAAGGTCTCTATGATCCAATGTAAAATACACAAAAAAATCTAAATTGTAAAATAATATTATTACAAAGTAGGCAAACCACTGCAATATTAGTGTGCTAATGTTAGCCACACACACATGCACATATATAATATATGTTCATAATTTATTTTCCTTAGGCTTAGTCCCTTATTTTTCAGGGGTCAGAAAAGCGGAATGAACCGCCAACTTATCCAGCATATGTTTTACTCAGCGGATGCCCTTCCATCTGCAGCCCAGTATACTGGGAAACACCCATACACACTCACATTCACACACACACACACACACTCTGGCCAATTTAGTTAATTCAATTAATCTATACCAAGTCTTTGAACTGTGGGGGAAACCGTAGCACCTGGAAGAAACCCACACCAACATGGGGAGAACATGCAAACTCTAAACAGAAAGAGCCACTGTTCCACCCCATATATATATACATATATATCTATCTATATATATATATATATATATATATATATATATATATATATATATATATATATATATATATATATATATATATATATATACATTTATTTATTTATTTTTTATTTTTATTTTTTTTAAGACTTATATGAAATCTTCCCCATCATATGTTGTTTTGTGTTTTGTTCATTTTTGAACAGAATTATATAACATTTTGGCACAAATATACAAAATAGTAAACCAAAGCTTGAGGCCAATATAGCAAATATCTCCACAGCTACAGTAAATTTCCCAGGAGAACTAACATAAGCCGGAATAAATGTGATCCATACAGCACAGAATATGAGCATACTGAATGTGATGAATTTGGCCTCATTGAAGTTATCAGGGAGCTTACGAGCTAGAAAAGCCAAAATGAAACATAAGATAGCCAGCAGACCAATGTAAAATAAAACTGCAGAAAAACATATTGTAGCACCCAGACTGCATTCAAGAATGATTTTTTCCTTATAATATTTCATATTTTTGTTGGGAAATGGAGGCGATATTGTTAACCAAAGCACACAGATGATAACCTGTATAAGTGTAAAGGCAAGAACACTGAGTCTTTGTTGTACAGGCCCAAACCATTTCATTACATTACTTCTTGGAAGTGTGGCTTTGAAGGCCATTAACACCACTATTGTTTTTCCTAAAACACAGGAGATGCAGAGGACAAAAGTGATCCCAAATGTTGTATGACGCAACATACAGGACCACTCAGTGGGCCGACCAATGAAAGTAAGTGAACAGAGGAAACACAGAGTCAGTGAAAAGAGCAGCAGGAAGCTCAACTCTGAGTTGTTGGCTTTTACTATGGGAGTATCCTTCTTGTTGTAAAAGAGAATGGCCACCAGCATAGTTAATCCTACTCCAAACAGTGAGAAAAAGACTAACACTATACCCATAATTTCTGTGAATGACAAAAACTCCACAGATTTGAACACACATTTATTTTTCTCAGTGTTACACCAGTATTCCCCTGGACACTGCTTGCAGTTAACTGAATCTGGAAGAAAAGTTGGTTATTGTGGTTAGAGGAAAGAAAAAAAAATGTTTTTATGTATGAAGTCCTTTGATTAAAAACTGCATCTTAAAGAATAGAAGAAGAAAGCAAAAAGAACAGCTTATACATTTTATTTGAAACTGTCTACCTGTCTCATTACTGATTTCTCCTTCTGCACATGGAATACAGTCATAACAGCAGACAGGTCTTTCTTTCTGTGCAGCCTTCCTGGTGCCTGGAGGACAGCTCGCACTGCACACAGACTTTGGCTTCTACATTTAAAACAAAAAACATTATACAGATAAAGTTATTAAAATAATCCAATGATATCATTGCAACTATTATGTGTGTGTTAAAGAAGCATGATCTTTTTTTTTTACTCAACAATGATGTAGTCTTTAATTTTAAAATTATTTATATTACTTAAGCTTCTTTAAAAACCAAGATATTGACATTCACCTTTAGCTTTCCCCCAGCCCAGATTATGTTTTCAGTTTTAACAACAAAACGCTGGTCTGGGGGCAATGAAGCATCATAGTATCCCACTGGTTTAAATTGTATGAATCCATCAGAGTCCTGCTGCCAATTCACAACCTCATATTGGGCAATTGTGGCACCAGTACTGTCAAACCACACACGATCCCCAAATTTTATTGTAAAATTGACCTTCTTTAAAGCCTCAACCATCTAATGAAAGACACATTTAATTTTAATGAATTGTCGAACATAAATGGTCTCATATATAATCTTTTTTTTTTTTTTACCTGGTATGGTTGTATTGTGAGGTTTTTTTGACAACCTTTTTTTTCTTTGCAGTTGAGCAGACTGTGCAATGAATGAGCCACAGCGTAAACTGCTTTATAGACATTGCTAGCATATCTCTGCTCAGGCACATCTTCATTGTCATTTTTCAGCACAAGTAGGTCCTTATAACTGCTGCAATTAATTTTTAATTGAGAAGAATTCCCCTTTAAGCATGGAAAAGCTGAGTCCCAGAATGATTTTATAACGTAATCTGAAAACCCTTCAGTGTCGATTTTCCTCACTGCAAACCCCAGTGTCCCTCCAAGAATATGAAAACTGTTTGGAGTGATCAAACTTTTTGCAGTTGTCCATGCTTCCACACCAATTACTTGAAAGCCTGAAATGTTCTGAATGCTTAGTTGCTCAAGTAGTTTGACCATTTCAACACGAGAAAGAAATGCAATGATTATTTTTGTGGTGCTTCTTTTCATAGTCTCAACCACTTTTTGAAGCTTTTCCGGCTCTGTTCGGTAGAATTTAACAGAGTACTCCACACAAATCCCTTCCTCTTGTGCTGTTTTAAGAAATATGGCCATTCCATTGTTTCCATAATCATTGTCACTGTTCACAGCTCCCACCCAAGACCACCCAAAGTATTTTACAATGTATGCAAGTGCTCTGCTTTGGTGGTAATCACTAGCAATAGTCCTGAAGAATGATGGGTAATCTCTTCTATTGCTGAGACATTCACATGTGGCTGAGTGACTTATCTAAAAAAACAAAACAATACATTAGACCAAATTATTAATCAGTAAGTCTTGTCAAGCATAAGAATCTTTGCTCCTTACCACTGGAATTTTGAAAGGTCCTGTAGTTCTGGACAGAATCACTGTGGCAGAAGACTCAGTTTCTCCTATGATAGCATGTATTGGAGATTGTCTATTGCATATGTTTCCTTCTGGAAACTCCTGATCATTCATCAGTGACATGGTTGCACTAATAGAAGAGAGTCTTGAACCACAGCTATCAAAGATTTTGTACCCAATCGAAACATTTGGTAGCAAACTTTCACTTCTGTTAATCTCCTCAATGGCAAAGATCATAATTTGAGCCATCCGGAAATCTCTTAGATTAACACTGTCACAATATTTCAGATGTTATATTAATTTATAAGCATAAATCCACATACTAAGCGTAGTATGCAGTACATTTTATTAATATTGAGTACTTATTCTGGAATGTCCCTGAAATCATTTCCCAAATAAAATGTTACAAACCTGGAGCATGACAGAAGCTGTGGTTTTTGTGTAAATTCAAATGAAGGTAATATTTCTACACTGCGGATTGAAAAAATTCCTCCAATAGTTACGTCTCCAACTTTTGAAAACAACGCATACTTAGGATCTCCCATTTTTTGACAAATGATGTCTTCTGCCTTTGTAAAAGGTTCATTGAAAAGCAAAAATATAGAAAGCAAGATAAGCATCCCGATTGAGTTCCACTGTGAATGTCAAATGCATTCAATTGATAAAGCAAGATGCCCTTTTATTGACAAAATTAAAATGGATGAATATCTGAGAGTGTAAGCAATGATGTCATAGGGCAGGAAAAGACTCATGTCATGTAACTGGAAAATAGTTTGATGGTGGGATGGTTTTAAACTGTTATACGTTAATAATTGCTAACTATCATATATGTTTGAATATTCGGTTGTATTTAATAAGTTGTTTATTTACACAGGGACTCTAAACTACAGCATATGGAAATTTACTACTGTACTGTAACTTTTCATGAAATTAATGTTCATAAATGAGTTCTCCTCAATAATAAACACCTGCTGAAACTTGAATTCATCAATCAAAGTTTATTTTTGAGACAACTGTCCAGCAAGTCTCTTGGACGAGTTACCAAAAAGTTTGTCAAGATATCCTTTCAACAAAAGTAATCTATTACATTACTATATTACTATCATCAAGCTGAATCTCCAATACATGACTTTTACTAAAGAAGCCCAATACAGCAGAGTATTTTCTTTTGTTTTATGTTTCAAAATGTGATGTACAGTAGCTGAACATTGCTTGTATATGTGTGTTTTTTTTTTTTTTGCTTTATGCAAAGTGATAATGAATGCACGGACCGCTGCTGGGAAATGTCTTTAAGGCTTGTTTAAGGAGGATATAGGCATAAATCACTCTTATAAGATGTGACTAGTATTACACTGTAAACATTTTTTCACCTTATACACTGCAAATTAAAATGCTGATTACTTCAGGGACATTTTATTTATATGTGAGATAAATTTAATGTGAGAAGTCAGTACAGTAGGCATCCTTCATCTTTTCTCAGTGACAGGTAATCTAAGGCCCATTCTTTGCATTCTTCTGGGCAAAACCGATCCTTGGCATTGGCAAAAGTGAAAAAAGGTTTGGTTATACCAGTCCAGTCATGGTTATTGACCCCGTGGACCCCCCGATGAGCAGTTTTGGTGGAAAAAGGAGATTTAAGGTGCACATTTAATTCTGCAGTGAGTTGGGCAGTTTTAATTTTTTTTTGTTGTGTTTTGTTTTTTTGGATACAATTCGGGTTGGCACAGGACATGAATGTGGTTCATCCTTCTTGGTGGTATGCTGGCATTACCCTGGATACCGTGGCTCTTGATACATCACAAAGACTTGCTGTCTTGGTCACAGATGTGCCAGCGAGATGCGCACCAACAATTTGTCCGCATTTAAACTCTGAAATGTCACCCATAATTTTGTTTTCACTGTAATATTTTAAGCAAAACTATGCTATTACTCTGATAATTAAACCTTCATACTCTGCTCTTACTGGTGGAGTGTGCAATCAATGAAGATTGGGCACCATATTCTTATTCATATATCTTCTTATTCTATAATCTTATATGTTATGATATAATCTCTTTATTTCAAAAATAGGATATTACAGTTTCCCTTCGGATGGGGTACTCCAATGCTATGTGGAAACTTCCACTATGGGGGATTTCATCAGAAACCAATCATCTGAATGAAATACCAATGACTTGGCGGCGTCAGTGTGCACAGCTGGCGTCAATGACAATCAATCATGCTATAAAGACGCAGCCAGTGCCATGCTCAACAACCTTTTCGCTTTCAGAGCCTTTCACGAAGCTTCTGAGAGAGTTTTTGAGGATATCTTCAACCTGTGTCTACAGAGAGAGATCGAGAAGCAGCTTCTCCCAGTCCAGAGCGTGTATACGCAGTGGCAGATGGTCGAGCTGGGTTTTTCTCTCTTGCCTTTGGGTCCAGTCCTCCAAGAGTGGTTTGTATATAGGAAAAAAAGCTTTCCTAAAAGAGCAACATGGTCGTGCAGTGCGTCTTTTTCAAGGCGTCACTCTGACCATGCGTTTCTGGATGCGGTGGTTTCCTGTCCCCGGATGATGGGCACGAGCACAGGGTTTCATGTCTGGGGGTCCAGCATGTTAATGCGATGTCATGTCTGTTGCGCAGTTAAGATTGCGGCTCGCTATTGCAAAAGAGCGACCCACCCCAGCTGTCACCCGCACTGCGGTTGGCACTCGGGCAGATCTGAGGGTTACAGTGGAAGTAAATCCTCTGCCCTCGGGCTGCTGACCTCTCGCTCCTCCACGTGCTCCATCCAAGCTTCAGGTGAAGAGAAGCGCTTCGTCCTTGGATGGTCGCTCTCTCACATGATGACAGAGAGGGTCAGATGTCCATCGCTGCATTGGAGGATGGGCTGTCATTGTCTGATGAGAATGCGAACACGCTTGCTCCCTCCCTCCGGGATGGAGAGCGCGGCGTTGGCATCTAAAAAGCAGACATGATGGCCGTGCTTTCCCGGGCTGCTTCGGCCGTGGGTCTGGTGATGGTTTATCCCCCAGCCCCATGGCCGGACCGACTAGATGGGTGTTATGCGGAGGATATAAGGAGGCATGACCTTCAAAGCCTCCCGTCCCCTTCTTCCCGGAAGTGCACAGTAAACTCACGCAGTTTTGAGGGCACTTTTTTTCTGCCCGGTTTGCGTGCGCTTCTGTCCTCACCATCCTTGGAGGGTGGGCTGTCAAGGTCTGATGAGGATTCGAACCTACTCTCTCCCACCGGTATGAGCGCGGCGTCGAAACTAGAAGCAGACTTTATGGCTGTGCTCTCCTAGGCTGCTTCGGCCGTGGCTCTGGAGATGGTTTATCTCGCGGGCGGACCGATTAGAGGGGTGTGATGTGGAGGATGAAGGCAAGACCTTTTAGCCTCCCCATCCTCTTCTTCCTAGATGGGCACAGTAGGCTCACGCAGTGTGCTGCGTGCGCCTTCGCCCTCACCATGCATGCTATGGCCACCTACCAGCACTACCAAGCGCAGGCGCTAGCCCGGCTGCGCAAGCATGGTTCCGACCCAGGACTAAGCATGAGCTCCGCACCGCAACCTCTTAAAAAAAAAAAAAAAATCAGCTGTGTGTGCCCTGGGAAGGACGATGATCACATTCATGGTCCAGGAACGCCACCTCAGGCTAAACCTGGTGATATGTGTGTTGTTGACAAAGTTCGCTTTTTTAACTCACCCATATCCCAGGCTGGCCTGTTCGGCGACACCGTCAGTGAATTCGGCCAGGAATTCACGCCGGTGATGGAGCAGTCGGAGGCGATGGACGATATCTCTATTGGCGGAATTGTATGACTGCTCCTCCCCCGCTGAGCCATCCACATCCACTGCTTTTCGCAGAGGACGCTCGCCTGTAGCTTTTGCTCTGCTGTGCCCGCCTACGGCATCTCGCAGGCAACCAGCGTCCCCCGCCCCAGGGCGCCGCTAAAATCGGTAAACAAACCGCAAAGCGTCCCTAAGACGGGCCATCGTAGGAGCGAATTTGCTCTTTCCCCGCTGGAGGGTGGGGCACTTCATGTAACGGTGGGGAAAAAAAACACACCATCAAATCCTCAATGAAAGAGTATTTTTCCCCTTCTCCAGATGTGACAGCCCGAACACTGCCAGTCTGGGACGCTATGCCTTCCAGCTCGCAGGATGGGTGCATTTCGCCAATGGCTCATGGAGCGCGAGAGAACGGTCTCCTTTCTCTCCCACTCCCAGCCCCTCCTCTGGAGTTCGGGTGCGAGACGAGAGCATCTTGTCTCCTGCTCCCCCATGGGACCCCAGTGCTTCCCGGGTGAGCCCACTCACTCCACGCTGCCCCGCCGCTGCCATGTCAGCGATCGTGTGGGTGAGATCACTTGAGGGGGCTCTGCTTGCCTGGTTAGCGCAGGCCGGCCCATCGCAATGGCTCATCCGTACGATCAGACTCGGCTAAGCGATACAGTTCGCGAAACGGCCTCCCAGGTTCACGGGCGTGTATTTCACCAGGGTCAGCCCTGCGTCTGCCCCTGTCTTGCAAGAGGAGATTGCTGTCCTCCTGGCAAAGGATGCAATCGAGCCGGTCCCTCCAGCCGAAATGGAGGGCGGGTTTTACAGCCAGTACTTCATCGTGCCCAAAAAGAGCAGTGGGCTATGGCCAATCCTAGATCTGCAAATTTTGAACCGCTGCCTTCACAGGCTGCGGTTCAGAATGCTTATGCAGAAGCGCATCACCCAATGCTTTCGTCCTCGGGATTGGTTTGCAGGAATAGACCTGAAGGATGCGTATTTCCATGTCTCCATACTTCCACGCCACAAAACTGCAGTTTGCGTTTGAAGGTCAAGCATGGCAGTACGGGTCCTCCCCTTCGGGCTTTCTCTGTCTCCGCAGGTTTTCACCAAGCTCACGGAATGTGCACTTAAGCCCCTTCGGCTCGCGGGCATCCGCATGCGCAATTATCTCGTTGACTGGCTGATTTTAGCCCTCTCTCGGGAACAATTGATTATGCACAGAGACAAGGTGCTCTGGCACCTCCGCCTGTTGGGGTTTCAGGTCAACCGAGATAAGAGCATCTCCTTTCTCGGGTTGGAGCTGGACTCGATCACCATGGAGGCGCGCCTCTCACGAGAACGCGTCGAGCTAATGCTGAACTGTCTGAGAGAGTTCGACAGGAAAAAGGTGGTCCCCCGGAAATCTTTTCAGAGGCTCCTGGGGCATATGGTATCAGCAGCCATGCCGCTCGGATTGCTCCATATGAGACCACTACAGCATTGGCTTCACGATCGGGTCCCCAGACGCGCATGGCACTCGGGCACACACCGAGTGACTGTCACTATGCTGTGTCACCGCACCCTCACCCCCTGGAGGGACCCGTCCTTCCTACGGGCCGGAGTGCCCCTAGGTCAGGCGTCCAGGCATGTTGTCGTTTTGACAGATGCCTCTAGTACGGGTTGGGGGGCCGTGTGTTGCGGACCTGTGGAAGCGAACCCAGCTGCATTGGCATATCAACTGCCTAGAGCTGTTGGCAGTGTTTCTCCCTCTCGTGCCTAGAATTCGGGCCGGCCTACTCTCATTGTCCTGGGACCCCGGCCCGGCTATATGCCCAAGGTTCCTACCACGCCGTTTAAGGATCAAGTAGTGAGCCTGCAAGCGCTGTTCGCGGAGGAGGCAGACCCAGCCCTTTCATTGTTGTGTCCTGTTCGCTCTTTGTGAATATATGTGGACCGCACTCAGAGCTAAATCCTTTGACCAGCTCTTTGTCTGCTACGGTGGTTGGCTGAAGGGAAATGCCGTATCTAAACAGAGGTTGGCCCACTGGATAATGGATGCCTTCTCCCTCGCTTATCAGATTCAGGGTGAGCCGTGTCCCCCGGGGGTGAGAGCACACTCCACTCGGAGCGTCGCATCCTCCTGGGCGTTAGCACGCGGCGCCTCTCTGACAGACATTTGTAGAGCTGCAGGTTGGGTGACATCCAACACATTTGCAAGGTTTTACATTCTGCGAGTGGAGCCGGTTTCCTCAAGGGTATTAGGTAACCCTTGGTGATTGAGGAAACGATTCGGTTGAGGTGTCGAATCACGCTTGCTGTGCCATTCTCCCTAACCCGGAGATACGTGCGCTTTTTTAGCTTTGTCATTTCAGTTCCCCATTTGGCGAACCCTGCAGAGTTCCTCCGAGGCCCCCAGCATCTGATTCAGCTTAGGAGTCAGGTGTTGGCCCGTTAAGTTGTTGGCATGCCCGCTGGTCAGCCCGCGTTCTGGGTATAGCTATGCGTGATCCCCGCTGGCGATCCCATATGCTCAATCAGCCATGGTTTAATCCCCCCTTCTAGGCGGGTTTGTGTCTTCCCTCCCCGCTAACCATCCTTATGCATGGACTCCTCATCTCTGGGCTAGTCCACAGGTTGTCACCAGGTCTCCCCTCTGGGTAGCAGGTGAGCTCCGCAGCGTCCTCCCTATTGGGACTGAACGCTTTCCCAACGTACTGTCGTATTAAAACCTTTTTTACTGGGTTATTATGACTCCCCGAAAAATATAACTGTTCCTTAACAGGTGAGTAAGGGCCAGGGGACACGTTGAAAGACTCAGGGCGTTGTAGGTGTGCTCGCTCAAAATCTGTCAAGCTAATTTTATAAAACTTTTTAAATCTTTTTTTTTCTGAAAATTTTCAGTTCAGTTCCAATATGTACTGCAATATTGTTTACAGTTGTGCACAGCTCTACCCAAAGGAGGTTTATGTTTGCTGTAAAAATGGGTGTATTTATTATTTTACACAATGCTGTGAATAAATTAGAATTGTAAAAAGCATATGCAGTAAAAAAAAAAGTGAAACACATATTCAGTGTCTTGGACTCTGATACCTCACTAAATGCAGTGATGTCTAACTTTACTGTAGTTTTCAAATGGCTGTGCAAATAGTATATAGTGCTGTCTTGAGCATTTTCAGGATGTCACCAAAATCTGAATTTTTTGCATTAGAAAAAATTGGCAGAGTAAACTGTCATAATGAAAACATGACAAAGCCATCTGACTATCTTGTTCATAAACAATGGTGTCAGGACTTTTCATCTTGATGACCCTGACACTTTCATTGACATAAATACTTGCTTTTGAAGAATGAGCTATCCATTTTGAGCAAGTGACACGCTTTTGCAGGTTATCACCTAGGTTTTGCAGTTTGTACTAATTGTTTTGAGAAATGCATTAACTGTTGTGCAAATGTAAATGCAAATGTAAACAGTGTTGTGAGAAATGCACTTAAGCCACTGAGAAAAACTGTAAAAGTAACTGTAAATGTTTTTTTTTTTTTTTTACTAAAAAGCATTTTCTCTAGACGAGTGGTCGCCAACCCATTGATCACGATTAAGGGGCTGTTTACATATTGTGTCTTTTGTGTGCTAAAGTTCATTATTTCAAATGGAGATGCTAGGGAATGACACATTGCCACATGCCTGTGTTTTCTATGCATGTAATACAGTGCTCCGTGTTGAAAAATAAACAAGGCACATCATCAGTGCTTATGGAAAACACCATTAAAGGCACCTCTCCAATAAAAATGGCATGTTTGTTGTGATTGGGCTCTAAGCTCCCACAATAATATCCAGCTATAAGCTGCAGTTTGCCTTTTTATATCATTGTGAGTTGATGCCGCAAAATTTTGTACAAAACCGCAGTTACAATTGCTGAATTAATTTATAATGTTTTACTATATTTATTATTGTTGTAGGCCATAATTATTATTATTAGTAGATTATTATAATTAGTAGGATTGTATTACAGCACATTTTTAAAATGCTAATGTAGTAGGCTGCCTTCAGAAGTCATTGAAGTGTTTGTTTACAATGGATTGTCACCTAAATGTCCACACACTCTAAATGTCATCCAGGTGCATCTTCACAGAGTGTCTTGGTTGCATCGATTAAAAAGTTTAAAGTAGAATACAAATAGTGCTTTTAGTTAAAAAATGTTAAATTAAATGTCACAAGCTGGAAATGCAAATTAAAAATGTAGCTTTATTTATTTAATATCTAAAAATTTCTAAAATATATATATATATATATTTTCAATTTTTTTAAAGGGTAGATCTTGCCTTTCAGCAAAGTTGAGGTTAAGGATCTTAGTGCTAAAAAAAGGTTTATTACTACAGCTCTAGACATACAGTTTAAGAAAAAATGTCAGACAGGTGGGCCTTTAAAGATAGTAACTGTCCATGTAAAATAAATTGTTAAAAAAAAGAAAGATTGATGTGCATTTGTAGCATCTTTAGTTGGATTTAAAAGGCTGCCTTTTAACTACTCTATTTTCGCTTACACACAGCGTTTTAAAATAAAATGATCATTGTTCACAGTTACATTTCCCACTTTGTTTCAGAAAAAATTATTATATATATATATATATATATATATATATATATATATATAAAAAACTGTAGTAATTACTTAGTGGAGTGGAGCGGCATTATTTCTTTTGAAAGTCAGAGCATTGTTCCAGCACCGCTTCATTATAAACACAACAGATACATTTTAATCATTTAATAAATTCAATTAACAAATTTGTAGAGTAGTAAATAAGGTATCATACAAATATAAATGTAATATACAAGAGACTCCCAGGAAAAATGAGAGTGTTTTCAAGGATGGATACTGTGGTGACTAATATGTAACATAATTAATATATAATAAACTTTCCTATTTCTGGTTTTATTGGATTTTTACTTTTTGCTTTCATGTTTAGTATGATCTTTTGTAAAATATTCAGTTGTTCCTGTTTGGAACAGCATATTAATTTGTACTAAATAATGGAACTAAACAATGAGGTGCCACATATTTTTCATTGACTGTTTTATTGATTACTAAATAGAATTGACTTGGATTGAAGTTGGTTCAATTTAGAAATGAAACAAAAAAACTTAGATGTAGACATGTGAATCCATTCCTGGAAAAAAAATGTCTTAAAATGCAAACAAATTAGGGAGAAACAACCCTAGTCTGATAATGATCCATAGAAATGATCTTATACAGTACTTACACATTTCCTACTCGTTTAGTGATGCATATTGTGCATATATGGTGCATATATGACAGTTTAAAGGGATAGTTCACCCAAAATGAATTTACTCGCTCACTCGTAACAGGCATGTTTGACTTTCACTTGTATGTTGAACACACAAAAAAATATATTTTGGAAATAGCTGAAAACCTGTATCTATTGACTTCCATAGCACTTGAGTTTCCTACTATGATAGTCATTGGTTACATGTTTTCATGTTTCTTCAGAATATCATTGTGTGTGTGTGTGTGTGTGTGTGTGTGTGTGTGTGTGTGTGTGTTTAACATAATAAATAAATTCATAAAGGTTTGCAAACACTTGTGGATGAACATTTTTTCAAACAAAAGCAGAATTACAATTACTTCTGAGGTTATTTTGGTAATAGTAACTTAAAAGTAATACAAAAGTAGTGTAACACATGACGTTATTTATCAAAATGTGGACCTATTCGGATTCTTGGAAGCTATGGAAATTAAAAATCTAATACAGGAAGTACATTAGGACCATTGTTATTGTTTACATCCTTCAAAATGGTCTATATACCATTACATTTTGGAAGTAAATTGCCCAGCCCTCTCTCTCTCTCTCTCTCTATGTGTGTGTGTAACAATAAGTTTATATGGTATAATACAACAGGGCTAAAGGTGGAGAGGTTTGGAATTCTTTATTTATCTTACCAAGCAAACAAACAACATTAAAACACTGTAACATTAGAATAGTTGTACCATTTAGTAGTTTTTTCCCATTATGTGTTGCTTTGTATTTTGTTCAGGCTTACACAAGATAATATAACATTTAGGAGCAAAAATGCAGAATAGTAAACCAATGCTTGATGCCAAAATGGCAAATATTTCCACAGCTACCGTTAATTTACCAGGAGAACTGAAATAAGCTGGGATAAATGTGATCCATACAGCACAGAATATGAGCATACTGAATGTAATGAATTTGGCTTCATTAAAGTTATCAGGCAGCTTACGAGCCAGAAAAGCTAGAATGAAGCACAAGGCAGCCAGTAGGCCTATATAACCAAGCACAGCCCAGAAACCTATAATGGAACCCAGACTACACTCAAGAATGATCCTTTCTTTATAATATTTCATGTTTCTGTAGGGAAATGGAGGAGATATGGTTAGCCAAAGCACACAGATGATAACCTGTATAAATGTAAAGACAAGAACACTGAGTCGTTGCTGTACAGGCCCAAACCATTTTATGACATTACATCCTGGATGTGTAGCCTTGAAGGCCATTAACACGACTATTGTTTTTCCCAGAACACAGGAGATACAGAGGACAAAAGTGATACCAAATGCTGTGTGACGCAACATACAGGACCACTCAGTGGGCCGACCAATAAAAGTAATTGAACAAAGGAAACACAAAATCAATGAGAAGAGCAGCAGGAAGCTCAACTCTGAGTTGTTGGCTCTTACTATCGGAGTATCCTTCTTGTTGTAAAACAGAACGGCCACCAGTGATGTTAATCCTACTCCAAACAGTGAAACAAAAAGTAACAATACACCCATAACTTCTGTAAATGATAGAAACTCTACAGCCTTTAGCACACATTTATTTTTTTTATCATTAGACCAGTATTCCCCTGGACACTGCTTGCAGTTATTTGAATCTAGAAAAGAAGTTATATATGTAAGCACTGAAGAAAAGTTGTGTACTATAAATGTAAAACATAAGTGGGAAAAGAAGCAGATTACCTGTCTCAGTACTGATTTCTCCTTCTGCACATGGAATACAGTCATAACAGCAGACAGGTCTTCCTTTTTGTGAAGCTTTCCTAGTGCCTGGAGGACAGCTCTCGCTGCACACAGATCTTGGCTTCTGAAAAGCCAACATGTTTGTTTATTTTAAGGTTTATTTGCTCAAATTAAACTAACACTGTTCTCCAAGCAGGCTATTTACCTCCAACATTCCTCCAGCCCAGATTATATTTTCAGTATTGAGCAAAAAACGCTGGTCACGGGGCAATGAGGCATCATAGTATCCCACAGTTTTAAACTGAAATGATTCATCAGAAATCCGCTGCCAGTTCACAACTTCATATTGGGCTACTGTGGAACCAGTACTGTCAAACCACACACGATCTCCAAACTTTACAGAGAAATTTACTTTCTTCAGAGCCTCAACTACCTAATGAAAACGAGTAAATATAATAGTGTAAATTGTTTTTAAGACATTTTAACACAATAATAATTCCGTTTCTGCTTTTCTTGATTTTAGCCTTACCTGCTGTGGTTGTATTGTCAAGCCTTTCTCACAACTTCCTTGCTCTTTGCACTTTAGTAGTCTATGTAATGAATGAGCTACTGCGTAAACTGCTTCATAGACGTTGCTTGAATATCTGTGTTCAGTCACATCTTCCTTGTAATTTTTCAGCATGAGAAAATCATTATATCTGCTACAACTTGATGCATAATCAGAAGAATTTGACTTGGTTTGTGAGCATTGGAAGTGTTTTTCCCAAAATGTTTTTGATGCAAAATCTGAAAACCCTTCAATGTAAATTTTTCTCATAGCAAACCCCAGTGACCCTCCCAGCACACGAAAACTTTTGGAGTGATATAATTCTCTGAAGTTATCCACGATTTCACACCAATCATTTGGAGGCCTGTAATGTTCTGAATACTTAACTGATCAATAAGTAAGCCCATTTCAAGAAATGAAACAAATGCTACAATCACTTTTGCAGTGCCTTTTTTCATTGTCTCTACCACTTTCTGAAGTTTTTCTTGTTCTGTTCGATAAAATTTAACAGAGTATTCCATGCAAATTCCTTCCTCCTGAGCAATCTTCTGAAATATGGACATTCCATAGTTTCCATAGTCATTGTCACTGCTTACAGCTCCCAACCAAGTCCATCCTAAGTGCTTGACTATATGTACTAAGGCTCTACTCTGATGGTAATCACTAGCCGTAGTCCTGAAGAATGAAGGGTAATCATTCTTATTACTTAGGCATTCACATGAAGCTGAGTGACTTATCTGTGGGGATTAAAAACCACAATAGCAAGAGTGAAACAGTCATCAGTAATTGTGTCAAACATTTCTGGTACTGCTATTTACCACTGGAATTTTAAAAGGTCCTGTAGTTCTGGTGAGAATCACTGTGGCAGAGGACTCTGAATCTCCTATAATAGCATGTATTTGAGTCTGCCCATTGCATCCATCTTCAGCATCAAATCCCTGACTATTCATTAAGCCCATAATTGCACTCATGGTAGACAGTCTTGAACCACATGTATCATAGACTTGATAACCAATAGTAACATTTGGGAGCAAACTTTCACTTTTGTTTATCTCCTCAATTGCAAAAATCATAATCTCTGCCAGTCGAAAATCTCTTAGATTCACACTGTGAAATTAAGCATTGATCAGAAATTAACAAAAGTAACTGCTTGTGCAGTTTTATATATCCATGTTTATACATAAACACACACATATGCATATTATTTCAACATTAGCATGTTATTTGCTTTACTGAACAGTATATGCAATTAACAAACCTTGAACATGATACAGGCTGAGGTTTTAGAGTAAATTTAAATGAAGTTAAAATCTCTGTGCTGTGGATTGGAAAAAGTGCTCCAATGGTTATGTCTCCATTCTTGGAAATCAGAGGGTATGTAGAGTCTCCCATTATCCGACACTGAGTGTTTCCTGCTTTTGTATGAAGCTGGTGGAAAAGCAGCAATATATAAATAAACAGAAGCATCTTAAAGGACTAGACCCACAGTAAATATCAAATGCAAAAGATCAGATGCTGCATTTGTTCCTTAATAGACAGCTTCTTTTTTTTTTTTTTTTTGGTTGAATGATTGAGGGCATAACAAATAACCTCATTGGGACAAGTCAGATCAGGTAGGAGTGGATTAGAGTGAAATGAATTTGATTATTTGAGATTGTAAAACAGTATTTTAGTTTTTTAATCAAGCATTCTATGCATAATGCATATATATATATATATATATATATATATATATATATATATATATATATATATATATATATATATAACTTTTAAGTAAAGTGTATTTTAAAATGCCTTTTAATCACCTATTAATATATTGCATCATGTTACATGTTGATTGAGAACAGTGATTTATTTTTGCTAACAATAAACACAAACCATTGCTTTGCATTTTTTAAATCAGTTGAAGATCTAAAAATTCTAAGATTAAACATTATAAAATTAAAGTTTACTAAAAGTCCACCATAATAGTAACCTTGGTTGTGTAACATCCTGGTTTCTATTTTTGTGTATTTCAGTTTAGTGTTTTATGTGTCACTCCCGGTTGTCTTAGTTTATCTTCATGACCTTGTTGTATTACCCCATTCGTTGTCAGTAGTTTTTATAAGTCACTTCCTTGATGTCGGCGTGTTCTTTGTTTAGTTTTGTTCTGTTTAAATACATCTTTTGTTGGCTGCATTTAGATCTTCACCTCTGTTTATTCTCTGAACACAATGCCAGGGGTGACAGAACTACTGACCTCACTGTGGATCAAGCAGTCAGATGTGACCCAGTAAGTTCTCGTGAAGAAATATGTGGAGGAATTCGTTCAGTTCAGCCACCTCTTTCCCCAGAGTGAGGTCGCAGTTATAGACTTGGTTTGGAGTGGTCTAGATGCCAACATCAGCTTAAGCCTGCCTGAGGAAGACACAAATTGTACTCAATTTGAGATTTTGTGGCTCACCATTTACCATAGATGATATAGAGGAATCGACATGAAATATTTTTTGGAGGGGGCAACAGACAAAAAGGGGCTATAAAGGGACAGGTAAACCATGCTTGACCCACCTGTGTGTTCGCCTGTGGCTCCCCGGCCATGCAACATCAGTCTGGTAACTCAATCTTACATTCAAGGAATCACCGCCATTTGTTTGCTGCAAGCCTGAGTTTCCCGATCGGCTGCCTCCTCAGCTTCCAGAATGCCTGAATGACATGTGCAAGATCCTCTAGAATCCCTAGAATAGCGGATGCCAGATCTTTGTGAATCCCCCAAATGGCAGCCACCAGATCCTCCTGAATCCCCCAAAAGGCAGGCACCAGATTCTCCTAAGTCCAAATGGCTGCCAGAGCTGTTTGACTTCCCAGTGCTACCAGAGCCATGTGACCTCTCTATGCCTCTTGATCCAAAGTCTCCTGACCAACTGGGTTTGTCAGACCCGCCAGTGCTTCCTGACCCAAAACGTTTCTGACCCACTGGAGTTGTCTGACCTGCCAGTGCCTTAACCCAGAACTTCCTGACCCACTGGGGTTGTCTGACCCACCAGTGCCTCCTGATCTGCTCGGGTCATCTGACCCTCCAGTGCCTGCTGACATAGAGTCTCCAGACCCTCCTTAGCTCCACACTCAAGGCCTGTCTCAGGTCCACGCTCACCTCCACTGCATGGACCTGGCCCATCACATGGAACTGAATGCCATCCTTACACATTGTTTGTTTCACTAGGTTAAACACAACACACTTCTTATCAAATCTGGATCATGTTGCCTGACCAATCACAATTTAAGCTTCCAGTCACAATAGCACTTAAAACATAGAAATTAAATCTGTTAATTCAAACACAAATGATTGACTGGTATGATTTCAGCCAACATCTTCAAGATTAATATAGTAGGATCTCTATCTTTCCTGCTCCACTCTGGGATGTTCAGAATGCATGTTAGAGCGATGAGACCGTTTCTCCAGATTGTCCACACGCTCCATTAACAGGATATTTTAAGCTTAAGAGTTGAAGGTAGATTCTGCCACCACAATACTTTCAAAGTTTGTGACTCTGAACACTGGACAAGCTCTATACCTTTATTAGGGTGCTTGAGAGTTTGTGGGAGTTTACACAACCAGATCACATGTGCTTGGTGAACATGGAGAATACATTTGATTGAATCCCTTATTTTAATCTGTGTGGAGTGCTCAGAGCCACTCTGTTAAAAACTGTCTGTTCATTGTATGACCTTTGCAGGAGTTTTGTTAGCATTGCCAGCAATATGACAAACATGTTTGCAGTGCAAGTTAGACTTCAAATTTGTGCGCTGAAAGTGGGGGGTCCAGAGTCAGGGTCCAGCCCTTTTGCTCACTGTAGATAAATACAGTTCATGTAGTGGTTCTTACCACTGTTGTTTCTGGCTTACTTGGAACAGGTGGAGTTGAGCAACAGTGGAATTAGCCTGCATTTGCAGTGACATTAGCATTACATTGACCTGAACTAAACCAAACTGAACTTCAACAGTGACATACATACTAAACTAAACTGATGCAGCTTAATTGTAACTAGAACCACACCAACATTCTACACTACACTACTCTCCTGCCTGCCTGAATTGCTGTAATTTTCCACAATTTGAAATAATATTTCATATTTATTTTATTCTTTTTAATTTATCTTTGTCAAAATTTACATGATAAAATGCGCTATTGAAATAAATGATGTATTTAATTCAATTAAATAGTTGTTACATTTTCTGGTCAGAGAAGTTCAACATCAGGAAGTGTCCAGACCCTAGACAATTGTACATAAGGTTCAATTTACATAATGTTTCCGATAAAAGCCTGAATTAAACTAATAAAACTTGCTTTTTCAAAAACATCAGTAATCAAATTATTTGCCATAATCTGAATAGGACAATAATATGATTAGGGTGTTTACATGAGTTGCTTTTTGGATGTTCCTGATCCCATTTTCCCATGATCCCATTTTATAGCTTATAATTCGATTCACGTTTTTCATATAATTTCATGTTTTATTCTTAATTTGTCAACTTCATCTGCAGTTTGCCACTTTCACTTTCATTCAGGAACATTTCGTGCATGCCCCCTGTGACAAAGAGATATTGGATGTGAGGAACTGCTGGAAGAGTGTTGTTTTAATGGAATTTGATACCGCACACCAAATAGGAGAAAATAAAAACCTCCGCATTTCTCAGTAGATGCAGAGTATCTGTAGGTGCAGAGAATGGCGTCAAACATATGTGTGTATAGACTGTCCTGTCACAAAATGCGGTGGAAATAATACAGGGTGAAAATCCTACATGACGGTAATAGTTTGATTAAAGTGTTTACATGTTTACCTTCGGAGAGCAGCATTTACAGCGGATCTTTCAGGTATGTCTCTTTCAAGGTATGTCTCTAAAAATTGAAAGAGTACTGCTGATAAAACTCAGTAACTTCTTAATAAACCATCTTAATAAACATAAACAAAGAACATTGATTGCTCACTTACCAAATCTTAGACAGGACGAACACGAACACAAACTGGAGCCACATCTTCTTTTAAAAGAAGACGAGCGGCAAATCTGGATTTCACCATTTCCAGATGCAAAAAGCTCTTGGGTAAAAATTGTTTCTTACAAACATATTTTTGTCGCGTATTAGCAGACCACTGTAATCCACACGTGCTGTGCTCTCATCACAGGAAAATAGAAACAAAACCTGTTGCGGCACATTTATAAAAGCAACACTGACGACCCATGTCTTCAAACAATTCTACTTCTTCCACTTGTTTTAATTATAGTTGGCAACACAAAGTGGCGTCTCTCTGCCATCTGAACACTATAACATGTAAAAAATGCTTTATCATGCATATTAATGAAGTTGCATCTCATTCACAATAAAGTGCCCTGATTAGTTTGAACCAAGTCTTTCTCATGAATTAATGCTAAAAACTCAAAGACGTCATGTTGTATCCACCGGTACAACCATCCAGTCTTCATGCTGGAATTTACAGAAGGATCTCATGGCCGTGACGCAGCTTCAAAATTTCTTTTCAAACCGGAAGAACAAATTTGCTCGAAATAATGCAAAAACAACCAATTTTTACTTTTTTGTGAAATATGTGTCCTAATAGTATTTTTAGCAGCTTGTGATGCTCTTAGTCATTCTCATATGCTTTCCACCATTATCTCACCTTTTTCTGGCAGGTGCAACGTGGTGAAACTCATTATTTTCTAATCTTAAAAAAACTTCTTATGAAAATATGGTTTCACGGTCATTTTCTAACATGGAAACATGCAGACTTTGGTGCACTCTATTCTCATGCTCTACGTTCACATAAAATAAAGTGCTTTAAACAGACAAATTATTACTACATACATAAATGATACAAAAACTCAAAGAGTAATATGTAGATGCAAATAGTACATAAATACATAACCCTAATTGCTGCCTAATAAAATTCTCTGCATTATAATGTCCATGGTGGGGCAGTGGGTACCACGATCGCCTCACAGCAAGAACATCGCTGGTTCAGTCCTCGACTGGGTCAGTTGGCATTTTTGTGTGAAGTTTGCATGTTCTCCCCGTGCTCTCGTGGGTTTCCTCCGGGTGCTCCGTTTTCCCCTACAAGTTGAAAAACATGCAGTATAGGTGATTTTGGTGAGCTAAATTGTCCGTAGTGTATGAGTGTGAATGAGTGTGTATGGATGTTTCTCAGTGATGGGTTGTAGCGGGAAGGGCATCCGCTGCGTAAAACATACGCTGGATAACTTGGTGGTTCATTCCGCTGTGGCACCGCAGATTAATAAAGGGACTAAGCTGAAAAGAAAATGAATGAATGAATAATGTCTTCTAATGCATATGTTGTAACAGTACACTGGAGTCACAGTTCATTTCTGGGGTCACATTTCCGTGTGTGGTGCAGTACAACAGGAATAATAACAAATATCCAGTTCCTGCTTTTTCTGAACAGAATTTTATTTTTATTTTGAATAGGCAAAAGTATTCTGTCACAATCAGCTACAGAACTGAAGAGCTTCTGGTGATGCAAAAGTTCAAAATAAACACAATAATGAAAAATAAAACTTTATTATTAGGAAACTGTATTAAACCTACAAATATTAAGTTCAGCCCCCCCCAAAAAAACCAATAATTGTTTAGTACATTTAAGATTCCATTTGTTTTCAAAACTGAAATCTGATTTAAAGAGCCCATATTATACATGAAATAGGGTCATATTTAGGTTGTAAGGGTCTCCAACAACAGTCTAATATGCATGCAAGGTCATAAAACACTTTTATGGTCTTATAATCTGCATTTATTTTTACCTAATTATCCCAACGACTCCCATATGAATCGTTCAGCAATTCATTTGTTCCCAACCCCCTCCTCAGCGCGAAGCTAATCTGCGCTGATTGGACCGATGACAGCCTGCTGCGATTGGTCGACAGTGACAGGCTTCAGCGCGAGACAGAGTGAAATGCCCAGCTGGTAATCAACTATATAAACGTAGTCACAGTGCACACACGCTTCATAGTGTAAGGCTTTTTTCACACACACACACAACCCTCCTCAGAAGAACTGGGGAGATCGACGCGAGTCTCCTAGCCTCTCCCTCTCCCTCTCTCTCACACACACACACACACAACGCTCCTCAGAAGAACTAGGGAAAGTGACGCGAGTCTCTCTCTCTCTCTCTCTCTCTCTCTCTCTCTCTCTCACACACACACACACACACACACACAACGCTCCTCAGAAAAACTAGGGAAAGCGACGCGAGTCTCTCTCTCTCTCTCTCTCACACACACACACACACACACAACGCTCCTCAGAAGAACTAGGGAAAGCGACGCGAGTCTCCTGTCTCCTAGCCCCTAGGCGTCACAAACTCGACCTGTTCTTTTTCTCTCTCTCTCTCTCACACACACACACACACACACACACATCACGTTCCTCCTCAGAACTAGGGAGATCGACACGAGTCTCCTAGCTTACGATCGCCATAGTAACGACAAACGGCAGTGGAACGCGAGCTCACAAAAGCCTTTAACGTTAAATCCGTAAACAAAGCGGCACGCGTCGCGTTTTTAACGTGGCTTACATGTGATAAGAGAATATAAAGAGTAACCGCGTGTACTGTACCAGGTTAACAAGTAACAAAACACAATAAATACATAATTTGCAAGTTAAACGAGGCAACAATTTTAATCGCACTTACTTACACTAGTGAATAAACCTCAACCACTGACTCTTCACAGTTCACAACTCATCTTTGGGTAGAGACTGTCAATATTATCCATCTGAGCACAGCGTGACTTCATTCGACCGGCGGCGTCTGTGTGTGTGTGTCTAGTGTTTTTTCTGTGTTAGTGGGCGGGGCCGCAGGTTTCAAATCTCCCTGGTTTGCGCGCGTAACTACTGGCGAGGCTTGTGTTTCGTGGCTGCGTCATCGCGAAACACCTAATGACTCGTTATCAAGACGACTCGTTTGAAGCACTATGAGTCGACTCTTTTATAGATGAATCAATAGTTTTAAACACTGTACACTTACAGATTTAAGCCTTAGCTGGATATTTCACTTCACTTAGAGCTGTGTTACACACTACATGGAAGGGCATTTTCAAAAACCCATAATATGGGCTCTTTAAAGAAAAGGCCAGTGTTGTGTCATTCAAAACAGCAGGTGTTGCAGACAAGTTATGTGTGTGTGTGTGTGTGTGTGTGTGTGTGTGTGTGTGTGTGTGTGTGTGGATAAGTCACTCGCTTACAGACTGACTTACGAGCTCACATAATAAGACAGTATCTTATATTTCCATTGTTTGATGGACATGGATGACCGTTATACATTTGCATCTTTTGCAGCACTGCATGTTTATTTAAAGATAAAATTATTTCAATTTCCACCCACAAGAGTGCTCATTTATCATACATACTTGTCAATTTCTGTGCAGTAGATGGACCAATCAGAAAAACATGTAGCAAGTTAACATGACAATGGCAAAATAGCGGAACAACTCCTGAAAACTGCTGTCATGTTTTCCAACACAAAAGACGTGTTCTTTGTAAATGACTATTCACATGGTTTCTACAGGTTTCATCAAGGCAAGTTTAAGACTTTTTTAAGACCATTATGTATGAAATTTCAGACTTACACAAGGCTGAACGTTAAGGATTTTTTCTAATGGCAATTATTAATAATGTGCTTAATAATTGTATTTCCATACTTTGTGACTGGTTGATTTTTTTTATTATTGCAGCTGGAAGGGCATCTGCTTTGTAAAACATTTAAAAAAATTGTTAAAAACAAATGTTATTGTAAGGAAGATAATTAAACCACATGTTTCTAAAAAGAAATATGAATAAAGATGTTAAATAGAGTTAATAAATAAAACTTTGCTGAATCTTTTATTGAGATGGTAAGATATTGATTGGATGGTTAGCTTTACTTGGACATAGGAAAATTAAGACTTACAACACAATATTTCAGTGAATATAAGATTTGATTTTCAAATTTAAGACTTTTTAAGACCCCGCGGATACCCTGTCTTCAGTTGTTGCACTGCTGTGGTCTTTTCTGTCTAGCAGTCACTGCACATCTGCACTAAATGTATTCCTCGTGGGAGAAGGTGAACTGAACCACGAGCCTCGAACAGTAACTGTTTGGGACAAATATATACATTACACCCATTATATATATATTGATTCATTGATTTTCCTTCGGCTGAGTCCCTTTGTTTATCAGGGGTTGCCACCGCCAACTATTCTGGCATATGCTTTATGCAGCAGATGCCCTTCCAGCCACAATCCAGTACTCTGAAGCACCAATACACTCTCATATTCACTATGACCAACCGGAGCACTTGTAGGAAACCCACGTGAACACGGGGAGAACATGCAAACTCCACACAGAAATTCCAACTGGCCTAGCTGGGACTGGAACCAGCGAACTTACTTCTTGCTGTGAGGCGACAGTACTAGCCCCTGAACCACCATGCCACCCCTGTTATATATATATATATATATATATATATATATATATATATACATATATAAGGGTTTTTTTTTTTTGTCTACAAAACAAACCAATGTTATCCAATGACAACTAATTAACCTAAATTGCAATCTAGGGGAAATGTTAGTTTATTTCTCAGTACTTGGATATTGTTTTCCCTATTATATGTTGCTTTGTATTTTGTTCAGGCTTGAACAGGATTATGTAACATTTAGGTGCAAATATGCAAAAAAGTAAACCAAAGCTTGAGGCTAAAATGGCAAATATCTCCAGAGCTACAGTCAATTTTCCAGGAGAACTGACATAAGCTGGAATAAATGTCATCCATACAGCACAAAATATGAGCATACTGAATGTGATGAATTTGGCTTCATTAAAGTTATCAGGCAATGTGCGAGCCAAAAAAGCCAAAATGAAGCACAAGACAGCTAGCAAGCCAATATAACCCAGAACAATCCAGAAACCTATTGTAGAACCCAGACTGCACTCAAGAATGATCTTTTCTTTATGATATTTAATGTTTTTGTTCGGAAATGGAGGAGAAATTGTTAGCCAAATCACACATGTAAGAACCTGTATAAGCGTAAAAGCAGGAACACTGAGTCGTTGTTGTACAGGACCAAACCATTTCATGATATTATTACCTGGAACTGTAGCTCTGAAAGCCATTAACACCACTATTGTTTTTCCCAGAATACACGAGATACAGAGGACAAAAGTGATCCCAAATGTTGTGTGACGCAACATACAGGACCATTCAGTGGGACGGCCAATGAAAGTAAGTGAACAGAGGAAACACAGAGTCAGTGAGAAGAGGAGCAAGAAGCTCAGCTCTGAGTTGTTGGCTTTTACTATTGGAGTGTCCTTCTTGCTGTAAAACAGGAAGGTCACCAGTACAGTCAGTGTTACCCCAAACAGTGAAAAAATAACTACCACTATACCCATAAGCTCTGTGAATGAAAGAAACTCTACAATCTTTAACACGCATTTATTTTTCTCAGTATTAGACCAGAATTCCTCTGAGCACTGCTTGCAATTATTCGAATCTGAAAAGGAAGTTGCACTAATTAGAAGCAGAGTAAAAATGTGTTTATGAGCAGCTAACTACTTTTCTGTGCAATTGTGAAATGGGTTGTATATTACCTGTCTGATTACTATATTACCTGTCTGATTACTAATTTCTCCATCTGCACATGGAATACAGTCATAACAGCAGACAGGTCTTCCTTTCTGTGTAGCTTTCCTGGTGCCTGGAGGACAGCTCTCACTGCACACAGACCTCACCTTCTGCGTGTAAAGAAATTATATACAAAGATTTTGTGCAGACTCGGAAAAAAATGTATACTAAAAAAATATAAATTTAATGTTGATCATAGGTGATCATAGGGTGTCACTGTGGCGCAGTGGCTAGCACAGTCGCTGATTCGATCCCTGACTGGGTCAGTTGGCATTTCTGGGTGGAGTTTGCATGTTCTCCCCGTGTTTGTGTGGGTTTCCTCCGGGTGCTCCGGTTTCCCCCACAGTCCAAAGACATGCGCTATAGATGAATTGGGTAAGCTAAATTGTCCATAGTAATTGTGTGTGAATGAGAGTGTATGGGTTTCCCAGTGATGGGTTGCAGCTGGAAGGGCATCCTCTAAGTAAAACATATGCTGGATAAGTTGGCGGTTCATTCTGCTGTGGCGACACCTGATTAATAAAGGGACTAAGCCGAAAAGAAAATGAAGGAATGAATGATTTGGACAAAAGGAACTGCTGAAAAATATTATATTATATAAATATTATATATTTTACTGAAAAATATCAACTTAATGTAATAGTGAATACAAAATATTCCAATTATAAAATATATAGAACTGCTTTTTACTATAAACAATAGAACACTTTTAACTATTGTGTAAGTTAATAAATATACTTTTTTCATTTGAATTTGTTTAAATGAACTCTATTTTGAATTAACCAAATCTTGGAAGCCTAATACAACAATTCATAGGCCTGAAACATGTTGAATTGTTAACTGATCAGAAAGTAACCCCATCTCCCCAACTGTCAGTTTCTGGTGTTCAGTTGAAGATTATTTGGTACATCTTATTACATTACAGTCAAATTTAGAAAATTAGGGTGTTGTGTATAGGGTGAACAGTGTATATAATGTTTATATGTGCATTTTATAATTGTGTGTTCCGCTTTCAAGAGACTTTTGGGTTGAATTTGGCATCAGTTGTATTATGAATAAACAAAAAACTATTTTGAACTTTGAAATTTTATAAATTTCATGGTAACACTTTATAATAATAACTACACATTATGAATGATTTAATAAGCATTAGCATCTAGTGAATGTATTATTAAAGCATTCACTCTACATTAATACATTTTAGTAAGCAGTTTATAACTGCAGCTACAAATGCTATATTCTTGACTTATAACCACATTAATAATGTGCTTAATAATTGTATTTTCATACTTTGTGACTGGTTGATTTTTTTTATTATTGCAGCTGGAAGGGCATCTGCTTTGTTAAACGTATGCTGGATAAGTTGGCAGTTCTTTTCGCTGTGGCGACCCCAGATTAATAAAGGGACTAAGCCGAAAAGAAAATGAATGAATGTATGATTTTTTTATTACTAAATGAAGTATCGCATTATTTACAAACCTTTTGTATTTAAGAGTGGTTGGAGGTTTTTAAGATCATTCAGAATGAGTTAGTAAACAATTAATAAACTATTGAAATCAACATTTATATATCTTATTATTCAGGCACATAGTAATGGTTACTATATATGTTAATAAATACTTCAACTTTATGGAGTTTTGTGACCTAATTTAAAGTAAGGACTATTTATGTTTTATAAATCCCTTATAAATGACAATTAAAGGCTCTGTATCAAATGAACAATAATCTTTGCAATCCTATCTAAAATGTAAAATTACTGTAAAATTTAAGCATTGCTGAATAACAGGGTCAAACAGAGTCAAAATACAACGTAATATTGGACAAAACAACAACAATATAATAATTTAACAATATAATAGGAAACAATGTTTAAATTGTACAGTAATTTTATTTTAGATAAGATTTCAAAGATTTATTTTATTTGATACAGTTTCATTTGTGTATCTTCAAATGAATAGAAATGAATAATGTTGTTTATGTTCTTTCTTCCTGTTTAGAATTTAACTGACCCTTTAATTGTCGTTTATATAGGATTTATAAAGCATAAATAGTCCTCAATTTAGGTCACAAAACTGGATGAAGTTGAGTTAATAAAGCATTTATTAACATACAAATTAACTATTAGTATATGCCTGAATAATAAGATATATAAACGTTGATTTGAATAGTTTATTAATCATTTGCTCATTCTGAATGATCTTAAAAAACACTAACTATGCTTAACTGGTTTGTAAATAATGCAATAATTTAGTAATAAAAAATAAATCATTAACAAAGTATAAAAGTGCAATTATTAAGCACGTTATAAATGTGGTTATAAGTCAAGAATAGAGCATTTGTAGCTCCAGTTATAAACTGCTTACTAACTTTTTAAATGTAGAGTTAATGCTTAAAAAATAATGAATTCACTATCTGCTAATGCTTAATAAATGGTTCATAGTGTGTAGTTATTATAAAGTGTTACGAATTTCATTTTTATTGAGTTCATTGATTGTTTGTTTTAACTACTTTTGATTAATTGAGTAATATTGTGTAGTGTTAACTACACCATGATGCCATGGTATGGAATAGTAAATAATTTTAAACCAACGAACAGTTATGTAACATAGAATCCTGTGTTCCTAATGTATTTTTTGTGATGATGTTTAGAACAAATGTTATAGAACAAATGGATTACTGCCATTTACCTCTGGCTGTCCTCCAGCCCAGAATATGTTTGTAGTGTTGAGCACAAACTGCTGTTCAGGGGGCAATGAAGCATCATAGTATCCCACTGATTTAAAAATTGTTGAACCATATGAGTCCAGCTGTAAATTTACAACATCATATTGGGCTACAGCAGCACCAGTGCTGTCAAACCACACATGATCCCCTGTCTTTATGGTGAACTTGACCTTTTTCAAAGCATCAACAAGCTGGTAATAAAAAGTATTAGCATTGTCACTGAGGCAGTAAAAGATTATTTTGTCATTTTATCCATTTTATTTCACCAATCATTTGTTTTACCTGCTGTGGTTGTATTGTCAGGTCTTTCTCACAACCTTCTTGTTCTTTACAATTGAATAGACTGTGTAATGAATGGGCCACAGCATAAACCGCTTTGTATACGTAGCTTGCATATCTTTGTTCAGGCACATCCTCACTGATTGTTTCTAGCACAAAGAGATCCTCATATCTGCTACAGCTTAATGCATATCGAGAGGAATTAACCTCACTCTTTAAACATGGAAAAGCTTTTTTCCAAAATTCGTTAATGGCATATTCTGCAAAGCCTTCAACACTGATTTTTTTCACTGCAATCCCCAAAGACCCCTTTAACACATGAAAGCTGCTTGGAGTGATCAAACTTTTTACAGTTATCCATGATTTTACACCAATCATTGGAGGCCTGTAATGTTCTGAATGCTTAACTGATCAACAAGTAAGCCCATTTCTGGAAGTGAAACAAAAGCAACAATTACTTTTTGCTGTGCCTTTTTTAATCAATTCACCGCTTTGTGGAGATTTCTGCCTCTGTTCGGTAGAATTTTGGCATAGTCTTCTACACAAATCCCCACTTCTTGGGCTATTTTCAGAAATATCGACATTCCATAGTTTCCATATCATTGTCACTGCTCACAGCTCCCACCCAAGACCAGCCCTAAGTCCTTGACTAGATAAGCACGTGCTCTGCTCTGATGGTAATCACTAGCCATAGTCCTGAAGAATGATGGTAGTCTTTCCTATTACTGAGACATTCACATGAGGCTGATGTGACTTATCTGCAAATGAAATACAGAAACAGTGATACCACTCTCGTGATTGTTAAAAACTCAAGAAAATGTCAATAAATGTATTGCTTTTTACCACTGGAATATTAAAAGGCCCCCGTAGTTCTAGACAGTATCATGTTGCAGAAGACTCTGATTCACCAATGATTGCATGTATAGGAGACTGTCCATTACATCTCTCTTCTGCTCCAAACTCCTGACCATTCATTAGTCCCATAATTGCACTCATGGTAGACAGTCTTGAACCACATGTATCATAAATTCTATAACCAATCGAAATATTTGGTAGCAATTGTACACTTCTGTTTATCTCCTCAATGGCAAAGATCAAGATTTGTGCCAGACGAAAATCTCTCAGGTACACACTGCAATATGAAATAAGGAAAGGTATATAAGGCTAAATATATACTAAATTAATTCATTTGAAAATATAATTATTTATTTTGAGACTTTACCAATATCATATCCATGCTTGATACACCAAATTCATTTGTGAATATAACTTTAATCCTGAAAGCATTTTTGTTTAAAATAGATATTAGATCTGCTCTAATAGTTGGAATGAAACAAACCTGGAGCATGTTAGAAGCTGAGGTTGTTTTGTAAATTCAAATGAAGGCAATGTTTCTGTGCTGTGGACTGGAAAAAGGGCTCCAATGGTTATGTCTCCATCTGTGGAAAGCAGTGGATATTGAGAGTCTCCCATTATTCGGCAAAGAGTGTTTCCAGCCTTAGTGTGGAGGTGATGGAAAAGCAGGAGTGTGTAAAGAAAGAGAAGCATCTTCAAGGTTTAGGCTCATTTGTGGTAGCCAATGCAAATGACTGATACAATACTAGTGCTTTTATAGAGGTAATTAATACGGATGAATAGTTGAGAACATAGTAAACAATAAATAAAAAAGGAAAGTTCAAGCCATTTTAACAAACTCAACAAATAGCTAAACTAAGAAGATTATAGTTTTGGTGTTCAGTTTCATTGCCATTATAAAGTTGGATTTGCAAGGAATTGAGTGTGTTGAAAACTATGGATGTGTTTATTTCACTAAATCAATAAATCTTTTTATACATCAGGACTAGTGTCAAATTAATTCTGGAATTATCAGTTTTGTAATACTGCTTTAAAAAAAGCTATATTTCAAAAGAAATTTTAGGGATGTAGACAGATGTTTGAAAAGGAAGGTCATCTTTTTTTTCTCCTTTTTTCCCAAAAACAATACAAACAAAAGCAAAGAACAATAGAAGCAATCAACACCCCTCTCCTATACAAAAACATCAATTTGTAAACTCTAGTTCCATTTAATCTAAGATTATGTATATGTAGAAAGGTGTTTGCGTGTTTGTTTCTTTGTTTTGAAACAAACCTCAAAATAATAATAATAATACAGGCTGAACTACTCTGTAATTTAATGATACAATTAAACCAACTTAAAAAAAATCTTCAATTTGTAACAGCTAATGTTTCTAAACATAAAAAAATTTTATATTTTGGAAAAACTTTATATATCCCTTACATCAATATATGGGTCATGTTTGCCCTATGTTCGCATGGGTTTCCTCCGGGTGCTCCGGTTTCCCCCACAGTTCAAAGACATGTGGTACAGGGGAATTGGGTAAGCTAAATTGTCCATAGTGTATGAGTGTAAATGAGAGTGTATGGATTTTTCCAGGGCCGCGACTATATAGACGACCTAGGCGGCCGCTAGGGCGGCAGAATAGAGAGGGCGGCGTCCGCGACACCTCCCTCACCACCCGTGTCCTCAGCAGTTATATCCACGCCTAGGGCGGTAGAATAGAGAGGGCGGCGCCCGCGACACTTCCCTCACCACCCGCGTCCTCAGTTATATTCGCGACCTCAACCCCCACCCCCCATCCTCACTTTGCTAACAGGTCACTTTCGGGTTGAGGGCGGCGTGATCGTCCTTTGCCTAAAGCAACAGTTCAGCTTGCTCCGGCCCTGGATGTTTCCCAGAGATGGGTTGCAGCTGGAAGGGCATCCGCTGCGTAAAACATGTGCTGGATAAGTTGGTGGTTCATTCTGCTGTGGCGACCCCGTATTAATAAAGGGAGTAAGCCAAAAAGAAAATGAATGAAGAGCTCAGATACAAAAGCCACTAAATGCC